>NC_056741.1:1536421288-1536638788 GCF_019279795.1 Protopterus annectens | reverse complement strand
TATTATATGCAAAAGTTGCACAGATTCAGCAATATCACAAAATAACAGTAATCCCCCCCATTAATACATCATTGTAAAGTGTAGAACAGGTAAACAATTCCCTCTCTGATATCTTACATGCACAGAGGTATAAACTTTTTTTGTTTGACTCTAACACTACTATATTTTGGCAAACAAAACAGTTTTTTTCATAAATCTGCATTATAAAGTCATCTACTACAGACCTTTAGCACTAACTCCAGTGTGTTGCCCATTGTCTACTAAACAGCAGTCATATTTTACATTTTTGTATCTCATACCATTTATCAGATATTATAAATCTAATAAAGTATGTTTTTAGTATAGGATTTTGAAGAAAAGCTCTCAGGAAGCAAGTTGTTTCCTAGCTTAGATCATCTCAGGAAACAAAGGTATTAATTAGTCACAAAAAGGGTGCTCACACAGGGTAAACACTCCAGCAACCAGAACCAATCCAATAATAACGATAAATCCAAAAAACAGGTGCTGGAGTGAAACAAAGCTGTACAGGATAAACCACATCCAAACTATAACTCAAAACAGGTTTATTTACAGCCAGAGGTTAGTGTTTTCACCTGAGAGGGCTTCTTCAGACCATAACCATTCACAGAGTACAGAAAGTTTAAATACCATCACTGACGGGAAAAACACATATATCTCTGCTCTTAAAGTAATAGACCTCCATTACATAAACATGTAAGGACTATATTGTAAGAAATATATATAAATGTATAAAATATATACTAAACTAATCCATGTTAATCAATATATAAAAAGCAATAAAAACAATATGTATACATAAAAAATAATGCATAAAATGCATGAGCATATTATTTATTTATTTATTTACATTTGTTGACTGGGAGAGTCCGATGGGACACAGGTCCATTTTCAGCAGTGGCCCGGGGAGAAAAGCTCCACATTAAGTATTATTTGCATTATACAGTTAAAAACATAGCATTTAAATATAGACATTGGTCCAGGTAAGGATGCAAGACAAAAAGAAAACAGATGTAAAACAGCTGTAGAACATAGTACAATTTTAAAATATGGTGACATATACTAAACATGGTTACAAATGTAGTTGAGATTCATCAGTGAACAATTGATACAATCTGTTTTTGAGGTACATAACAGCCATTAGCAGTTTTGTTATAAGAAGTTAGTATTATGTGGTAGGTAGCTGGGAACATGAGTAGCCAAGCTTGCTAAGAGTAGGTTGCTGATAGGGGGCTGAGAGAGGTAGTGGGTGGGGGGAGTGGATGGTATTAGTGGGGGGGTTGCAAGGGCATATCTGGCAAGTTTTGAAGTGTGATTTTAGTAAAGATTTAAAGTGGGTGCAAGAAGTTACAGAGGTAATTGAGGATGGGAGGGAGTTCCAGAGTTCAGTTATAGTGCAGGAGAATAATGCTTCTCCAGCAGAGTTAATGGTTCTTGTGATCTGTAGGAGGTTTTTCTGGCTGGATCTTAGTGGTCTCGTGGTTATGCGGGGTTGGAGTAGATTCTGGAAGGATGGCACATTTAGTGGTTGGTTTATTAGTTTGTGGGCGAGTGCGAGTTGGTAACACTGAAGGAGGTGGGGGAGATCTTGACAGCCCAGTTCTGCTAGTGAGAGACAGTGGTGAGTATGGTAGGAAGCCCCTGTGGCGAATTTGGCAATTTTGTTGTAGCAGGTTTCGAGCTTATTTAGATCACATTGTCTAAGGTTAGTAAATATTGGAGAGGCGTAGAGTAGGGTAGAGATAAGATGAGAATTTGCTGCCGAAATTTTAGCTGCTTTGGAAAGTAGTTGCTGATTTCTATCTAATGCTCCTAGTTTTTTGTGCACTTTTTTAATGGTCATGGAAATGTGAATGTCAAAGTTCAGTTTATTCTCTATTTCTACTCCTAGTAATTTTGTGTGTTCTGTAGGATGGATGGTGGTGTTGTCTTTTGCTGTGATGTTAAAGTAAGAGCTGTCTAGGGTAAGTTTGGTGGGTTGGAAGATTAGTAGTTTTGCTTTGTTTGGGTTGAGTATTAGTTGGGCATTGGATAACCAAGTTTCATTAGAAGAAAATGCATCCTGTGGGACTTTTTGCAGTTCTGGTAGGGAGTGGGCTGTGCAGATGATGGTTGAGTCATCTGTGTATTGTATGATTGTGCCATGTGTTGTGACTGAGGCTAGATTATTGGTGAAAATAGAGAAGAGTAGGGGTCCCAGGATGGACCCTTGCGGAACTCCTATGGAAACTGGTAGTTGGGGGAATAGGTTGTCCGGCCAAATAACTGCTTGTTGGCGGTCAGATAGGTAACTCTGAAACCAGTTGATGACTGGATGAGAGATGGATAGGTTATTGAGAAGAGAGATGAGTTGTTTGTGTGGGACCATGTCGAAAGCTTTACAGAGGTCTAAGAAGGTAGCTGAGGAGAGATAACCTGCATTTTTATTTTGTAGGATAGTGTTAGAGAAAGAGAGTAAGGCGGTGGTGGTGCTATGGTTAGGTCGGAAACTGTGTTGGGAGAGGAGGTTGTTAGCAAGGAGGTGATTTGAGACTTGAGAATGAATGCGTCTCTCTAGTATTTTGGAGAGTGTCAAGAGAATACCTATGGGGCAGTAATTGGTTAGATCTGTGGAGGGGCCTCCTTTGTGTAGGGGAATTAAGTGTGAGTCTTTCCATAGTGTAGGAACATAACATTTTGACAGAGGTCTGTTAATCAAGAGTGATACTAGGTAGGCCAGAGCGTCAGCTGCAAGTTGAGTGTATTCACCTGGGAGGTTGTCTGCTCCTAATCTGGTGGTTTTAAGTTTAGTAAGAAGTTGTTTTATTTTGGAGGTAGGAACAGGAGAGAAAGAGAAGCTAGTTGGGAGACTGTTAGTTCTAGTTGATGGTGTGGGTTTATGGGGGGGTTGTGTTGTCTAGCTAGTGATAGTACGGTTTGTGTGAAGTGATTGTTGAAAGAGGTAGCAATATTTTCGGAGGCGTGAGTTATGTTAGGAGTGGGTGTACTTACTTTACCTGGGTGGAGGATGGAGTTTATTGAGGACCAGAATTGTTTGGGGTTATGTTGGGAGGAGGTAAGGGCAGACTGGTAGTATTGGATTTTGTCCTGTTTTATAAGCTTTTTGGTTCAATTGTGTAGTTCTAAAAATTTCTGCCTAGTAGAGGGGGTTTTGGTTTTGCGCCAGTTGTCCTACGCTTTATCCCTGTTTTTCATTTCAGACTTCGTGTTTTTTTGTAGCCATGGGGATTGCTGGGCTATAGTTCGGGAATGTCTTATGGGGGCATGGTAATTAAGGATGTGTGGGAATGTTTTATTAAAGTAGTCAACTGCGTCATCCAGTTTGAGGTATTTTAGAGGTTGACAGTTACAGTTTTTTAGGGATGAGGTGAATGAGAGAGGGTTGAAGTTATTATTTTTTTTTTTGCGTATTTGACGGTAGATGATGGATTTTACTTTATAAAGGTGTTTTCTTAGTAAGAAGGTTGGGGAGTGATCACTGAGGCTGTCAGATAAGCAGCCTGCTATATATGACCAGGGGCTCTTATTGACTAGTATCCAGTCAAGAGTAGTGTGTTTGTTGGAGTTATTTATCCTAGTAGGTGACTGGACTAGTTGGGTGAAGCCATGAAGATTTACATGATGGGTTGGGTGGTTGCTAGAGCAAGATTGCCTGTCAGAGTTGAAGTCTCCTAGAATTAAACTTTCTTGGGGTAGGTGGTGGGTAGTCCAGCTGAGGAGGTTTTCAAGTGGAGGGATGTTGTGGCCAGTTGGGAAGTAGCAACCTATTATGTTTAGGGGTTTATTTTGGTTTATTTTGGTATATATTATTTCTTCATTACCTATTTGGGGAGCTGCTAACTTTAAGATCTGGATGTCTAGATGATGCTTAAATATTATACCACCTCCTTTTTTGTTTAGTCGGTCTACTCTTAGTATATTGTAACCAGGTGGGAGGATTTGCTCATTAGTAATGTGTGGTTTTAACCATGTATCTGTAAGGATTACTACATCAGGGGAGTAGAAGTCTATGGTGGCATGGAATTCATGCACCTTGTTGCATATACTTCTAATATTTAGGCTTATCAGAAGGAGGTTGGTTGGCTTTCTATTGGCTGTGATTTGGGAGATGTGGTTTGTAGTCTGATTATGAGGGGAGTGGTTGGATATAGAGGGACCAGGATTAGGATGGATGTTTCCACTGAGTGCTAAGTTGGATATGGATGAGATTATTAGTTTTATCAATTTCTGTATATGCTTGCTTATAAGGGAAGTTTCTTGATTATGTTCTGTGGGCAATAGGTATGGTGGTAGGGTTATGTTAGGTTGTGGGGTTGTTTTTAGTTTAAGTATTGTGGTCTGTAGTCTATATAGAGGGTGTTTTGGGAAGGTTGTTGACCTGATGAGAGAGTAGTAGAGTAGAGGTGGGATATGAGTGGTGGTGTGTGTGGTGGTACAGTGGTAGTGGTTGAGTGCAGGAATGGTGGAGGTTTGGTAAGATATGATGTATGCAAGGAGTGTGCATGCAGTGAGTATAGGTATGGTGTGCTTGTACATATTAGCTGAGTAGGAGGGATAGTAGTGAGAAGTTGTAGGAGGAAGTATAGGTGTGGTGATGTTATAGGTTGAAGGGTGGGAGGGGTTACAGTTTAGGGGAAGGGAGGGGAGCGTAGCGGGCAACAGATGAAGGAAGACTATCAGCAGATTTATAGGTTATAATGAAAAGGGCTGGCCCTGATTAGGCTGCAATTGTTCTTGTGGGGAGGGGGAGTACCAGAATAGACCAGAAAAGTGGTGGATAGCAATAGTATGATGAAAAGGGCTGTCCCTGATTTCACAGATATGCAAGGCTACAGAAACAATAAGAAAAGGCAGTAGGCACTCTGACTTGCTTGTTTTGCATACTTGTCTTATTGAAATAAAATAAGCCAATTTTACCAAGGAGTTATGTGGAAATTAGGAAGACAAGAATTTATAAGACAAAAGGTTTAGTAGAAGTAGAGAAACAGCAGAGTATACAAATAGTACAGCATATAAAGACAGACTGCAGTTAGAAGTACAGAATGGGGGGGGGGGCAACTAATGTTCTGAAACAATAAGAAAATCAGTAGGTACTTTGGACTTACTTGTTTTGCATACCTTTCTTTTGAAATAAAATAAACATTTGTAACCAGGAGTATGTAGGATTTAGAAAGACCACACATTATAGGAGAAAGGGTTTAGTAATACTAGAAAAACAGCAGGGCTTTCAAATAGTTGAAACAGCTTGCAAAGGGAGACTGCTGTTAGGAAGTACAGTATGAGGAGGGGCAAATTAATGTCCGTGATGGAGTGCTTTACTTAAAAATAGAAATTAAACAAGTGCTAGCAATTAATTTTGTCTGGAGGATAAACATATGTTTTTGTATATTTTGAAAATAACATTCATTCCAAGGTTGCCGGGTTCTGTTAAAGAGCACTGCAGGCCAATAGATCGAACTTGGCTTGGTGGGGATCCAGGGAAAATAGAATTAAAAGGAGAAGATGGGAAGAAAAATAATCAATATGAATACAAAATACAGCAACTGTTAAGAAAAAAAATTCAAAAAAAAAAGCTGAAAACAGAGGAGTGGAAAGAAAAGAAAAACTAGGTAATCTCTACACAGATAAATGACTCAGTTTGTGATAATGTGAAAAATAAATAATGTGAAAATATACACTGCATCTGAGACATATCACATTCAGGGATCTATATACATTAAGGGTATAAATAAAATATAAAAGCTTGATGCACTCCTAGTTAATTTTAGGCCTTCTTGACCTCAAGAAAGGTTTAACAGACACTTTGTCATTAAGGCCAGGATATTGATCTGACCTAAATCTCACAATCCATTTAGTTTCCTGACCTTCAGTATAGGTCCTAATGTCCCCACCCCTAGAATTGGGGTATATCTTCTCTATAACTCTAAACCTAAAGACATGAGTAACATCAGTGTCTAATACATGTCTCGACAGGGCGTTGACAGTTGACTTAATCCTAATCTGATAGAGGTGCTCACGGATTCTGTCCCTGAGCTTCCGATTAGTCTTGCCCACATAAAATATCAGACAGGTCTCACAGGAAGCAAGGTAAACAACATTTTCAGACATGCAATCGGCAGATACCCAAAACACATACTTGAATGAATCAGAGGGATGAATAAAAACATTATTAGAGTCAATAAACTCACAAAAGTTACATCGTCCACAAGGAAATGTCCCATGGATGTCAAACCTCTCTGAGCCAGATCTATTATTCGGATAACATAAAATCCTCTTTAAATTCAACTTGTTCTTATATACAAATTGAGGAGCATCACCTGCAATCTCCCTAACTTTGGGGTCAACCATCAACACATCCCAGTGTGCCCTGATGATATTTTTGATCTGTCCAACATCCTTGGTATAAAAAATAGGTAGCCTAACTAACCCAGTTCCAGGTCTATCGCCTCCTTCCAAGCCTCCTACTGGGTTCACCCTAGGCATACCTTCCTCATAGGAAATGTACTGTCTAGCATTTATCTCCAAAAAATAAGGGGCAGCTGTACTATCCCTCAAACTAGAGATCCCTATCGCACCCTGCTCAACGTCACCCACCTCATACGCCTGGGCAGTGAACCTTTTGCAAATTTCTCCCAACTCATGGGCGAAACCTACATTTGCGGGATTATATCTAGAGACCCTCATTGCTTGAACCCTGACCACATTCTGAAAGACGTAGCTAGGGTGCATGCTGTGTCTATGCAGGAGAGCATTCTTATAACAAGGTTTCCTGTACACACCTGTGTTCAGCATCCCATTGTCTAATCTCTCCACATAGACATCCAAAAAAGGAATCCTAGTATCCAAGAATTCATGACTAAACTTCAGATACTCACTAACACCATTCACTTCATCTACAAAAGCAATCAACTCATCTGATGTTCCAGTCCAAATAAAAAACAGGTTTCCACAAAACGCCTGTAAAAAAGCACTGACGACACATAACCCAGTATCTTAAACAAGAATTCCCTCTCCCAAGCTGCCATAAAGAGATTGGTGTAGTTATTGGTACACAAGGTACCCATAGTTACACCATCTCATTGTAAATAGCACTGTGTGCCAAAGCAAAATACATTGTTCTCCAATGCTACTTCCAAGAAGGTCATAACGATGTCAATCACTGACCCAGCAAGTGTCGAACAATCCCTCAAATAACCAGACAGCCTCTCCACTCCCTCCCTATTGGGAATAACAGTGAAGAGGGATTGAACATCCATAGTCACAAGTAGATACTCCAAATCACTGGGAACCTGTTTCATAAATGTATACAAATCAAGCAAAAACTGCTTGGTATCCTTCAAAATGTACTCATTAGCATCCACTACAGGTCTAAGAAACTTCTCTATATAAATGGAGAAGGGCTCTGTAGACCACCCCCTACCCGAGACAATTGGTCTCAAAGGTGGTCTCTCCCTGTTCTTATGTATTTTGGGGAGGCCCTGAATCACGGACATGAGGGGGTCATCAACTGTCAAATACTAAAAGAGCCTCCCAGTTATAATCTGACTTTTCACCAGATCTTCTAATCTTTGCTATTAACATGCAAAGACACAGTGCCACTATCAATAGGACAGTAAAACTTCTCATCACTCAACATTAATATCATAGATTCATTGTAGAGAGTCATATCCATAACCACAACACAACCGCCTTTATCGGCGGGCCTTATGGCAATGGTAGAATTATTACGCAGTTGTGTCAAAGCATTTCTCTGTGCATATGTAAGATTACCTCTCCTCAAGTTCCATTTAGCACCCATATACTTCCTCTTATATAGATCATTCTCAACCAACTAACTAAACACTGCCACTAGAGGGTGTATCGCTGGAACATACTGACTTGGTTTTCTAAACTCCCTGGGACCAAAGAAACTCGGCTTGGACTGACACCTCAGTGGAAGAGGTAACAATGTCCCTGCAGCTATCCCCTACCCAGGTTCAATAAATCTGAGCAGTGTTACAGGAGTTTAGGGGACGTGTTCACTGGGAAACCAGGGTGCACCCACCTGGTGCAGCACTATGCGGATACAGGACCCCAAAGCCCTATTAAGCAGGCCTCTTATAGGGTGCCTTAGAGAGTCAAACAGACTCTGAGGGAGGAGATACAGGAAATGTTGGAACTAGGGGTAATTCAGGAGTCCAGCAGTCCCTGGGCCTCCCTAGTGGTGCTGCTACCAAAGAAGGATGGCAGCACCATGTTCTGTGTGGACTACAGGAAATTAAATTGTCACACAGAGTTAGATGCTTACCTCATGCCTAGGACAGATGAAGCCCTAGAACAGCTGGGTGGGGCTAAGTATCTAACCACCATTGACTGTACCAAGGGTTACTGGCAGGTGACCTTGACTCCCAGTGCTAGAGAGAGAGAGAGGTCAGCCTTTGTGACTCCTTTTGGCTTGTATGAGTTCATGAAGATGCCATTTGAGACGAAAAATGCCCGAGCAACTTTCCAGAGGCTGGTAGATCATATCCTAGCAGGAGCAGGAGATTTTGCCCTTGATTACCTACATGATATTACTGTCTACAGCCATTCCTGATAAGAGCACTTTCAGCATGTCAAGGAGGTGCTGGGCAGACAACAGAGGTCAGGGTCAACTATTAAGCCCAGCAGGTGTCAGGTGGGTATGGCAGAGGACTCCTACCTGTGACATAGAGCAGGGAGTGGTAAGATCAGGCCAGAATCTGCTTAACTGGAAGTCATTTGGGATTGGCCTGCACCTGTTACCAAAAAGCAGGTGAAGGCATTCTTAGGGACAGCAGTTTACTACAGAAAGTTTGTCCCCAGTTAGAGTACCATAGCTGCTCCCCTCACAGACCTGACAAGGAAAAACAGGCCAGATAAGGGTTTGCAGATGCCAGCATGTGAGCACGCATTCCAGAAGCTTAAAGGAGCTTTGGGAGGAACCCATGTGTTAGCCAGTCCACATTACAGCAAATAATTTGTTGTGGAGGTGGATGCTTCAAACCATCGGGTGGGGGCTGTACTCAGCTGGGTTTCCAAAGAGGTAGAAGTGTACCCAGTGGTATATCTCAGTCGTAGGGTCCAACTTATGGAGGAAAGCTATGCAGCTGTAGAAAGGGAATGCCTAGCCATAGTGTGGGCACTGTAGAAACTGCAGCCTTATCTGTATGGAAGGCAATCCACTGTAGTTGCAGACCACAATCCCTTAACATGGCTACATCGAGCCAGCCAGCAAAATGCCACATTGCTAAGGTGGAGGGTAGGGTTGAGAGCATATGATACAACAGTGCAGCACTGCAGTAGGGTTAGCAATGCCAGAGCAGATTGGTTCTCAAGACATGGAATGAGGTAAGGTATTCCCAGATAGGCTCAACCCTCTCAAGCAATGTTTTTCAAGGGTCACATGAAAGTCTAGCTTGAGTTTTTTTATGGGGGGTGGGGGGATTGTGACAGTGCCAGCCCCGCTATCTGGAATTTTGTAAATACTTCTCTGTCATTTGTGAATATTGATATGATTTATACAGAATTCTATGTTATATATTGAGCTTCACAGCATACCCTGCTGGAACATAGAAGATTAACATACAAAACATCAAGCAAATACATTGAAATTAAGTGCTTTATGATGTGCTATAAAAGTTAGTTTCAATGCAGTAAGAAGACAGGATGTCTAGAGCTAGAAGTTTTTTCTACTGTTCTGGAGAGAAGTAATTACTAGGTTTAAAATGTAAAAGTGTTTAATTGTTTTACAACTTTCTCGGCAAACATCTGAGAGGTATTTATTTTTGACACAGAGAAGTTAGTTTATGTTAGCCTGGAACTGAAAGCAGGTGACAAAGAGTGAGGTCATCCAGGCTGACCCAGCAGTAAATATTTAATATTGATTTAAGAACTCTCTCAGAAAAAGACTGTGCGTTTTATATTTTGCCTTTGACCTGTTAACATCCATCATCTGCACTTGCCTTGCTACTAGTAAGTAATTAGGGCACACTGATTTATTTTAGATATAGTTAGGAATACAGTAAAGATTAGTTTAGATGTTTTCTGTATTTATTTGAGGCTGTCCTGAAATGTTGTTTTAATATATTTGCTGTGATTCTGAACTCTGTAGTTAATAAGAAAAAAAAAAAAAAAACAGATGTACTCTGTAGTTACTGTGTTGTTTGAGTATTGGCTTGTTCTTTTATTATTAAATATATTTAAACCTTTTAATTGTGGCTGGTTTATTTAGAGATATTTAAGCTCTTAGCGTACTTGCATATGTATTTGGTGACACTGTATAGGCTACTCCAGTAGCCTTGAATTTGGTCACACTTACCATTTAGATAATAGTAACATTACACAGTAGGATTGGGCACCCTTTTTAAGTGCCTTAAAGTAGCTGTTAAGTAGCGGTTGGTGGCAGTGATAACTACCTTATAGTCTGGGCAGAAGGGGGCATAGCTATTAAACCTTTGCAGCCTTCCCCAGGAGTGTCTGTATGTTTGTATATAAATCAAATCTCAAAGTGTGTGTGTGTGTGTGTGTGTGTGTGTGTGTGTGTGTGTGTGTGTGTGTGTGTGTGTGTGTGTGTGTGTGTGTGTGTGTGTGTGTGAGCTACTTGGGCAGGGACACAAAGCACTGGTTTGACAGAGAGGGTGCTGGAGGTTTTGGCTTGATCACTCAACTGGGATCTTAACCCTATAGCTGTGCCAGTGTGGAGTATTATTGGGGATCTGGAAAAAGAGGCAGAAACCAGCCCCAGACTGACTGTGATCTCTGTGTGCTCTTAAAGGAAATTGTACTGTACTGTGTATGTACTTGGCATCCTCCTAATGTGTAAGTCACTCACTGGTGCTAGTGGTGAGGATTGGGCTCCTTGATTACTGTGCCAGTGCAGTGGCATCGCAACGTGCTTCAAATATAGACTAAGAATCTCAAAAACTGTGTGAGCATGTCCTCCAAAAGTTGGTGAAGATATCATCAGAGGTCATAATGACTTTTCTAGCAAACTAATTTAAATGAGTAAACTGGAGTAACGTCTTCCATTCATAAAACAATTAAAGAAAAAACAAATTATATTTATTTAAGCTAGACTAAAGATCTTCCTGCAAGATGGACCAAGCATTTTAACACTCAAGCTATTTCCTATGTTCAGAACTACCACCAAGTTTTCCAGAAGCTGTGGACTGGTTAGGAATGAGTCTTAAAATAAACCAAGTACAGTAATGTAAACATTAATGCCAGAGACCTATAACAGAAAATGTCTTCCGAAACAGGATTTTAATATAGTCACTTTGGGAATTATTTTGATGAGATAAGATAATCATATAACTTTATGTAGCCAAGTAAAATACTGGGAAGAATATGACAAGCCTTGATCTCTTACTTTTGTATTTTGTTTTTTAATTTATAATCTGTTTAAATTTCAGGTTACTTTCATTATAATAGTAAAATGGTGTCATTACAAACAGCTTAAGAACACTTGAGAGTTGATGTTTTTAAGGAATAAATTTTTAAGTAGCTTAAGCACATTGACTAAAGTTTTGTATACTTCTTGGTTAATGGCACAACATGTATGGTCTTATGCACAACTGTAATGCAGTAGAGTCTTAAGCAATCCAGTTTTACTGCAACTGAAAAGAGCAATATGCTTATCAAGTTATTCATTAACTTGGTTAGCAACAGGTTTTGGAGCATTTTATGATATTGAATTTGACTGAATGTTTTATGTTTGTATCCTTTGAGTTATGGAGTACATGTGCCCATTGTATGCTGTTACTCTTGAAACCTGCAGTGTACTACATTCACACATGTTGCTTCTGTATATATTTGTGATGTTGCTTCTTCTGTGATATAGGATGTACACCGTGTGAGATATGTTTAGATATTGTATGAAAATCTGTGCTTGTATGTTTACCTATTGTATGGAAATCTGTGCTTGTATGTTTAGATATTGTATGGAAATCTGTGCTTGCACATCTGATGTAGCTTATGATGGCGTTTTTCTTGGCATTCATGGAAGTGGTTTTAATGGATGCTTGGATGTGGTTCTTGGTGGTTACTGTTGTTTATTTCACTGAATGCTCCAAGGTGCCAAAGTATTAGGGGTGGGGAGGGGGGGGGTTTGCTTGTTTTTGCTATGAATGTGCAGGATTAATATAACACAGACATTTTGTAAATGCTTTGAAATGCAACTGTTTTGTCCTTAGTTTCTTGGTGCTGTAAGAAGCTGCAGTGGACTTGATTTTTGGCAGATGGAGAAGTAGTACACACTCACAGCACCAGACCATTGAATGATAATTTTAAAATGGAAGTCACAATGTGTTCATTTATCCATTCTGTACTAGCCAGGGCAAATGATTTAAGGCACTAACAATCCTTGCCAATCACTACATTTGGCATTGCTTCCACAGACTTTTTGGCTCCATGCAGCTTGGTCTGAATTACAGAAATTCAGATTATGAAACATGCTGCAGTTTTGGCATTATTGCAGCTTGTTTTTTCAGTCGCATCAAATTTTCCTTACCTTAGATAACTGTGATGGGTGCTACATTTCCTGTGGCTACTACTGCATGTTCCACTAACATTTCTTTCTAGTGTTTGAAGAAAAAGATGAGAAAGAGTAACATTGTCAGCATTTATTGTAGTTTGCATTAACAGACTGTTGGATTTTTTTTGTCTTGTATATAACCAGATGATATTACATGGCTACCTATTGATATGAATACTTCTCAGTTTTACATAGTGAATATCAATTTTTATTCCCAAATGTGAAGTTCTCCAAGTAAAATTATCTTGTTAACAAATAATAGTAGTTGTTATGTATTAGCTCACTTGAAGGGTGTGTCCAGTTGCATGATATTTTCAATGTTTGCTTCGTTTGGGGGGTTGATTTTTAAGAGAGACCATTTTAAGCAGAGTAATGCATAGTAAACATTGAAATCTGAGAGAGAAGCAAGGACAGATCTTCCCCCAGCACAAACGCACCAGACCCCCCCCCATGGTATGTATTGCAGAGTTATGTTATTTACAGGAGGTGGTCTGGAGAGAGTATTTTTCAAGAGTAAATGCTAAGGAATCAGGTATAGAGAAAGATAATTCATTAGCATGGATCTTGCATAGGATTTCCTTCACACTACTAAATGAAGGAACCCTGATTTTTTGTAGCAGCTCATGGGGTACTCTTGGTTAAATATATAGTCAGCACTTAAGCCATTTGACTTAGTGCAGATGGCAATTTCAGCTGCTTTTCAGGTTAACGTGACCAAATAATCTGCATCTGGTGTTAATTGGGGTCAACTACCACTGTTGGCAATAGAGTTGATTCAAATGCAATTTGGCTGGCCAAATGTTAGACCTCTCTGTATTATTTTGTTGCTGTTGTTACTTCAAGGAAGATGTTTTAAAATGGCAGCTTTAATACAGAGTGTTATTATTTGCTTATTTGATGATAATATTACAGCTTATATACTTCCTGATCAACAAGACCATGAGATGCCTGTAGTAAATGTTTCTTATGGAATGTGCTTAGATTTAGGTTCATAGCTGGTTACTGGGCTATTGACCCAAATGTCTTTATAAGCCTAACCATGTGTACCTAATATAATACTAGACAAACCCAATATAAAGGATCTTGCCTAAATTCGAGAACTTAGTTAGCAACAACTGCCCATATCAAGGAGAGTCATAGGTGAGATCCCCAGCAGGAACTTATAGTTTCCCATCCAGTTATCCAGGGTCCGCTTAAACTGGGTCATAGTGGGGCTTTGTTTGATGTGAATTGGTAGCGTATTCCAGAGGAGTGGCAATCTCTGAGAGATATATTTGTCTGTCCAGCAGGTCCTATTTACATCGCAGGCAAGGTTAAGGTACCTAGAGCAGGTGATTCTGGTCCTGTCTGACTTGTGGATGTGAAGCATTTCCATTAGGTTTGGATTTCTGTGATTGCTCTGTAGATGAGGCACAAGTCTCCTCTAAGTAGTCTGTACATTGCTCAGTACAGTGACTGCAGTCTATCAATGTATGCCATGTGCAGAAGACCCTGAGGTTTATGGGTTAGAAATCTCTGAGGTCTCTCAAGTTGTTGCAGGTGCCTTGTAAGGTACATACAAAAGGGAGCATTGTACTCAAGTACTGACCTGATGTGGGTCGACTGCAGTGGTGTTATGACCTCTTTCACTCTTGAGGCAATGCATTTGCTAATGAGGTGTGCGATGTAGAATGACTTCCTCACTGCACTAGACACATAGTGGTCAAAGTTTAGGCCACAGTCAACTTGAGTTTCCAAGTCTCTCACTACTGAGTTTGCTACTTAAGGTATTACAACATTTATATGATAGTCTGCAGGGATATCATTTTTATCAAAGGGAATGATAATGAATTTTTTAGCACTGTTTGAGTCCATGGGTTTGGCAACAATTATTGGTTTGTGTAAGTCCCTCTTGAAGTATATTGACATTGTTTGGGAATTCAGCGATAGCACCTAATTTGCAGTCGTCAGTAAACTTAGTCAGCCACAACCCCTTTGATTTGGCCTGAACCTCTAAGAAGTATATTCCAAACAATAAGGAGCCCAGCACTTATTTTGTTTGCAGCACAATGGTACCCAAACTGTGGGACATAGTAGATGTAATATCACATTGATTAGCAAGCGATGTAGAATTAAAACCAAAGGAACAATATGTTGGGGGCCTTCAGAGAATGTGACTGATGATAATGCTATTTATAAAATTGTGAATATTTCAGCTCATTTAGGCACCCAACAATTAAAAAGAAGACTCAAAGCCATGTGTATATGCATTAGGTCATTTTGTTTGAGAGAAAAAAGCCTACAAATGCCTCACAAGCAATTAGGATGTCAGCTGTTTTGCCAGCTATCCAAGAGACAACCGATTTGCCCAGCGGAAAGATTCAGAATGTCTGAGAGGCTCAAACTGTAAAAAATCCAATTGGTAAAACTGATGCATCTTGAATTTGCTATACAATTTAGAAAAAGCAGCCTTTAAGGTATTTTCTCATATGGACCTGGGTGATGATGTTATTTTCTGGGCTGGTATACTTCCTACTTATGCAGCTCCAAAAGCAATATGTGAGCTACAAAAATTATCTAAGTAGTTAGAAGTAGTCAGTAGCACAACCTTTGAGTCTGTAAGTCTAATAACTGCAGCACTGAGTACTATGCATGCTGTGGTGTTGTGGAACCAAATGATGCTTGACTTTGAGCTTGCATCAAAAAGGGATATATGTGCTCTCATGCACAAGGAATGCTGTATATTTATTCCTGATAATTAGCATGATATACATAGCCATTTGGAAATTATCCAAAACGTTGCTGAGCTATCCAATACCAAAGAGGTGGATAGCTCACAGTGGGCATGGCTCCCTAATTTATTTTCTGGAAGGGGTGGTGGTATTCTGAAGTTTATCATGCTTATTGCTATTGTTATTATAATTCAATTTTTGCTTCTATTTTATTAAAGTTTTAATAACTAAGCTTATTGCATGTCAACTTTCTATTGCATTACAAAATGTACATGTCAGTAATTTCAAAAATATGCCATTTACCAAGTGTATTGTAGGTTTTGTGGAAAATGAAAATGAAAAAAACAGTTTTTGAGGGATTTGGCAAAATGTATGAAAATATCTTTGGTCTCTGAAAAATAGTTTCTGGTGTAATGCTTTCTTAGCATCAAAGGTAGGATTGTAAAGGATATAAAGGTTTACATGCATGTGCGTGATAGCAGGTTAGTGCACATGATTGTAAATGTATCCCAACGACATGGAAAAGTACTGGGAAAAAACTTCACAAAGTTTCTAGTACCTTAGCTTGAAGCACTGTTTCTTACTAGCCACTTAGGACAAAATATAGATAAATATAAAATGTATTTTCTACTAACTTGGCATTTCCCTGTTGGATATAGAATAGTGGTCTGATAGATGAAATGTATTGTCCTGTTATATTTCTGTTGGATTCTAACAGTGTCAATAAGTAATTTATACTTAGATAAGATTTTATATATATATATATATATATATATATATATATATATATATATATATATATATATATATATATATATATATATATATATATATATATATATATATATATATATATATATATATTGTCTGAAAAAGCCTTTGTTCAGGGAAACTTGACTTTCTGAGTACTGTCTCCCACATGTGTGTTTTCTACATTAATAAAATACTTGTACTTTGAACTGCAAAGAGACTAAAGTGTTTGTTTAACAGGACTATCATAACAATAGCCTCTCATAAAAATCTCAGATAATAACCATGATTTACTGAGGTTGTCTCACCATTTCCTTCATTTAGGGTCATCTAACTTTTATCAACATATGTTCTGCCCTCTGCATTCTCACTTTTCTTGCTAAGATCTTTTGGGTCTTTGTGGTATCTGCAGAGAAAGTTTACTGTGCAGCCATTCACCTTGATTCTAAGAAACTGTCTAAAATAGCCTCCATATTTTTCTCCTCCTCTGTGGGTCTTGCATCATCTTCCAATGATCTTCCATGTATTTCCTGTTGGGCATCTCTAACTCTGGTGAGCCTTGCTTTAAAAGCTTTCCTAGCCCTTTCACAGAGCTCCTAACTGCTTAGTATTTATACACACCTTTGTCAGTATCCCTTCTAGGGTGTTTATCCATTGTCTAAACTCCTCTTCTTTTAATAGATCTGTTGAGAAATGCCAGAGTCTCTGCCTGCCCATGCACTCTCTCTTGCATATGGCCACATTGGATTGGATCATGACTTGAAATAACTATTGGTTGGGTCCAAAATCTCCATATCAAATACAGACATTCCTTTGAAACGTAAAGTCTATCTAATTTGGCCTGGCTTTTATAATGATAGGAATAATAGGTAAAATCTAAGTGGCTCCCAATAAAATCCACTGCATGTTCTTAACCCATGATATATTGACATATTTCTTGAAGTATCATGCCTTTTGACTTATTCTTTTTAATCTTGGGCCCAAAGATGTACCTCCTGTGCTTATCAATAAAGTTCAGTCTTCTACTATTATCGACAGCCCTTGCTGGAAACTAATAAGCTCTCCCACAATATGCCATATAACCCCAGTGGAAGATATGAGAGGTAAATACAGGGGCTATAATCATACTCCTTTCCATGCAAAGTTCTGTTTTCCACATATCTTCTCCCTCTTTCTACCAACTCCTCCACTTGTAGGGGCATCCTGTATGTCTTCTTGCCTCCTGTCTGTAGCTCCACCAAACCTGCCATTTGTAACACTCACTTAAAGATTTCACTATGCTCTGTTCTATTTAAATTGGTCTCATAGAAGCAAATAATGTTTACTATGAACTGTGGGAGGAAGATCATCACCCTTTCCCTCTATTTTGTCCTGCCAAACCATTAACATTATATGAAAAACTTTCAATGTTTCCATCCAATCTTCAGTTTGGTCTAAGTCCTATGCTCTGGAACCAAAAGACCATATTCTTTCCTCTCTCTCATATGTTTGTAATCCTCTCTCTCCAATCCTTTTTCTGTACACAGATTTACCACCAGTGTTGACAAAGCCCAGATATTTTACAGACACTCCACACTTCCTTTGCTTCTTGCTCCACTACTCGTACAGGATAGTTCACTATTAAAGCAAACATCCTCACTCTTCAAAATGGAAGAGATATCTCTACAAAACAATAACATTAACAAAACTGTAAAAATTTGGATTTATCAAGGGCAGGTCATGCTTACTCAACCTGGTATATTATTTTGAAAAGGTCAGAAAAGCAACGGATGAAGACAATATAGTACATAGTGTATACTTCAACCTGCCCAAAGCTTTTGATACAATTCTCCATTATGGCATGGAAAGAAGGCTAAATAAACTGGGAATAAACCCCTGTGTCACCTGCTGAATTGCCAGCTGACTCACAGATAGGAAGCAGATAATCAAAATAGGGGAAGGTACTTCTACAAAGAGATCAATCACTGGTGTAGTCCTCCGGGGACCTCTCCTGTTTGGCATCTACTTTTCTGAAGGAAAAGCTAATACCAAAGGGCTCTGACTGACCAAATTTGAAGAAAACTGCATGCTAGCCATAATTGAATCCCCAAATGACTTAACCATCCTGCAGGAACGTTTGTCCCAAATAACTAACAGATGCCAAAATTATGGAATGAAACTAAATGCCAGAAAAATGTATTATTGTATCCTTTGAAAATTCATCTACTCCAGGGAACAACAATATTGACAATACATACCTGAGATTTCACTTAGTGCTTCAGAATTTGGGAAACATTTTGGGCAGTGTCCTAACATTTGACCAATGTATGCCTGTTGTTATAATGTCCCTCTATATTGCACCCCTTATAAGCAGAAGGATTGCACCTAGATCTAGTGATTTCATTATCCACCTATACTCAGTCCTCATAAGGACAAACTAAAATAATGCCCCCTTCTGCATGTATCTGTCCAGACACATGCAACAACTGGAATGCCTACTAAGATACCTTACTAAAAGGAAAAAATCCTAAATATATCTTACATGGACTGACTCAAAGCTCTGCTGTACTCTGCATTTTACAGTCTGCTAAAGGGTAACCTGTGTTTGGTATACAAGACACCCTCTGACCTATTACCGATGTATTTACTGCACATCAGCATGTCAAATGGCATCAGACATACTTGGTATATGGGTCTAAAACTCTTCTGCAATATCAACAGAATGCTTTGGAGGGACAAGTGTACATCACAGAGAATACTGCTGCTGTTGGACAGACTCTCCATCCACATAAAAAGGTCATCCCTGTCCATATTCAAGTGCAATTTAGATCTTCAGAGCTGAAACAGAAAATGTACTCCCTGTCCCCTGTACTACTAATAGAAAAAGGCAGCTCGTAAATGCTTTATCCCTTGCAGGGGTCACTTCAAATTTTCTATAGAATGGGCCCAGTTACTCTTATTAAGGGTAATATATAATTATCGACCATGGGATGGGTAAGGCCAATCTAAATAGGTAGGTTATTTCGGGTAGCTAGCCTAGTACTTACTATGAACCTATTAATACAGATTGCACTTTAAACATAAAACCATGGTGAGCCAAGGCCCTAAATTAGTAGCAAAAGGATTCCATTTATAATATATAATCTCCATAGTACTAAGTGATTTTTTTCGCTCTCAGGAAGACTACTTTAGTTTTTTCCAGATAAAAGTTGCTCTCCCTCCAAGTGCAGCAGTTAAAACAATTCCCAAGTCTCCACATCAAAACACTTTAACTCTTTCATCCCCCAAACAGTTAAACTGACATTGTGTCACTGCCAATATAAGATAGAAGAAAGAGAATCCTTTCTAAACTGTTTTTAAGTTATGGTCTTACCTCTATGTATTCACATCATTCTGTCTGAATCATCTCATCTTCTTGCCTTTCATGTTAATTATGCTGTGACATCTAGTTCCATGCAATCTAGCATAGCTGAACACCCCTGCAACCAATAATTTAGTTTACCAGTAAGGGAATACCTTCTCTTTGTGCCCTCCTTCAAACAAGATCAGCTATCTGTAAAACTTACTGACTTTTATTATTGGTATATTTCTGTGGAAAATAGCCATGAACTGAACACAAACAACAGCAATAATGTTACAGACATACAGTCCCTCACGGGTCATTTTTTCTCTAAATTGGGGCTGCCATTTTTTTTATTCACTGCATTGTTCTCTGCTACATCTCTGAGTGGCCCATCTTACAAATTGACAACATTCTTTCCTCCTATCTTCCATTTTCTAAACACTGGGAAAGCTTTTACCAGATGAATTTGTTCCCTCACTGAGCCATTTTGGGCTCCTGACATGAGCAGATTAGTTGGTCTTTCCTGGGAGCTTTTCTATTTTGGATAGTCCTGTATTTTCTTCAATGAGTTTTCAGCATCCCAAAAAGTTTTGGTGCCCCTCAGGGAAGAAAAATTGCATAGAGGAAAGATGGATGATTTGAAAGCAGAGTCCACCTGTATGACACATTTGCTTTGCAGGCAGCAGTTTTCCCTTCCTTGCCCTGTCACAGCATAATAATCATTCTCCACGTAAACTATGCCATTAACTTTTTCCCCTTCTGAAAAATATTAGATACAATTGTCTATTTTAGCCCATAGTTTTGAAATCTTCCTATGATCAGGCACTCTTGTATCAGTCCTAGCTTCTGACCCATGTAAATGCTGTCTGCCTAATTACTAGCTGGATGGTAGGTATCCCTATTCATACACTAAGCAATAAGATTTATAGATCTATATTAAAACAAACCAAATTAAAAAGATTGAGTGCTTTCTTCTGTTATAATAGATAAAAGCACTCAATCTTTTTAAATTGGTTTGTTTGTTTTAATAAACAGTTATTTTTTACTCAGGCTTGGTTTGGTTCCAACATTTCTGGTATTTGTTCATTTTGTGGTGGATATTAGTTGGTTATTAAGTTCTTTATAGATTTTTTTTATATACAGTTATTATTCTCTGTCTTCTTTAATATCCTTTCAAAGGCAAATTCTCCTTTCTCACCCAGTTTTCCAACTCTTATTTTGGCTGACAGTTCCTCTCAGGTGGTTTTATAAGTCGCCATTTTATATCTAACCTTCATTTTTTTTTTTGCAATGCTAGTATGCCAGAGTGTCTGCTTAAATCTTCTACATCATATTCAGACACCTGTTCTTAATTTTTAAATATTCCTCTTATGTATCACTAATCTAGAAGATCTGTGTTTGCATCTGGGATATCTTCTGTGCCATGTTGTCATCCATCATCATCCCTTGACTGAGAGGTGGAGGGTCGTTTCCTTACATTCTGTTCCCAGGCACTCTATTTTTTTTTTCATCTGATATATACAGCTCTGTGTTTTAGGTCTGGCAAGAGTCTTCCCAATTTGGAATTTTGAGGTTGTATATACTTTTCAGTTCATTCAATTTCCTGTAGTTGGAGGGACAAACATTAGCAGTTTTCAAGTTGACACCATAACTAAAGTCCCCAAGAGTGATTCCTTTGTTTGGATAGGAATTCTTCCTTCTTTGTGTTTGTACAGCTGTGGAGTGGGTATATGCAAGTTTGGTGGATACTGGGTATGCCTCCCTGTAAAAACGTAAAGTTATGTTTTTTCACCTTTCTGGTACTTCAGACAGACATTTGTGTTCTGTGAAGTGGATCTCCAGCATTTAACGGCTCAGGGTTTAATAGTGGAACTGAGAACAACTGCCACTTAATCATGACAGCAGCTTTCATCATTATGTGAAAGCGCTGCATGCAAACTGTGATTTAGAAAAATAATGCTTGCAGTTATTTTATAATCACAGTCTACTCTAAGCAGCATACTATTTAGTCCTATTAATTGTCATACCAGCACATAACCGGGTAGGAAGATGGCAAGGTAATAAACACACACATTTAACATTACATTTCATGCCTTTCTATTAAACCATTACTTTTGTTTAATGACCACATTAGATGTGTAAGTGGATGTATGCATGATAACATCTGCATCCTTCCTCCAGATGCACAGCAGCACTGCACCTGCATCTGTAAGTAAGCAACTCCTGAGATATACGTCACAGGATGTGAGCATTTTCCAAGCAGAAGGCCTGCCTTGCATAGTAAGCTGTAGATTTCCTCACCTGCAGCCTTGCATGGCATTCCATAGGAGAAGAAATCCAACCCTTCTTATTACTTGTCTCAGTACTTGTCACACATTTTATAAGCCATATATGTCCAAGTCATTTCTGCCTTGGAAAAAAATCATTGGAAATAGACTCATAGAAAACAGAGCTCTTGGGTTGACTGGTCACTATAAATGTTAACATTGTCATTAAAGAAATTTAATTTGAACTAAATCAGAATTTAGTTTCGGTATTTGTATTGTGTTACAGAAAAAGTATGATCGAATATTTTGCAACATTAATGGGTAAATTGTGTACTACTAAGGTGCTTCAAAAGTGTAATGTTTAAAATACATCTTATGCACCTTAGTTTAAAGTCCTGTATATTGTCTTCATTTCTTCTACCGTATGAGATCTATAGTGCCACTTTTTAACACTGACACACTGAGATATCAGAGTCCTTCAGATCGTTTGCTTTCAAGGCATGTGATCCTTATTTTTAAGCAGTAAATTCACTAGATACAAGTGTCTGCTTTTTGGAGCAAACTAGGAGCATTGTCTGGTTAAATAACTTGCTTATTCACACAGCAGGTAAGAAGAGAGTATAGAAATTAAACCTAGTACCACACAGGGTGAATTTCATTAGCAGTTCATAGCTTTTATGTTCTGCCCTAAATTGCTAGGCTTTGATGATTAATCCCTGTACAGATGGCAGCAGTGTGACTGGTACTACTGTTACAGCTTAAATGGATTTTATCTGCAGCTTGCATAACTCGTATACAATATTTTACCACCATGTGCTCTGCTTGACTTGTGTGTTGAGAATATCATAGTAATTGTTACCCTCTTCCATCCAACAGAATAAAACTAATAATCTCATTACCACTGGAGATGTACATTGTGCTATAGGAGTTTAGCTGACTGCAGGGATTGCCTCATTAAGTCAGTTACATCTCAGCTGGGTTATGTAATTCACAACTATTAATGAACATTCTCTCAAGCTCAGTAGAAAATCCTAGCTAGCAATTTCATATGAACATTCATTAGCAGTATAATATGTACAAAAACATGGGCAAAGATGAGAAAATAGTCATGAGAGGTAGAGCTACAAGAGAATATTTAATTCTGAGATGGCATAATAGTTCATTCACAGAGCTCAGCTGTGATCACATGTTTCTCCTCAATTCACAGGTGCAAAGCCTAAGAAATGCTTTTACTGCTAATTCTCATGCAGAACTATATAAATGATCTTCTGACAAGCAAAATTAACAATATGCCACGTTAGCTAAAATTCTTTCTGCAAAATTAAACACTATACTTAGATAATGTTTTCCATTACAGGCATTGTGTGGTCCTGCAAAAGCAGCAAAGCAGGTGGTTTGACCTGGAAGTAGTAAACTCATATCAAAGGTTGCATCAAGAGGTGGTATGCTTTGCAGAAGTGGAGTCATCTTTGCATTGAAGAAGCTAAAGTACAGCTGAGACAGTTTGCCAAATGTTTGTCAAATTCTTATGCAAACAGTCACTTGCAGATATGAACCTCTTGATGCTAACCCCTTTAGAGGTGAAGAGGAAAGAAAGAGTACACAGAGGAGCTTTTCAGCAGGCATATTGATAGGTTAAAGACCCCACTAATTCCCAGAAAACCCTACATAGCAGGTTCAGGCAGAGCATATTATCCCTCATTCAGCACAAAAGTAAAACACCTGGTAATCTCAGAAATATTGCCTGCTTGTAACCTGGAATAATGTTTCCTTATTAAGGTGAAGAAAAGTAAGTATTAGGAGACATAATATGACTGTAAGAAATAGAGACTCCAAAGCAATCTAAACAAGTGATCATAGTTTTCCCTATGATTAGGTTTCTTTATGTGTGCGTGTGTAGGCGCAAGCATGCATGTCAGTGTGTGTGCAAACATGTCCATATGTGTCTCTGTTCATCTGTTTGTGCATTTTTGAATACATGCCTTTTCTTCTCTTTTATAAATCAGCCTAATTCAGAGACCCTGGAAGTGAAAGATAAAGCAGTCATAAATCTTGAGTATCATTTACTATCCTTCTTTCTCTAGACTTATGAAACTGCTAACTGCTAGAAATGGAAAACACTTCAAATGGCAGGCATTCTTCAGGAATGTATTGCTATAGGGCATACAGATGTCTGACTGTCAGGTCTTGTCAAACTCAGATTTATCTCACTTATCACAATAAAAGAACAAAAACATGTTCATTTGGGTAAAGCAGACCTGGTATTCCTTTCTAGAACCTGAATGACACATCTTTTTGTACGATAGGTGATTAAATTGATACGTGGGCAGGGACTTCTCCAAGGCCTGTTTAAAGGATGCTAGCATGCAAGTTTGCGCTTATGTCATTCAAGGATGCATCGTGTCACTCAAAATTTCTATCCACACATGTTAAGTCCTTTTTTTGATACTTCAGCAAATCTGCAGGTTTACATTCAAATGTTTTTTTTTTTCTCCTACATTATTTCAAGAAGCTGTTTTCATATTAAAAAAGAATATTCTTTGCACCATTTTGAAGTGCCAACTTGATAAAGTATTCCATAAATCTATATTGTGATTTTATCTTGTTCAGAATTTATTTGGGTCACTAACAGAAAGATCCAGCACTGAATGATTCAAAAATTATGATTATTTCTTCTCAATTTTCCATCTCACATTTGAGAAAATCCAGTTCCCATCATTCATCCTTACTTGGCTGCCATCCCCAGCAGTACCATAATTATTCATGTTGATTGTTTTTTCTGCTGATAAGCAGATCTGATTAGGTAAAACCACTTGTTATTTGTGCTACATATCACACATCCGTGGACTTTTGAGCTAAACATAAATTATTTGGATTATAAAAATCATGGATTATGAAGATGTGTGTATCTGTCCATCTACATGATGTAATGGTATGGTATACCCTCTACAGTGTCTTCACTCCTGTGTATTCACTTTTCAGAATTAATGTTTCATATATTTGTCTGTCTGCTAGAAATGCAATATAACCAAGAATTTAAGGTAATAAGCTGCTAAAAAGGTACATTCAGCAGACTGAATTTTGAACTTTACAGTCATTCGTTTTATGTGGCATGACTGTGATAAGTCAAGCTAATTTTCACCCTTGTATTCCCCTTAAAACCATAAATATCTACTGAAGCAGGGCCTGCCTTGTAATGCTACACTTAGTATAATTATGTGCACAAATAACTTAGTATTTAACCATTTGTAATATTTATTCAAGTGTTGTGCTAACTGCCATCTACCATGCAATGGCATTTAGGGAAAACCATGACTCAGTGCTCAGCCTTTGATCTGATACCAAGAATTAATGTTTTTGTGTTTTCTTGTTAAATAGCTCACAGACTTCATTTCAGCAGCATAAAAGGGAAGGAGGCCTCAGCATTGTCAGTCAATAGATGCTGCTGCACCCCTCTAGGGATAAGTGTTTCAGAATGGTCACTCAAGTGTTCTGCTACTTGGTAGGCGGCAGATGGAGGTGCGGATGTTTCCACTTAACTCCCTGCTTCATATTTCCCTCCCTAACTTATATTAGAAATGTATGCCTCTATGTCAGTGTGTCAGAGTTGTGTACATATGAAGAGTTTCCCTGCTGCCTCAATTTCAACTTCAGAAGATGTGCATTTGGGTAGATACAGAACAACAGACTAGGGCTTTGCATCTCTTTTCAGTGTAAAAGAATAACTGGATTATGAGAACAGTTCCATTACAAAATCATGTGATATATCAGAGACATATTTACTATTACTAAGAAAAAAACTGCTTCATACATTTGTGGTTCCTTGTCACCCACAGATGTAGTGAGACTTTATCCAAGATTTGAACTACCATTGCAAAGATTAATTCACCAATTAGCTTTACTTTTTTGCAACTGATTTTTTTTAGAATATGTACACACACTCTACATACCTGTTTACTCCCGTCTAAACAATCTGCTGAAAATGACTGATGTGCATGCTTCCTTTTTAATCTGCTGCATTACTTCACCTTCCCTATTACCAGCTTGCTGTGACCTAGCTCTATAACTGTTCCTTCTCAAATGCAAGCACTCCTTTCTGTTAATATTGTCAGAAGTCACTTGTAATCAGACTTACTGTTGAGCTCATGCACCAATAATTTTGGATCCCCTGGCACATCCTATTGCTTGATTCACTCTAGGGCCAGAACATAGAGAACAGACAGTGGTATCACCCTTCATTAACTGGATGATGTACTTACAGAGAGGAAAGCCTTATGGCTACTTAGCTTTGCACTCTCCGTGACTAGTGATGTGCAAGGGCATAGGGGACAATCATAGTGGATTGTATGTTACCTGGCTGGTTAACCTACCCCCTGGGCAAGGCTTCTTTGGCTTTATGTTCAGGGAGTAGTTCCAAGGGGGCTATCCCCTCCTCTTTGAAGAAGCTTCCTTCGTATTCCAACCATCATATTTATAAAATGCATCTTTTTTTTCTTGGCACTGGTTGATGTTGTTGTTATCTTTCAGCTTTTCTCAGTTAGGGGTCGGCACAGTGGATTTCCGGTCCGCTAATGATTGGCAGTAGATTTTCACAAATGCAAAGATGTTCAACCTTTAACAAAGGCACACCCATTTACGCATGTCTTTTGAACGCCCATCCAACTGCGGGGAGGACATAAAGACTCCACACAGAAGGCACTCCTTGCACTCCAGCAGAGAATTGAATGGGAGAACCTCTTGCTGTGAGGCAACAACGCTACCGCTGCACCACTGCGGAAGTTTTTTTTTTCTCCTTGGCACTGGTCTCTTCCCTAAATCAAAAGTGGGTATGTCTCTAACATGTCCCCACCTCTCCCCTTTCTAGCTGACAGATGTGAAAAAACAGTTGTATTGTCATGCTACCCAAACTGGCTCCTTCAGTATCCTGAAACCCAATGTTACAGAATGAGCTAAGGACTTTGTAAGAGGTCATTGGAAGTCCTATTCCATAAATTAGAGGTTAGAGGTATAACAGACCTTGCTTGAAAATTGTAAATCAATTATTTTCTTAAAACTATTATGGTATCCAACTGTCTAACAGATAGCTCCCTATTCTTTGCTAAAAGAAGCTGCATTGCATTGAACCAGCTTCAAAGTTAATTTCCTCTAGCCATTTATTTCTAGTGACGTACTAATAGTTAACAAAATTAATTACCACTGATGCCTGAAGAAAACAACAAACCATATATATTAGATTAGTAGAGTACAAGGCTAGCTGCCCCTTCAGACCACTTTAAACTTAACCAATTACTCCTCATGAGGATTAAACCCTGCACCTTGTATCTGTAAGGTAAATACCTTAACCATTACATTATACAGTACAGATATATGGCTGTATTAGGTCTCCACAAACATATCTGTACCTAACACTTTAAATTTCTCATTTTTAAGGTGATCTTCATAGTTTGAACCTCTAACATCAAAATTATGTTTATTAAGTACTTTTGAACCCCCCCCCCTCCAATTTCCCTATATCCTTACTATTGTGGGAACAAGAACCAGCCTCCTATTCCATAACAGATCATACTAGTCTTTTAAGCAGTGGCTACAAAATGACAATCTGGAGGAAATTGAAAAGAGACTCATTAATAATATACAAACACATTTCCTGACCACCATCTTTATATTTATACTCCACTCTAACTTGTCAGAAACAGTAACACTGAAACCCTTAAAGGCTGGTTAAACTGAGATAATACCATTATTTTTTTGCATATGAATAACTCATATTATTCAATCCCATATGCATTACTTTGCATTTCTTGTTTAGATGTGAGGAGAAGACTAAATATTATGCCATCCCCTTTCCCTGCTACTCAGTCTTACCTAATTTTCATTATGCCATACAACTAACGTATCCATGTTAGTCTTATAACTAGTGATGCTACCATACAGGCCACCTTAGTGTCATCTGCAAATTTCTAGACCCAGCAATTATGACATAGTTACATAAAACTGGAATGTCCCCATACATATCTGTGGGGGATACAACCTGTTACTTCAAACAGATCTAAGCTCATTCTCCTTAAGCTTACTAAATATTTCTTATCCTGCAAATCAGGGCATCGTCATCTCAGCCAACAAGCTCTCTCTAAGAGTGATGTAAGAGCAGTTTTGCTCAGCTGACCCTCCTACCAAAATGCCCCACTGACTTCCATTTATAGTTCACTGGACATCATGAAAACCATAACTCTTGGATATTGGCGATGAGTAAAATAAACTATTTATTTGAATTTGTTTAACAGAGTAATACATCAATTCATATGAACAAATATCAATTATTGCACAGCAGTTACATTCAGTTGTACAGCTGGAGCCAACATTGCATTAAAAAAAGGCTACTGGCTTAACGGTATGATTCCAGTTAAGGTGTAATGAATTAATAACTAAATATTTATCTGAGTGCAGTACAGTACAGCAACAAATTAGATCCAGTAGAGTTTGAAAAGAAGCAAAACATTATGATGGTTACTTGAGATAAACTAATTCCAATTAATCTCTGAACCTTTACCAAGAAAAGAATTGAAAACAAAGATTCTGTACTGAAGAATTGTTGGATTGCCAAGAATGCAACTGATAGCAGTCATTCTGAGTTCCACTATTTCTTAAGGGAAAATGTACAATTTTCACATTTTTATGCAAAGCATACCTACCTTTTTTGTCAGGTAAAAAACTGGAAAACAGCAACCTTGTATCCGGAAAGCCAACTCTAACCAAAGGAATTGAGAATTCAAAGTAACTTCTTTAACGCAAAAGTTTTTATTCTTAAAAAATAGCGTTTTCGCCGTGGCTCCTGCCTCAGCTTCATCAGAAGAAAATACAAATGGAAACAGCTAACAAAAACATTTAAATACTCTCATAAAGGAAGTGACAAAGCAAACCTAATCATGTGAGCTTAATTAAAAACAATTACATAATTAAAAACAAACCAATAAGTACTTAACAAAACTGTTTGTACTAAAATTAAGAATACATACATTGTATATTGTAAAAATGTACTATTAGTAATATAAAACCATTTTTCAAAAGAACCTATCAGTATTACTACACAAGAAGTCAGTAACATATTGTTCTTAAAGAAGAAGTCTGAAACATTTACCTAAAATAACTTTTCAGCTTCAATATACATGAAATATTGCAGTTCTCATTCAGGCCAACAGGTCTAAATGCATCTAGATTCAACTGCCAAGCTAATTCAGTACACTCAAGAATGGTTTCAACAGGACCACCCCTAATGTTAAAAGGTACCTGGTCAATACCCATAAATCTAAATGAGTGCCCTGGGTTATTATGTACATGTTTTGCTAAAGCATTCTCCAGCAGTGGTTTTTTTATTGCGTAAAGGTGTTGGTAAACTCTTTCTTTTAATTTGCGATTCGTTTTTCCTAAATAAAAGGATGGGCAACAGTTGCACAAAGCAATGTAGACCACCGATTTAGATTCGCAAGATATCCTGTGGTTTATCTGGTACCTTATATTTCTAACAAAGAAAGAGTTACCTGTCATTATAACTTTACACATATTACAATGGCCGCATTTAAATGAGCCTCTAGTCCTTGCTGTGACATGGGAATGTGATGTTCGTTGTAATATTTCTTTTAAATTATTACTTCTTCTATATATAACAAAAGGACGTTCCCCTAACTTCTCAATAAGGTTAACTGAATTAATGACCAATGGCCAGTTTTTTAAAAATATTGCCCAAATGTCATTGGAATTTAGATTGTATTGAGTAATAAAACTCAAAGAAAATTCCTAAAGGTAGTAGAACCATTTTGATTTGTTGATTGATTGGCAGTAGCAAATTGGGCATCAATACATTGATTCAACAAGGGTTTGTATATACCACTAACTCTCTTGGAATCAACCTCTAAAATGAGGTCATTTAGAAGCTCAATAGGATAACCTCGGTTTAAAAATAAATCCTTAAGGAACTGACACTCAGTTCTAAAGTCACTTAAAGTACTACACATCCTTCCTGCACGTACAAGCTGACCCTTAACTATAGATTTTTTCTGTTTGGGTGGATGTAAGCTAGTATAGTGCAGGAAGGAGTTGCAGTATGTTGGCTTCCTAAAAATCTTTGAAGAATATACTCCTTCAGTAAAGTCTTTCGTTAATCTCACATCTAAATAGTCTGTTTCAACAGTGGAGAAATTAAATGTAAATTTTAACCAATCCGTAGTGTTGTTTATGTAATCAACAAAAGACTGTGCCTCCGGTTCAGTTCCTTTAAACAGGATAAATATATCATCCAAGAATCTAGTGTAGTATTTTATGTTCTGCATTATAGATTCATTGGATAGAATAAACTGCTTTTCCCAAAAGGCTACAAACAGCATACGCCGCCACAGTATGCAGCCCATGGCTATTCCACATTTCTGTAAGTAATATTTCTGGTCAAATACAAAAAGTTAGAAGACAGTACTATGCTTAAGAGCTCAGTGATTATGTATATCTCCTCCTGTGGAGCGCTTAAACTTTCCATCAAAGTTGTAACCATTCCACTGCTTCATCATGTGGAATAGATGTATATAACCGCGACATCAACAGTTAGGAAGTTCAACTCAGGGTTGAAGTCAATACTGTTGATGTCACGGAGAAAGGACCAAGAGTCCTTGCAGATTGTGGAAATTTTTTTCACATATTTTGATAAAATATTGTCTATTAATTTCAACAGGGTAGGTCATAGAAGACCTACCGTCATTAATGCCCTCATGGGGTTTTTATGGTCTTTGTGTATCTTTGGTATTCCAAACATAACAGGCAACTTTGGTGTAATGATGTCAATGTAATTGTATGTGTCTAAATCAATTTTGCCTGCAAGGAAAAGGTCACGAAAGTATCCCCTAATACGGCCTTGAGTTACATTAACCTCATTTAAAGAGGAAACTTCATAAGCCTGGGATGTAAGAATCTCAAGCATTTTCTCCTTGTATTGGGAGTCGTCAAAGACCACCAAACCACCCCCCTTGTCTGGCTTTAGAAACCTAACCGGTAAACAACGCAAGCTATTTAACCAGTGGCGTTGTTCGTCAGAAATATTCATGTTTCTAGAGCCCATGTTTGTTTTAGAAACAGTGAAAAGGTGTCTTATGTCAATTTCACACATCTGCTCAAAAAGCAGTAGATTGGGTTGAATGGGAGGGTTAAATACACTAGGTAACCTTAGTTTGTTATAATCTATTGTGGTCTCGTTGTTAAGTAACATTCTCAAATTCAACTTACGTATGTAACATTTCAAATCAATAAGAGTTTTTGCTAAATTTCCATATGTGCTAGGGATAAAAGTATATCCAAGTGCTAATAGTTCAACAGAGTCTACATCTAGTTCTAAAGTAGAAAAATTGTAGATAGTAAAATCTTTTTTAAGGTTGGTATAAATGGTAGGAACTTGTGGGGGAGTTCTATGTCTACCTAGGGTACTATTCTCTATCCTTATCTCCTCCGGTTCGTAGCCACCCCCTGTTTCCTCTGGTTGTTCCCTAAAAAAACATTCTCTTTAGTGGCTGTGGCTTGGCCTTGATTTTGTTGTCCAGGCCCCCCCATTGTTTTTGAAATCTATTATTGTTATAAACTTTTGAAGTACCCTTTAATCTGTTGCTTCTTCTCACTCCCTGCGTAGCAGAGGTAGAAGGAAGCTCACCTTCTTCACCTGTACTAAATGTTTGCTCTGTTTCAGGCATGATGGAAGCCTCATTAGGTTCTGCATTCTTAGAAACTGGAAGTCTAATGGTTAAATTAGGGTAAGCCTGACTAGATGAGTACACTGCCCTGTCCCTAACTAATTTTTTATTTTTATTAGTTTTTAACTTGTTTAACAAGGCATCTATACTTGAAAAAATACGTTCATAATCAAATTTGAACTGCAAAAAAGACATGTTGTTTTTGATTTCTTCATCTAGTATATTCACTTCATTTATAAGCGACAAAATATGTATGTCGTAATGCTTCACAATAACATTTAGTAATTGAAATCCTTGTTCCTGGAATAAACATTCAAGTTCTGCAATGTAGGCATGATCTACTAACAGTCCCGAAGGGGTAAAGTTATTCCTTAAACCCTTTGGTATTAATTTTTCTTTTAGACATTGCCTAAAATAGGCAGCCTCAAGCTGCAGTTTTTTTAGTTTAAGCAACTTTAGATCAAATACCTTTAAGCAGTCATTAAGTTATTTCACATCCTTCTCTATAGTTGAAGTGTTCTGGAAATCCACTCCAGTCTGGTTGACTGGAAGGAAAGAGAAGGGATTTTCCTTATTAATCCAGCTTGACAAAGAAACATCGTCACGCTCCGGTTCGCCTTCATGCAAAGTATTCAAACCAGAGACTGATGGTGTGCGTATGTTAGAATTAACAACAGCAACAAAAGATTGTGCAGTGTCATTCTGCACTTGGGAATTTGTAGGAAATAACACTGTCTCACTCGTAGTAGGCAAACAACCTTCACGGTGGTTGGAACGCCCAGTACTTTGTTGTTTACTCCGTTGAGGTAATCCTCTTGGCGGTTGGGCTGCCGGAATAGCACTTTCTGAATCCGAAAGTGATACTGGAACGGAAACTGGTACACCAACTTGTTCAGTATTTCCGAGTGTTACTTCTTGTTCAATATTTCTGGTTGTGGTAGGTTTACGTTCAATAGCATCCATACGGATGTGTAAAGCCTCTATTTTTTGAGAAATAGAAGCTAATAACGAATAAATGTCACCTACGTTAACACTTTTAGAGTTAGTGGCTGTTCCAAAAAGGTTAGGGCTAACCGGACAAACAGGAGTACTTGATTCCATCCACCCAAACAGAAAAAATCTATAGTTAAGGGTCAGCTTGTACGTGCAGGAAGGATGTGTAGTACTTTAAGTGACTTTAGAACTGAGTGTCAGTTCCTTAAGGATTTATTTTTAAACCGAGGTTATCCTATTGAGCTTCTAAATGACCTCATTTTAGAGGTTGATTCCAAGAGAGTTAGTGGTATATACAAACCCTTGTTGAATCAATGTATTGATGCCCAATTTGCTACTGCCAATCAATCAACAAATCAAAATGGTTCTACTACCTTTAGGAATTTTTCTTTGAGTTTTATTACTCAATACAATCTAAATTCCAATGACATTTGGGCAATATTTTTAAAAAACTGGCCATTGGTCATTAATTCAGTTAACCTTATTGAGAAGTTAGGGGAACGTCCTTTTGTTATATATAGAAGAAGTAATAATTTAAAAGAAATATTACAACGGACATCACATTCCCATGTCACAGCAAGGACTAGAGGCTCATTTAAATGCGGCCATTGTAATATGTGTAAAGTTATAATGACAGGTAACTCTTTCTTTGTTAGAAATATAAGGTACCAGATAAACCACAGGATATCTTATGAATCTAAATCGGTGGTCTACATTGCTTTGTGCAACTGTTGCCCATCCTTTTATTTAGGAAAACGAATCGCAAATTAAAAGAAAGAGTTTACCAACACCTTTACGCAATAAAACCACTGCTGGAGAATGCTTTAGCAAAACATGTACATAATAACCCAGGGCACTCATTTAGATTTATGGGTATTGTCCAGGTACCTTTTAACATTAGGTGGTCCTGTTGAAACCATTCTTGAGTGTACTGAATTAGCTTGGCAGTTGAATCTAGATGCATTTAGACCTGTTGGCCTGAATGAGAACTGCAATATTTCATGTATATTGAAGCTGAAAAGTTATTTTAGGTAAATGTTTCAGACTTCTTCTTTAAGAACAATATGTTACTGACTTCTTGTGTAGTAATACTGATAGGTTCTTTTGAAAAATGGTTTTATATTACTAATAGTACATTTTTACAATATACAATGAATGTATTCTTAATTTTAGTACAAACAGTTTTTGTTAAGTACTTATTGGTTTGTTTTTAATTATGTAATTGTTTTTAATTAAGCTCACATGATTAGGTTTGCTTTGTCACTTCCTTTATGAGAGTATTTAAATGTTTTTGTTAGCTGTTTCCATTTGTATTTTCTTCTGATGAAGCTGAGGCAGGAGCCGCTATTTTTTAAGAATAAAAACTTTTGCGTTAAAGAAGTTACTTTGAATTCTCAATTCCTTTGGTTAGAGTTGGCTTTCCGGATACAAGGTTGCTGTTTTCCAGTTTTTTGCACCAGTTTGTTTGCTTTTTTACTACCGTTTATTTTTTGTCAGGTAAGTCACTGAATTCAGCAAAGGTATGAGAGCTGGTGACCAGGTCTATATTTTTATTTCTAGTGTGGGGGTGTATACATCAAGCAACAAGTAACTCTACTATCATTTTCTTTATTTATTTCTTCCCTCCCTTCTATTTTCTTTTCCTTTCCAGCACTCTTTCATTCTCTCTGTCTCTCTATTTTTCTGTTTATTTCATTTGTTTACTGGGAAATCTACCTGTGCAAAGCTTACATATAGGAGAAGCTGTTGGAAAGAGATCCATACATGCAAGAAGTACAATCAAAATATGTACAATATAACAATTTTAATAAAGTCAAAAAAGAATGGATAGTTAGGAGTATACATGTACTACTAACAATTAATAAAAATGGTACATGTGCCAATAATAAGCAGTATTTGAAGTCATACAAGCAGTATGTATACATTGTCAAGTGTACCTTGATTTTTATTTCATTGATATACACCAGGCAAACACCAGAGCAGCACTGTGATAAACATATTGCAAACTGACTACAGATACAATTATAGCAAATAGCAAACAGTAAACTGGATTTTTGTTTGGTAAATAGAAGCACATTAAAACTAAAGCATGCCTAGTGAATGAAGGATATGTATTTAATTCACGCAAGAAATAACATTAACAAATATAGTGTAGCTAGTTGCTGGAGGAGATCTGATATACTAAACGCATGAGGTCAATATTGTAAGAAGCAGAACTTGTAGAGAAAGTGAATTAATATAACGAGAGCAGTATTAAAAGTAAAGGCTGAGAAGAGGACACTGAAGTGAATAAAACACAGATATCACAAAGGACTATGACAAGAGAAGAGATAGTGAGAATGAAGAGACAGGATGCAAGTGAACATGAGCAAACATAGGGGAAGCAGCGGGGTGATGACTTCCAGAGATATGTTGGGCAGTGCAAAGAGTTAATAAGAGTTGGAGTTAAATTTTAATAGAAAGAGGTTTTATAGACTGGGAAAGTAAAGTTAAATCTGTGACTACTTAAGCAGATGAAATGATTGATGGTTATTTCAAAGCTTTGCTTTGCAGAAATTCTAATTTGTTAACTTATATTATTGTTTGGGAATTAGGGAACACCCATATGTAAAGCCTACTTGACTAGTAGATGATGGATTAACTTTAGACAGAGATGGTGGTGTACTAGTTATGAGCTGCATCTCACAATCTTGTGCTCTAGTCTGACTTCGCTTGCAGTCTTTGTGGAGCTTGAATGTTCTTCCTGGCTCTCTAGTAAAAGTGTAAGATCTGTTTTGGTGAGTCTAGCAATAACAAAAAGTAAAAATTCCATTTCAGCATTGAAGCAGTGACTAGTCAAACTCAGTGTGACTCTCTCAATGCATGCTTCCACTGATATGGAGGGTTGTACAACACCCACACCTACTGACTCTGAGGTCATTATGCATCACAATGAGGAGAGCATTCCATTGTGTCACAACTTCAGACTTAGATATTTCCCCACCACTATTTTAATGACCTCATAATTCAGAAAATTAAAATTATGGTTCTAAGAATTACAGCAGTAATCTGCCCTCCCAATGACTGCATGCATTTTCTTTAGCTTTTGGTTTCCTACCAAAAATATTTTGATTGGCTGCTCAATTAAAAAAAAAAACAAACGCCATCTAACAATGTTTGTGTCTATCTCCCTGTCTCAGCTCTACATCATATTATTTTTACGTTTGCCTTTACTGCCTGTGTTGTAGCCAAAAAGGATATGTTGATTTACCCAGATGACATATAAATAAATTCCATTACATAGTATTAAACCCCTGTGAAGTGAAGTAGCTTTCAGGGATTTTGGGGGTGTACCAAGCAAGTTTACAGTTAGCATGGTAACCTTAAGACCAATTAGTGTGTCAAATTTTGTTAGAAGATTAAGTAGTAGAGGATTATAGGGGATAATTGACACCCATATCACAGTCACAGCTGAAGATCTGAATGACGATGTTACCATTAGTGAATTAAAGTGACCATATGCATAAATTTAGCATTAAATTGTAAGCAATCATATGCCAGTTGGGGTATGAGGAAAAAGAATTTGTGTTGTGTCTCTCTGAGTGTCTTGCTTAATGACTGTTATGAAAATGTCTTTGCTAAGGTAAGGTACAGGGATAAGTTTCAGGTTACCACATGTTAGGTAAGGTACAGGGCTAAAGCTTTGGGTTAGCACATTTTAAGTAAAGTACAGATCTAAGCTTCAGATTAGCACATGTTAGGTAAGGTACAGGGCTAAGTTATGGGTTAGCACATGTTAGGTAAGGTACATGGCTAAGCTTCAGGTCAACACAGGTTAGGTAAGGTACAAAGGTTCTATATTATAAGCACGAAAGACCTTTTCAGCGAATACGAAAACAGCAACACATATTGCATGAACTGCAAAAACACCGAACACCCTAAACCACAAAATTCAAACTCTCGAATCGTCATAGTTGGCCAACCCCACCTCCCACTACATACTAGCTACCCAAACAAAATAAATAAACCACATACATGCACTAAACAAAACTCTACTTCTAACCCTACACTAAACTTTGCATACATTACTATCTATGCACTTATCTTAACCCGCACCCTAACCCTAATGTCCATAATTATCGCACACTTACCTTAAGGAGCTATACCACAGATGGGCCAACTATGACGATTGCCATTTGAACATCTACTGTTATGGTGAGTTTCAACTTACACAGTTGTACTTTCCACCAACTGTTATAGCTTTTCCATGAATTCTACTGTCCCAGGGAGCCCCTATAATTAGTTTGGAACAAGTCCTGTCTGCCCTCTCAAAAGCTAAGCGCACCTAATACATGGGCCCTGGTAATGGATTAGGCTGCCTAATTATCAGTGCCATACTGGCTTGTCTTTAATTTAAGCATCTCCACTGTTTACATTCCCAAGACCTGAATAACAGCTTTTGCAATTCTGATACACCATACTGGCACAAATGGAGTCCCTGGTGAATAAAGAGCCAGTAGTCTAGTTACCTTACTATGTATATGGAGAAGGTGGCTGAGTTAAGAAGGTCCTTTTCTTCCTTATTTTTTAACATTTCCATTCCCTTAGATGACTTACCATAACAAGGCTGCCTATCCACACATTGCCTCAACTAGGAATAATTGCTTCTAAGAACAGGCACTCTTCTTGTAACTCTACAAATATACAAAATTTATAACTTGATGCATCATCTGCACTGCCAATCCTTGTAGTTTTAAGATTGAAGTGTAAACATCTCCAGGACATGAAGCTGTACAGCTTCCTTAATTGTAGTTGCTGGATGTCAAACATGGTCCAGTTTTACAAATGGTTATAATGCTGCTTAGTAAAAGTATAATTTGCTGTTGTCTGTCTCAGATACAAAGCTGTAGCCTACCCAGTGCCTCATAAAAGGCTACTGCATAAACACTAAGGATTACCCATAACAGACCGAATGCTAAAATGAGTAAAAACTAGATAGGAAGAGAAGAGTTAAACTGATAGAAAAGAAGACCCTCTCACAGAATTGGAAAGTGATGAGTGGTGTACCAGAGAGGTCATATCTGGGCATAGTGCTCTCCAATGTCTCAAAACATACTGGATGGCACTGAGAGCAAAATTAACCTATCTTCATATGCTACAGTGGTAGGGGACACAGTAGGAAACTGAGGAAAAAGCACAATGAATGACCTAGACAGATTAACAAAACTGGCTGGCAGGGTAATGGTAGCTAATTCACAGCATAGCCAATCACATGATGCTGCACATGATAGCATAAACAGGGTAAAAGTACAGACTAGAGGGACATAAACTCCAGCAAGTGGACCAAGAAATGGCCCAAGAAGAAGTGACAGGAACACAACGGACCAGAAAATGCAAAAAGAAAATACTACAACCAAAGACATAAATGCTCACATGCATCTTTAAGAGACAATACCCCACAGACAATGATGATATTCTTCTATCCTATAAGATGGTTACGATCTCACCTTGAGCAATGCATATTATTTAGGATGCAGCACATTGAAACGAACATAGCATTATAATGTAACCCTGCATAGGAAAGGTCTCAAGTTAGTTAAAAGGGCAGTTGAGAAGAATGAGGAAATAGACAATAGTGGGCCTCTTGAGTGATTATAACGCCACAAACTGAAGACAAAGAGAAATGAGAAGCATTTCCTAGTTTTATATCCTCATAAAAGGGATTGCATATGAGTGGAATTGAAGTGTAAGAATGAGATTGGAGAGGGCATTACCAACAAAGCATACAGTGAAAGTACAATGTAGATGTCATAAATATCTACTTCAATGAAAAATAAAGCTTTTTGGTACTAGAAAAAAAATCACTTCTACCTCCAGACCTGTATCAAGTCTTCAGTCACATCTAAATAACACAAGAAAACATCACTACTTTCAAATACCTAGAGATCTGGTTGGAGCCCTTCCTAAATTCCATCTCTACCTGCATCACATACACAGCATACATTCCCTCTCAATCTCTTAACATAAGAAATCTAGGCAAAGCCAGAATTAATGGAAGGACAAAGGTCCAAAAATAGGGACATATTCTAATTATGGCTCTTATAAATTTAAAAGGTTGTTAGATGTTAATAGTGTTAGTATGCATTTTCTGAAGAATATGAACTCAAACTGAAATGTCTGTCATTATTAAGTGACTTCGGTCCTTAATTATTTATAAAAATAAGCACAGATATTTTGAAAACAGACCAAAAATATGAGGCAAAAATCTGGACAGTTGAGTGGTTTACTGCGCTGCCCAAAAATCTGTTTCCTGTTTTGGGTCAATATTATCCACTCTTTTCTTTTCCAGACCCTGTAGCAATGCCATATATAAAAGAATCTTACTGGTTCATCTAAGAATAGTCTTTCTTGGATTTATGAAGTATGTAGGTATGCGTCAGTTAAGAGTACCTCAAATACCAGTATGAAGGTTCATCACTCCTCCACCTCCAAGAAATGAATGATAGGTGCAAAACCATTGAAAACGATAACTTGTTAACTATTTAACAATGTGCTGACATTATACTTGCTTCCACCAAGCTGTTTAAGCTCATCAAGACTGAAATGGAGTCCTCCACTAACCTCCAAACTAATCAGGAATGCATGAAGATAGAACCTTAAATGTCTGCTAGCCAATAAAGGTCAACTCCTCCAAACCCCCAAGACATGGTTTTAGGAGCACAAACCATACATTCTCAGTCCTTGGATCCAATCTGTGGGAATGTTCACCTCTTTTCTTAAAGATCCTCCCTTTTATCTGTCAGAACTAAAGTGCATTAAAGACTCAGGAACATGCAACTTATGTCTCTCTCTGGTCATGTAACTTAAGTTCTTCCTATCATAGTCACTCTCTATAACTGGCACCCGAACTACTTTTCTTTGTAATTTTTTCAGCATGTCAACTCCGATATTCATTCTGTGTGTAACATTATATATGTATTTTGTCAGTTTGCTCTGTATATAGTGTCTTTATCTATTATCTCTATAACCCCAAGCCAACTCTGCAATTCATTTTATATATAATGCATGTATATATTGCATTTTGTCATTCACTCTGTACACAATGTCATGTTATCCTGCTTTTTAGCCCCTAAGGTCTAAGACTGTATAAGGTCCAGTGGGATAAGATACCCCAAATTTATTCCAGAAAAAAAAATGAAAAATGAATGAATGAATAGAAAATAATAAAACTAACGCTGTAAGTAAGTAATGGAGTATAGATGGATTTTAAGTGCATTGCAACAGTAAAGGGAAATTAAGGTTGAGGACCCATGGCTAGAAACATCTGTAGGCTGTAGCTAGAATCCAATACCATGCAGGAGAAACATACTGTCTATTTGTTAGCAATAATATACATATAATTAATGATGTCACTGCAACAAAGGGACATATTTCCATTTACATACATTACATATACACATACACATATATATATATATATATATATATATATATATATATATATACATATATATATACATATATATATATATATATATATATACATATATATATATATATATATATAATAAGGTTCATATCAAACCAACAGACATCGTTTAAAATATCGAAAATCACTACAATGCGGAAATGAAACCATCAACAGTTGAAAACATCAACAAGCGCTAACACATGGGTCCTGCAAGGGAGGAAGTAAAGGATATGAGGTTGATACTGTACCCATACTGCTTCCCCCTTGCAGGACCCATCGTTAGCAAGCCTGTAGTTCTCGTGATACATGTACTGTCGATGTTTTCAACTGTCGATGGCTTTGCCTTTTTGCTTGTAGTGTGTGCGATTCTTGATTTTAACATGTCGTTGGTTTGACATGAACCTCATATATATATATATATATATATATATAGTTTATATATATATATATATATATATATATATATATATATATATATATATATATATATATATACACACACATACACACACACACACCATTTTCCTTTCTTCTTGCTATCTTTAAGATACTAAATCAAACAAAATACAATATTATTTTAATATTCATCCTGTACTACCACCAGCCAAGTGCAATTTCACCTCACCTGGCACTTTCTGTCTGTTTTTGAAATCATTTATTCTGAAATGGCTTTTTTGTCTTTCCGCAAATTTCTGAAAGGCATTGTGTTGTCCTTAGTCATGCCTGAAAACATGCAGGTTTTGCTTACTTTTGTAGCTATATGCTTACAACAGAGTAAATAAATAAAGTGATTTAGTTTCTTTTATTAAGCTCTGTTGTGCTTCCAGTAGGAGTGCTATAAAGAAAACAGTCATAATATAGTTTTAAAACTTGCTGCTGAAAAATTGTGACTGACCAGCCAGTAATGACATACAAATGCAGGAACACAGAGATAAGAAGAAACTGGACACTGAAAGCGTGCAGATCGTCTCCTAATCTCCGTTAGGCTGTCTTATCCACACATGTTTTTCTCCTTTTGTTGTAGAGTTTGTTTATGGCTGGGGTCCACCAGACTGGGCGGCTTACCTTTGGTACAGAGAGTCTTTGTTTTATGCTTGGGATTGCCTTATCCATGCAGTCCTGCAGGTGCTGGTAGAAGGCATTTAATGTAAGTGATTCAGCGGCATGTGTGGCACTGTTTTCCACATACGGCTCGGGGGCCTTAAAGGAGACCACACTAGTCTTTAGAAGTGTGAAGCCTGGCTGAGAAGTTCTTTACTGTGGTCTTTTTATTTCAGGTGGGTTATTGTGGGATGAGGACCTCCAAGCGAGATTAGTTTGTGATCTGATACCTCACCAGTGAGGGGTATACTTCCGGTGTTGAACATTGTGCTCCCATGTTACGTGATGATGAGGTCAAGTCGTTATCTCCTCTTGTGGGGATGGTAACTAGTTGTTCCATGGCATTTGAGTTTATGAATTCCAGGAACTTTTGGGCTAGGGTGTTTGGGCTTGAGTAGTGTTCCCCAGTCTATATTAGGGGTAGTTGAAGTCACCTAGTATGATGGTGTTTGGTGATACATTTATCCCCTCTAGTGTTTTCAGGAAGGCCATGTGAGGGTTCCTGAGTTTGTGAGGTGGTGGCCTGTAACATGCTACAATTTGCAGAGCAGTCTTGCCTATGGTTAATTGCACCTGGATGGTCTCCGATGCATCGTCGCGTTGCAACCAGTCTTGAGGTGTGGGAGTCCTTGATGAATATGGATACACCTCCTTTCTTGGTATTGTCGGATTTTGGGCGGGCATGATATGAGGTAAAACCTGATAGTGCTGGGGTGCTCTCAGGAGCCTTGAACCAGGTTTCTGTCACAGCACAGACATCGATGTTCTCCATACTGAGAAGGGCCTCAGTCGTGCATTTTGAGATTCAGACTTCTGGCATTGAGCAGCATTACCCTTAGTTTTTTTCCTTTTTGTGTTCTAGGGTGGTAGGTTTAGAATTTGAGCCTTGCCTAAAAAGGCACTATGGGGGTGGCAAGAGCCTTTGCCAATATCCGGAATCAGGGAATTTGACAGGTGCAAGCCGTCCCTTGCGAAGCAGCGTGGCTTGTCCAGCATGTCATCCCAGGCAGACAGACACTGGATCCCCTTTCAATGACACCAGTGTTTAAGCCAATTGTTAAAGCTGATCATCTTATCTCTGTATTGTGGCATCATTCTTGGTGAAGGTAGGATACTGCTCAAGGTCAGGGTCATACCTGCCTGGGCTACATAATCAGAGAGCTACTCGATGTCTCTTTTCATGTAGTCCAAGGAGGTACGTCTCAGGTCTTTTACACCAGCGTGGACAATGACTGAGCCGTATTTGTACCTGCTGTTGAGAGACCGGAGTGCTTGCGTTATGTGGCGGATTCTAGCGCCCGACAGGCAGCTTACTGTGACCTTCTCCTTACTCAGTCTGGTGGCGGGGCGTCAGTGTGTCTGACTATGGAGTCACCAATGACTAGTGTGTCTGGCATTTTGTTTGGCCTATGGGGCTGTGACTGTTTGACACTCTGACTGTGAGGTCTATGTGTTGCAAGTGATGTGTTCTGAGGTGGTGGTTGTTTGGGTGTCTGCTTTGGTGGCCTCTGCTGTTTTGGTAGATTTTTGATCAGAGCCTCCGAGTATGTCTTTGTGTGTTTATGTGTATGATTTGAGGTTGTGATGGTACTATGTGAGACTGGGTCTATAGTGTGTGTGGTAACCTTCTCCTCCTGACTGGTCTTGCCAGTCCTATGTTGAGAGAGCTCAGCCTCCAGTTTGGCTGTATAGTTGCATCCCTCGCATGTATTTGTGTTTTGTGGGAGGAGGAGAGGGTTGTCTGTGTACATGAGGCAATTGTAACATTGCCTCAATATTCTAGAGTTCACCAGCTGAGCAGGAGAGACACTAGCAACTGATCCTTCGACATGCTAGAAGGAATAGACAAAAAAAGTTTAAAGAAGATTCCGGGGGCGTGGATGACCGAGAAATGGGGTTTGCCTTTTGGGTACTATCTATGACAAGAGCACCGTTATCAAGGTAATAAGTACTGTAGGAGCAAGTGCTAGGCTTAACAGATAGAGAATAGTCTACTTGGAGTCAAGTAGAGATGATCTTGGTAGTTATAGTATACGGTGATTAGATGAGTAGTATAGTTCGAGGAAGGTAGCTTTAAGGGAAAATTGGAAGAGTGGAAGTTAGGTAGCCCAAATAGTTTAAATCGCTTAACCGGCGCTGCCCTAGTGTGCAACGGTAGCAGCTCCTTCATCGCTGCCAACCCAGCTAAAATGGCACGCGTTTAGCGTTTTTTATATCAGGGGGCTGAAAGAAGCTAGGAACTGGCCCAAAACGACCAATAAACTACAAGTTGCTGGCTGAAACCTCACAAAACTGGACCAACAGGCAGCTCAATGCTTCCCACTCCCACTGGTAAGCAAGGGAACTTCCTCTGTTCCAAATTAGGTAAAGATTCAGTAACAGGAACTGCAAACAAAGCCCAGGGATCAGCTGAAGACAAAGAGAACTGAGAAGCATTTCTTAGTTTTATATCCTCTCAAAAGGGATTGCATATGAGTGGAATTGAAGTGTAAGAATGAGATTGGAGAGGGCATTACCAACAAAGTATACAGTGAAAGTACAATGTAGATGTCATAAATATCTACTTCAATGAAAAATAAAGCTTTTTGGTACTAGAAAAAAAATCACTTCTACCTCCAGACCTGTATCAGTCTTCAGTCATCTAAATAACACAAGAGAAAACATCACTACTTTCAAATACCTAGAGATCTGGTTGGAGCCCTTCCTAAATTCCCATCTCTACCTGCATCACATACACACATACATTCCTCTCAATCTCTTAACATAAGAAATCTAGGCAAAGCCAGAATTAATGGAAGGACAAAGGTCCAAAAATAGGGACATATTCTAATTATGGCTCTTATAAATTTAAAAGGTTGTTAGATGTTAATAGTGTTAGTATGCATTTTCTGAAGAATATGAACTCAAACTGAAATGTCTGTCATTATTAAGTGACTTCGGTCCTTAATTATTTATAAAAATAAGCACAGATATTTTGAAAAACAGACCAAAAATATGAGGCAAAAATCTGGACAGTTGAGTGGTTTACTCGCTCAAAAAATCTGTTTCCTGTTTTGGGTCAATATTATCCACTCTTTTCTTTCCAGACCCTGTAGCAATGCCATATATAAAAGAATCTTACTGGTTCATCTAGAATATGGTCTTTCTTGGATTTATGAAGTATGTAGGTATCGTCAGTTAAGAGTACCTCAAATACCGTATGAAGGTTCATCACTCCTCCACCTCCAAGAAATGAATGATAGTGCAAAACCATTGAAAACGAAAACTTGTTAACTATTTAACAATGTGCTGACATTATACTTGCTTCCACCAAGCTGTTTAAGCTCATCAAGACTGAAATCGTCCTCCACTAACCTCCAAACTAATCAGGAATGCATGAAGATAGAACCTTAAATGTCTTAGCCAATAAGGTCAACTCCTCCAAACCCCCAAGACATGGTTTTGGGAGCACAAACCATACATTCTCAGTCCTTGGATCCAATCTGTGGGAATGTTCACCTCTTTTCTTAAAGATCCTCCCTTTTATCTGTCAGAACTAAAGTGCATTAAAAGACTCAAGGAACATGCAACTTATGTCTCTCTCTGGTCATGTAACTTAAGTTCTTCCTATCATAGTCCTCTCTATGTAGCTTGCCCAGACTACTTTTCTTTGTAATTTTTTCAGCATGTCAACTCCGATATTCATTCTGTGTGTAACGTATATATGTATTTTGTCAGTTGCTCTGTATATAGTGTCTTTTATCTATTATCTCTATAACCCCAAGCCAACTCTGCAATTCATTTTATATATAATGCATGTATATATTGCATTTTGTCATTCACTCTGTACACAATGTCATGTATCTGCTTTTTAGCCCCTGTCTAAGACTGTACAAGGTCCAGTGGGATAAGATACCCCAAATTTATTCAGAAAAAAAAATGAAATGAATGAATGAATGAAAATAATAAACCGCTGTAGTAAGTAATGGAGTATAGATGGATTTTTTTAAGTGCATTGCAACAGTAAGGGAAATTGGGTTGAGGACGACTGAAACATCTGTAGGCTGTAGCTAGAATCCAATACCATGCAGGAGAAACATACTGTCTATTTGTTAGCAATAATATACATGTAATTAATGATGTCACTGCAACAAGGGAGCATATTTCCATTTACATACATTACATATACACACACACATATATATATATATATATATATATATATATATATATATATACATATATATATATATATATATATATATATATATATATATATATATATATATATATATGGGTTCATGTCAAACCAACGACATGTTAAAATATCGAAAATCACTACAGCGAAATGAAACCATCAACAGTTGAAAACATCAACAGCGCTAACATGGGTCCTGCAAGGGGGAAGTAAAGGATATGATATGATACTGTACCCATACTACTTCCCCCTTGCAGGACCCATGTTAGCGCTGTAGTTTCGTATACATGTACTGTCGATGTTTTCAACTGTCGATGGTTTCGTTTTGCTGTAGTGATTCTTGATTTTAACATGTCGTTGGTTTGACATGAACCTATATATATATATATATATATATATATATATATATATATATATATATATATATATATATATATATATATATATATACACACACACATACACACACACACACCATTTTCCTTTCTTCTTGCTATCTTTAAGATACTAAATCAAACAAAAATACAATATTATTTTAATATTCATCCTGTACTACCACCAACCCAAGTGCAATTTCACCTCACCTGGCACTCTGTCTGTTTTGAAATCATTTATTCTGAAATGGCTTTTTGTCTTTCCATAAATTTCTGAAAGGCATTGTGTTGTCCTTAGTCATGCCTGAAAACATGCAGGTTTTGCCTTTTGTAGCTATATGCTTACAACAGAGTAAATAAATAAAGTGATTTAGTTTCTTTTATTAAGCTCTGTTTGCTTCAGTAGGAGTGCTATAAGAAAACAGTCATAATATAGTTTTTAAACTTGCTGCTGAAAAAGTGTGACTGTAGCCAGTAATGACATACAAATACAGGAACACAGAGATAAGAAGAAACTGGGACACTGAAAGCATGCAGATCGTCTCCTAATCTCCGTTAGGCTGCTTATCCACACATTGCCTCACTAGGCGTAATTGCATCCAACAGCAGGCATTCTTCGTGTGACTCTACAAATATATGAAAAGTGTATGCCTGCCCATACTGTAAGTCCCTGAAATTGGGCAATAAGGAAAGGAAAGGAAAAAAATGTCCTGCTATGAATTAAGGTGCTGACCTTTTCCAGAAGTTCATATTTTTCAACAAATGGCATTTTCCAATAATAAAAAAAAACATTATGCAGTGAGTTCTGTTAATCCATTACCACTGCTTAGGGATAAACAGAAAGATTTGAAAGGGATTTCAATTGGTAGGACTGGCTCATGCAGCTAATCCCTTCACTGAGTGCAATAATTACAAATATTTTCTGATGCATTTTAATACATTATTTCAGTTTATTAAAGTCAGGGCTTCAGCTTCATGGATTCCCAAGTTACCCTTTCATTTGGGTTTAGACATGAGCTGCCTCACTGTATTTTTATTGATTAGAAATATGCCATATATTCCTCTTCCTTTTTCTTTAAAATATAAAATAGATCTGCAATTTCTTAAAAAAATATATTTGCAAAGATCCTATAGTTCGCTATCTGTGTGTGTGTGTGTGTGTGTGTGTGTGTGTGTGTGTGTGTGTGTGTGTGTGTGTGTGTGTGTGTGTGTGTGTGTGTGTGTGTGTGTGTGTGTGTGTGTGTGTGTGTGTGTGTGTGTGTGTGTGTGTGTGTGTGTGTGTGTGTGTGTGTGTGTGTGTGTGTGTGTGTGTGTGTGTGTGTGTGTGTGTGTGTGTGTGTGTGTGTGTGTGTGTGTGTGTGTGTGTGTGTGTGTGTGTCTGTGTCTGTAGATCAAAGTTGGTCAGATGGGATCAGTGCTCTACATATATATATTTATATATGGATACCTATCAGTTGATCGAGTTTTCAGAAAATTGAATTTCATATCTGTGAGGTGACATGACTGAATTTCTGAAAACTTGAAGCTTTTGAATGGAGATCAGAGTACAGTGAGGATCAGGAAATTTACCATTTTCCTCAACATAGTGCAATCTCAGAGATGGTATATATAATTTGGATGATGTTCGAGTTTTCAGAAATTCAATCATATCATCTTACTGATATGAATTTTGAGTTTCTGAAAACTCAAATCAACTGACACAGAGCCATAAAGATATATATATATATATATATATATATATATATATATAGAGAGAGAGAGAGAGAGAGACAGCATCTGTAATGCAGACACAATTGATTGAAGTTTCATGATGAATGACAGCATTACTTTATGAGAGATCATTTGTACCATGGGGAGTAGGAATTTGATCTTTCCCCAATGTTGTATGATCTCTCTGTTGATATATTTAAGCAGAGGGTATGGAGGTACGGGTGGGGAGGGGGGTTGCCTGCTTACAAAAAAAATTTTTGCTTGTATTTTTTTTTACCTTTCAAGCATTTCTGATTGTTCTTTTATGATTCAACCTCTTGGATGTTCAGTTATGTGTACCACACATATCTAAGTGCATGGTGTGTTTGTGTTGATGTATAAATACATGTGTGATTACTGCAGTGGTGGTGCTGTGGTAGCGTTGTCGCCTCACAGTTAGACATTGCCCATTTGATTCTCAGTTAGAGCATCTTCTGTGTGGCAACATGCGTGAATGGACGTTCCTTCGCTGAAGGTTGTATGTTAGGCCCGGCAAGCCAGTATGTAAAAATCTACTGCCAATCATTAGCGGACCGGAGTTCCGCTGTGGCGACCCCTAACCGGGAAAAGACGAAAGACACAAACAAACATGTGTGATTTGAGATACTGTCAAGTGGTTGAACACTTAAGCAGTCAAGTGCAGTTGTATTTTTTCAGTTGGTTGTAATTGCCAGTAATTGATTGCTACAGTGGTAGAATATAAATAAGACAAGTGAGCTATTCCAGGTGCAGTACCAGTGAATTCTGATGTACAAGGTTGGTTCTCTGACCTTTTTGAGTGTGTGCAAGCATGGAGTTTGCATATCCATACAAGGATGTTGTAGGCCCCGTACCCAGCATACCAGTGTGTGGAAGCAGTTGTGAATACAGCATTATTTATATATGTGTGTGTGTATGTATGTATGTATATATAGATATATATATATAGATATAGATATATATCTATATATATATATATATATATATATATATATATATATATATATATATGTGTATACACACAAACACACACACACACACACGAATATTTTATATATATATATATATATATATATATATATATATATATATATATATATATATATATATATATATATATATATATATATATATAGAGAGAGAGAGAGAGAATACATGTGTGAGGGCAGCTGTGAGAGGGTTGACTGGTTGTGCTCCCATCAGCTGCATAGAACTGAATGTGCTTTGATCACTGTACTATTCAACCATCCATCCTGGACTCAAATAGTATATCTCTATATCTATCTATATATCTCTATCTATCTATATATCTATATATATAGATCCACCATACAGTCAGCATTTTTATTTTGCAGTTGCTTTACTCATTCAATCAAAAATCTTATCCTTATCTTCTTTCCATACTGCCCTACAGCTCAGTTGTATTACACACAATGCCTATTTGTCTATGACATGAGAAAGATGCAGGTAAACTTTAATAATAACTAAAGACCATTCCAAGAATTAATGCAACACAAGAACAGAGACAGGAGATTTTACCAATAGGGATGAGTGCAAGTAGGGGTAGAGAAAATAGGCAAGAGGGGGCTGTAATTTAATGGAGAAACTGGCAAATTAACTGAGGTATTGGAAGCCAAATAACTGTAGAGAGAGAAAGATAAAAGATCGGGATAAGACCAAGCAGAATACTTGAATGCCTTCACTACATGGGATTGATATCAAAGCTGGTTGTGAGTGACACCACCTATACTAACCAGAGGAAATAGCCAACCTGCTAGCCAACAGATTTTTATCAAACTTCCCCCTTGATCCCAATAGTTATCCCCCAAAGTTTACCTCACACCATTCTTCAGCCTGTTATCTCAAAACAACAGGTCATTGCTGTACTCTCTAAGGCCAAAAACATGGCATCAATGGGTCCAGACAATATTCCATGTTGCCTCTTAAAAAAAAAATAAAACATGACCTAGCAGACCCACTTGAAACCCTTTTTAACCATAGCCTCCTAAAAGGCTATTTTTTGGCAGAATGGAGGACAGCAACAGTCTTCCCTCTATACAAAAGGGGGCCATCAAACAGCACTGAGAATTATAGACTCATAAGCCTGACTAACCTCATTTCCAAGGCCCTAGAAAGAATTATTATGGACTTTATCAACAAAGACATATGTAATCTCCAAAGTCTAAACTCAACCCAGTTTCATACCTCTCAACCTCTTACAGCAAGAAATCTGGACAAACCATATATAAAAGTGGGATAAAGGCACAGAAATAGGGACAAATTTCATAAATATTTTATAGTACACATTGATCAACACTGTCTCCTACCTTTTTATCTTCTTTTTCAACTTTTTTCATATGAATTTCTTAAAACAAATACATATTTCTTCATCATCCACCCCTTTCACTAACCATTCATTTAACACTTCTATAAATAATTTATTTTCTGCCAATCTAGCATATCTTTATACATTAAATATTCAATCCCATCCAAGCCTGTGGCTGTTTCCAAATTCAAGGTCTTTAATGCAATTTCTATTTGATCCATTATGTTCCTTTCTATTAAAGAATGTTAATGTTTTTGAACATTTTAAACAATTTTATCATAGTGTTTTTTGTATTCATATTTTTTAGAAAAGTTTTGGAACATCTTAAATTTCTTAAGTTAATGTACCTATAATGAATATTTTTAGTAATTAAGTTGTTAAAGTCACATGCTCTTAAACAAGATATTTATTTGCTATTCTTATAGGCAAAACTGTTCTGAAGAAGTCCCAGATTAGAGTGACGAAAGCACTTAACTTGATGTTGCAATAAAGTGTTTATGTTTTTGGAATACCTACGGACCTTTTACTTGAGATTATTTAATCCCTGGTTTACCGCTTTTGCTTGCTGTCCATGTATTCAAGCTCTTTTTGCTAAGTTACTTTCTGATTATACCATTTATTTCTTATTTTATATCTTTCATTTTTTCACCTGTTAGAATTCCCCATGGTTTTACATAGTAATGTTTTATCATTATATTCATGTATCGTACTTTTCTATCTTTTTCTATATCATTAATTTTTATTTTACACAAAAATATTTTTCTTGGTAATGTTTTTCCTTAAAAAGGGTGACACAGTGGTGTAGCAGTTAGCATTGTTGCCTCACAGCAATAAGTTTTGAAGTTTGATCCTTGGCTCGGTTGCCTTCTGTGCAGAGTCTGCATGTCCATCCCTGTGTTCATATGGGTTTCCTCTAGGTACTCTGTTTTCTTCCCACATTCAAAAGGTATGCATCAGGTGGATTGGACACTCTAAACAGGTCATAGGCATGTGTGTGTGTGTGTGTGTGTGTGTGTGTGTGTGTGTGTGTGTGTGTGTGTGTGTGTGTGTGTGTGTGTGTGTGCAAGTGTGTGGTACAAATGAACTACTGCAGCAGGGCTAGCCTACCAGCCATGTAAATCTTGGTTCTAGATGATTGTCACCATTGAAGTAAGACTCCCAACCCCATGTGGAAAAATGGGGATAAAGGTTGATGATGGATGGATTGTTTTTTCTTTATTTATACTCTCTGTTTCTCTCTTATTTTATGTTACCATACGCCAAAATGTATCATACTTATATTTATATAGTTTTATACAGTTTTACTACTAATCTCTCATCTTTTTCATTTATCCATTTTAACACTTTGTACACTTTATCCATTTTAACACTTTGTACAATTTTAATGACGAAATGTATATCACTGGGTTAATATTTACATACAAAACTCTCCATTTACTGGGTTTCATATAGAACCTCATACAAATGAAAAAAATATCTGCAATAATTCCTTTTCAAATGCTATTGGCAACATAAATTCTCTTGCTAAGTATGCTATTTTTCCCATTCTGAATTTATTAAATAAGCCTTTTTTTTCCTGAATGATAATTTATATGTTCTCCAGAAAAGACATTTTATTATTTCATAGGTTCATAGGTAGGTACTAGGCTATCGGCCCAAGGGCCTAAGTAAGCCTAGCCAACAAGGTTCCCTGGCTTACACCACCCAAGAAAGTTAATTTCCTGTGCCCTTGTCGAGCAGTGCCACAAAAGTGATCCCCAGGGTGTATTTCCTATTTCCCATCCACTCATCAAGATTTTTCTTGAAGAATGCCTTTGAGGAACTTTGCTTGACATAGATATGTAGCTTGGTCCAGAGTATAGGAAGTCTCTGGGACAGGACTCTATCCCTCCAGCATGTCCTGTTTATTGTGGTGGCAAGGTTTAAGTCCCTAGAGTGTGGAGCTTGGAAGGATTGGTGTAGCATGTCCAACAGCTCTGGATTTAACATGGCTTTATATGTTAGTTAAAGATCTCCTCGGAGTAGGCGATATGCTACAGAGTAAAACTGGAGTTTTTTGAGATGGTCAGTGTAGGGCATCTGTTTGAGGCCAGTAATCCTCTTTGTGAGGTACTTTTGTGGCCTTTCCAGCTGCTGCAGATGTCTTGTCAGGTACATTCCAAAAGGGGCATTGTACTCTATAATGGGTCTAATGAGTGCCAAGTAGAGGGGAACAGTTACCTCTTTTTTTCCTGGATGAGAAACCTTTTGTGATGAGGTGTGCCACATAGAAGAATTTCCTGACTACTGTGGCGATGTGGTTATCAAAGGAGAGACTACTGTCCACCTGGGTCCCAAGGTCTCTTATCACACTTTTGGTGTTAAGTAGACTGCTGTTTATGTAGTAGTTCATGAGTACAGAGTTTTTACCAAAGGGGATTACAATGCACTTTTTGGCATTGAGCTTGAGGCCATGCCTCTGACACCAGGCAGCTGTCTCAGTGAGGCCCTTCTGTAGGATGTCCCCATGATTTGGGGACTCGGCTATGGCTCCTAGTTTGCTGTCATCTGTGAACTTCATTAGCCAAAGGCCTTCTGTGTTACCCTGTACTTCAGAGAAGTAGATACCAAACAGGAGAGGTCCCAGGAATTAATCATATGATACTCCACTTGTCACTGGTTTGAAGTCAGATTTGGAGTCTGCAACTTTTATAGTGTGGGTTATGTCATTGAGCCATTTGGCAACCCACCTTGTGATGTAGGGATTTATACCTAGTTTAGTGAGTTTTGCTATAATTCCAGAATGGGGGATGGTGTTGAAAGCCTTGGCGAGGTCAAGATAGGCTGTGTGAACCACCTTACCCTCGTCTATGGCTTTGGTGACTGCCACAAAGAAGGCATGATCTGCCTTTCACAAACCTGAACTGGGTGGGGTCCAGAGTCTGGAGGTTATCAATGTCTTTGTTTATCATGACCTTGCAGACCAGGCTCGTCAGGCTAATAGGGTGATAGTTCCCAGGGTCAGTGTTCGCTCCCCTTTTGTGTTGTGGGACAACTGTTGCTGTGCGCCATGCAGTGGACACAAAGCCTGACGTGAGACTATGATTGAACATGGTCCTTAGGTGGGGAGCCAGTTTGTTCTGAAGGTTGTGTAAAATGCAGCCTGGGATGTTGTCCAGTCCCATGGATGCTGTCTTTTTGGTTTTAGAGAGTGCAGCCTTTACCTGCATAGATGTGATTACAAGGATTCTGCATTCTGCCTATATAGATATGGACCCTTTAGGGGGTGATAGGGGTGTAATGTTAGCACTGAACCTATCTGCCAAGATGTTGGCAATATCAGTTGTTTCTGTAATTTCCGTGTCATTGTGCTGTAACTCAGAGCAGATATGGGTGTTGCCATTGAGATTCTTGACATAGCTATAAAATGCTTTGTGGTTGCCCATAGAATCAGTGGCAGTTTTGTAAGGGTCTATTTTATTTTATTTTATTTTATTTTATATTTGTTTACCAGGATGGTCTGACTGGGCTAGTAGCCCGTTTTCAGCAGTTGCCCGGGGAGAAAAGCTACATACAGTATAATATATACAATGAGAAGAAATATATATGCAAAGCATGCTGAATTTCCATCATATATAATACAATCATAACAGTGGTTCATACAAGCAATAGCTAACAATCATATCACCAAAAGCAGACTACATTGTTACAAGGCTTGCTATTGTCACACACAGTGTGTTGGGATAAGAGATAGGTAGATTGTAGGACAAGGTCTGTAATTTTTGTACTTGTCTCAACTGAAAGGCATATGGGGAATCACATTGATTGGGAGATTGGAAAGAAGCTAAATAAGACAGTGAATGAGTAGGAAGTATGGGAGGGGCATGTCCTGTTCACACAGGGGTAGTGCAGGAACCCAGCTAGTTGTTATTTAGGTGTTCCTTGAAAAGAAGTTTTAGTTTGGAGGTTGTGGTAGTGTTGTGTATATATTGGGGTATAGAGTTCCAAGTTTTTGCTATTTGGTTTTTGAACAGAGAGTATCCAAGGCTACTTCTGGATTTGGTGACTTTTAATAGTAGTTTGTCAGCTAAACATAGGGTTCAGTTTATTGAGTAAGGTTGTACTAGAGTTTTTAGGAATGGACATCTATCAAGGTGATGTACAATGGCATGGGCAATATTAAGTTGGTTCAGAGACAGCAGATTCAGCAATTCAAGCCATTTTAGTTGTTTTAGGGCTGTGCAGTGGTGTTCTATTTGGGAGGTTAGTTGGAAATCTAGCTATTTTGTGGTAGCGGGTTTTTAATTTGGTTAGGTCAGTTTTTCCTAAGATTAGTGAAGACAGGGGAAGCATACAGTATAGCGGATAGGAGATGTGTTTTAGCAATAGACTATCTTGTGGATAGGAGATGTGTTTTAGCAATAGACTATCTTGTGGTTGGAGTAAGAAATGGTTTGGCTCTACACAGTGAGCCAAATTTAGTGTGGACCTTTTTAATGGTAAGGGCTATGTGCTTAGCATATTTCAGTGAGTTGTCAATTGTGACTACTGTGACACCCCAACACTGGCCCAGTAATCAAGGAGCCTCAATCCTCACCACTGGCAACAGTAAGGGATGTACACACTTGTGACACCCCAACACTGGCCCAGTAATCAAGGAGCCTCAATCCTCACCACTGGCAACAGTAAGGGATGTACACACTCGGAGGATGACAAGTAAACACACACAGTAAAGTGCAGTTTCCCTTAAGAGCACACAGAGATCACAGCCAGTCTGGGGCTGTTTTTTCCCTCTTTCTCCAGATCCCCAGTAAGACTCCCCACTGGCACAGCTACAGGATTGAGATCTCAGTTGAGTGGCCAAGCTAAGACCTCCAGCACCCTCTCTGTTCAACTAGTACATTCTGCCACTGCCCAAATAGCTGACACACACACACACACACACACACACACACACACACACACACACACACACACACACACACACACACACACACACTTTGAGATTTGATTTATATACAATCACACATACACACCTCAGAAGGCTGGTACAGGCTTACTAGCTATACCCCCTTTTGCCAAGACTATAAGGTAGTTCCAGCTGCCACTAGGCAACTCTTGATCAGCTACTTAAGGCCCTTAATAAAGGGTATACAATCATACTGTGTAATATTACTAATAATCCAAATGGTAGTCTGACCAAGAAGGTTATGTAGGAGTGGCCTGTACAATGTCACCTACTAGATATGCAAGTACTTTAAGAGCTTAAATATGTCTCACAAATATTAGCTACAAAGATAGGTTTAAATATCTTGAATGATAAATAATAAAAGAACAAGACAATACTCAGTACACAAACACAGTTACTTCAGAGTTCAAAATCACAGGAAATATATTAAAACAGCATTGCAGGACAGACTCAAATAAACACAGAGAACATCTAAATTAATCTTTACTATATTCCTATCTATATCTAAATGAGATAATATGCCCTAAATCTTACTTACAGCAAGGTAAGTGCAAGTGGTGTTGGTGAGTAGATGTTCTTGCTAGGTCCAAGACAAAATACAAAATGCACAGTCTTTCTCTGAATAAGTTCTTAAATTAATATCAAATATTATTGCTGGGTTAACTTGGATGGCATCACTTTTTGTCACCTGACTTCAGTTACCAGGCTAAAACATAAAATAACAAAATTTCACATCTTTTTGTGAAAAATACATATCTCTCAGATGTTTGCAGATCTTGGAAGTCATAAAAAAATAAAACACTTTTATATTTTACATTTTAAACCTAGTAATTACTTCTTTTTCAAGGCAATACAAAAACTTCTAGCTCTAGACATTGTGTCTTCTGCTACACTGAAACTGAGAGGGAACTTTTATAGCACCTTTTATGTTCTAGTTTCTACTATTAAAACATACATTTGTAGAGAGGTAAATGTGGATTACATGGCTGTCTGATGTCTGTTATATGGGCTGTGGTTCATGCTGTGGTTACATACATAATAACATACAGTTCTTAGTTCTCATATAATAATAAAAAAAATATTTACATTTTTTAACTTACAATCTTTCTTTCTTTCAAGACAATAACAAAACGTTTTAGGCTCTGAAAATTGTGATTGCTGCACTGAAACTGAGGGAGAACTTTTATAGCACAATTGTAAAGAAATTTATTTTCAACTTATTTTCTAGACGTTTTGCAAGCTAACCCTATTATGTTCTATTTTCTACTGTTAAAACATACATTTGCACATGTATATAGTTTATATGCATTTCTGTTCTAAGTCAGCAGTGCATGCTGTGGTTACATTTTAGCTCAGTACATAACATACTGTTCTGTATAAATCATATCAATATTCACAAATGACATAGAATTATTTACAAAATTCTAGATAGCTGGACTGGCAATATTTCCCTATATCACAACAGTTAGTATCTTTGTATTGTCGACTTGTTCAATTTTAGTATTATTAGAGGAAAGGATGTAAAAGGAGGATGGGGTCCTTGGAGTTTTGTTATTTATGAATAGCATTAGTTTTGTCTTGTTTGAGTTTTTTTTGTTGTTGCTTTTCTGTAAGGTATCATTCTATGGCAGTGAAGGCTGTTTGGGTTCTATGCAAGCATTCTGGGAGGGAGGGTGATGTGCAGATAATGGTAGCTTCATCAGCATATTGCACTATTGTGGCCTGGTTGGATACAGTACTATTTTGTTGAAAAAAGAGAAGAGAAGTGGCCCAAGAATTGAGCCTTGTGGGACACCTACTGAGACAGGTAGCAGGGCTGAGATATCTTGCCACTTTACTGCTTGATGATGTTCAGACAGATAACTGTGAAACGATGTGATTGCTGATTATGAGAGGTTAATGGAAGATAATTTATACAATAGTTTTTCATGGGAAACTGTGTCAAAAGCTTTTGACATATCAAGAAAAATGGATGATATGAGTTTGCCACTGTTTCTGTGCTAGTTGATAAAATTTGTGGTGCTTAAGACAGCAGTTGTGGTACTGTGTTTCAGTCTAAAACCATGCTAGGTGCTGGAGATAATGTTATTTTGTAGTATAAGGTGAGTATTTGTAAATAGATGCATTTTCAAGAATTGTGCTTATCAGGGGAAGGATGGCAATTGGTATGTAATTTGATAATTCAGTAGATGTGCCCTCTTTATGCAAGGGAATGATGTGGGAGATCATTCAAATTTAAGGACATATTATTCAGAGATGGAATGGTTAATGAGTAGGGAGACTGGGTATGAGAGAGAATCTGCTGCTAATTTTAGAAATTCAATGGGCAGTTGACCTGCTGCAAGTGTTGTGGGTTTTAGTTGATGAAGGAGCTTTTTTATGTAGCTGGTCTGTACAGGATGAAATGAAAAAGTGTTTGGCTAAAAGGTAGAAATCTTGGGAAATAGTTAGTGGAGAGTTGTTGTTTAGTAGGGACTGTATTGAGTTTATGAAGTGTGAGTTAAATTGGGCAGCTGTACTCTTGGTGGGGATGGGGAGGCTGGGGGAGGGAGTAATGGTCTGACCTGGATTTAGGAGTTGTTTTACACTGGCCCAGAATTTCTGAAGGTTATTTTGATGTTTCTGTTGGATTAATGTATAATAAGACTTTTTGTCATTCTGAGTGTGTTTTTCTTAGTTGGTGATAACTTTGGAGGGATGTTTGGGTTTTAAATGCTTAATAGTGTATCCAGGCTCTATCTCTCTGTTTCTTTATTCATATAGTATCTTTGGTTAACCATTGATTTGGATTATCTTTAATACACATTTTTCTAAGAGGGGCCAGGAAGTAGAGAGTGTTTAGGAATACATTATTAAAGTACTGGACAGCACCATCAAAGTGTTTTAGGGGGCTCTAGTTGCATTGTTTTAGGAGAGAGTTGAAAGTTTCAGTGGAGAAGTGTCTTTTCCTGTGGATATGTTTATATATAATGTTTTTAGCTGGGCATATTTTTTGTCTGAGGAGGTAGGTGGGCATGTGGTCACTAAGGGAGTTTGGAAGCAGCCAAATTGATTACATATTTCTGGTCGGCTGGTGAGTATCCAGTCAGGTATAGAATGTTTGTTACTGTTGTAACACCCAACCACTGTCCCAGTAATCAAGGAGCCTCAATCTTCACCACTGGCAACAGTGGGGGGATGTACATTGGGAGGATGACAAGTACACACACAGTAAAGTGCAATTTCCTTTAAGAGCACACAGAGACCACAGTCAGTCTGGGACTGTTTTTTCCTTCTTTCTCCAAATCTCCAATAAGACTCCCCACTGGCACAGCTATAGAGTTGAGATCTCAGTTGAGTGGCCAAGCCAAGACCACCAGCACCCTCTCTGTCTTACCAGTGCTTCGTGTCCCTCTTCAAGTAGCTGGCAAACACATTCATTCAGATTTTTCTATACATACACACACACACACACACACACACACCTGGGAAAGACTGTCACAGGTTTACTAGCTATGCTCCCTTCTGTCCAGACTATAAGGTAGTCATCACTGCCAACAGCCATGTCCTTATCAGCTACTTTAAGGCCTTTAACAAAGGGTATTCAATGTTACTGTGTAATGTTACTATCAATACAAATGCTAGTTTGACCAAGAACAAGGCTATTAGAAGAGGTCCACAGTGTCATTAAATAAATATGCAAGTACTACCAGAACTAAAATATGTCTCACAAATATTAGCCACAATGAAAGGTTTAAATATATTTAATAATAAATCATAAAAGAGCAAGAAAATGCTGAGTAAATAATCACAGTTGCATCAGAGTCCGAAATCACAAGAAATATTTAAAACAACATTGCAGGACAGTCTCAAATAAATAAAGAAAACATCTAAGCTATACTTCACTATATTCCTGACTGTATCTAAGAGAAAATACTGTACCCTACTTAACTTACTTACAGAGCAACAAGGCAGATGTGAGTGGATGTTCTTGTCAGGTCAAAGACACAATACAAAATGACCAGTCCCACTCTCTCTCTCTCTCTCTTAGAGAGTTCTTAAATTAATATCCCAAATATTACTGATGGGATAGGTTGCAGAATGACATCACTTCTTGCCATCTGACTCTATCCCAGGTGAAACCCCCCCACTGATGCAGCTGGTAGCATTCAGCATCTACCTGTGAAAATACATAGACCTCAGATCTTTTGGCAAATGGTGGAAGTCATAAAATAATTTACATTCTTCCACATTTAAAGACAATACAAAAAACTTCTAGTTCTAGACATTATGTCTCCTGTTGCACTGAAACTGAAAGCTAACATCTCTTTTTATGACCCAGCCATAAAGTAATCCAATCTCAACTATTCTTTTGAAGTTAACTTCTTGTGTTCCAGTTTTCATTGATAAAATATACACATCTAAACAGTTACAATAGTGTATATACATTTCTGCTCAGTAGTTTACAAAATATCTCTTCAGCATGTCTGTACAATATGACATACAGTTCTAATACATCTGTAACATAAGCATCTTATAGGTTCATAGGTTCATAGGTTGGTACTAGGCTATCGGCCCTAGGGCCTATACAAGCCTAGCCATAACAATTCCCTGGATATTTCTTCCCACAATATTTACTTATCTGGACCCCTGTCTAGCAGGGCAACTGACCACAAAGCATGTTGATATTCACAAATGACACATAACCATTTACAAAATTCCAGACAGCTGTGCCAAAAGTATCTCCCTTTTATTACACTTCTATATAAATCATGTTAATATTCACAAATGACATACAATTATTTACATAATTTTAGCTAGCTGGGCTGGCAGTATCTCCTTTCATGACATTCCCCCCCAAAAGACTCAAGTTTGTTTTTCAAGTGACCCTGGAAAATCATTGCTTGAGAGGGTTGAGACTATCTGAGAATACCTTGCCCCATTCCTATCTAGAGAGCCCATCTGCATTGGCATTGCTAACCCCACTTGTGATGCTGCACTGTCATATCATATGACTGTAACCCTAGGCTCCATCTTAGTAACTTGGCATTTTGCTGGCTGGGTCAATGTAGCTATGTTAAGGGATTGTGGTCTGTAATTACAGTGAATTTCCTTCCATACAGATAAGGCTGAGGTTTCTGCAGTGCCCACACTATGGCTAGACATTACTTTTCTACAGCTCCATAGCATTCCTCCCTGGGTTGAAGCCTGCGACTGAGATATATCACTGGGTGCTCTTCTCCTTCTGTGGAGACCTGGCTGAGTACAGCCCCCACCCCATGCTTTGAAGCATTCACCTGTACAACAAATTATTTGCTGTAATCAGGACTGGCTAATACAGGGGGTCCTCCCAAAGCTCCTTTAAGCTTCTGGAATGCCTGCTCACATGCTGTGGTCCACACTACCTTATTTGGCTTGCTTTTCCTTGTCAGGTCTATGAGGGGAGCAGCTATGGTACTATTATTGGAGGAAAACTTTCTGTAGTATCCTGCTGTCCCTAAGAATGCCCTCACCTGAATTTTTGTAACAGGGGGCAAGCCATTGTGGAATGGCTTCCACTTTGTCAGGTTCTGGCCTGATCTTACAAATCCCCAATCTATGTCCCAGGTAGCAGATCTCTTCCGTACCCAACTGACATTTACTGAGCTTAGTGGTCAACCCTGCCCTCTGTAGTGTACCTTGAACCTCCCTGAAATGCTGAAGGTGCTCTTGCCAGGAATGGCTATAGATGGCAATATCATCCAGGTAAGCAATGGCAATAATCTCCTGCTCCTGCTAGGATATGATCTACCAGCCTCTGAAAAGTTGCTGGGACATTTTTCATCACAAAGGGCATCTTTGTGAACTCATACAAGCCAAAAGGAGTCCCAAAAGTTGAACTCTCCCTAGCGCTTGGAGTCAAGGGCACCTGCCACTAGTCCTTGACAAGATAAATAGTGGTAAAATACGTAGCTCCACACTGATGCTCTAGGGCTTCATCTGTCCTAGACATGGGATAAGCATCTGACTTTGTGTGACTACTTAATTTCCTGTAGTCCACACATAACCTGATGCTGCCATCCTTCTTTTTTGGTACCAGCACCACTGGGGAGGCCCAGGGACTGCTTGACTCCAGGATTACCCCTAGTTCCAACATTTCCTGTATCTCCTCCACCAGAGTCTGTTTGACCCTCTCAGGCACCCTATAACATACCTGCTTAATAGGCCTTTGGGGTCCTTTATCCACATGGTGCTGCATCAGGTGGGTGCACTCTGGTTTCCCAGTGAATATGTCACCAAACTCCTGTAACATTACTCAGATTTCTCGAACCTCAGAAGGGTATAGCTGCTGGGACATTGCTACCCCTTCCACTGAGGTCTCAGTCTAATCCTCACTGAGGAGATCAGTCACAAGATCCCTCTCAGACTCCTCCTGTCATCCACTGCAAATACTCAGTACAAGGGTCTCTCTATCATGGTAAGGTTTCATCATGTTAACATGGTACAATTTATGCCCCTGCCTCCTGCCTAGCAATTCTACCATGTAGTTAACACCACTGACCTTACTTACCACTTTGAAGGGTCTGTGTCTGACAGGAATAAGAACCATAACCTGCTGCCCTACAGCATACTCTCTAGCTCAACATTCCTCTCATACCAGACCTTACCCTGCTGTCTGGCTTCTGCTAGGTTCAACTGTCCAAGCCCATGCGTTCCCTGAGCCTTGTCATGAGGTTTGGGACATATGCCACAACAGACTCCTTGTGGGATTCACATTCACCCTCCTACTCATCATGAATCAAATCTAGAGGTCCACTCCCCTATGCCTATACAGCAACTCAAAGAGTGAAAAACCTGTGGATTCCTGGGGCACCTCCCTTTAAGCAAACAACAGATGGAGCAAATATGTGTCCCACTACCTCTCAAACTGGGCTGCAAATGCCTGTAGCATGGTCTTTAGTGTAGAGTTTAACATCTCAACCAGACCATTGGTCTGGGGATGGTAGAGGTTGTCTTTAAGTGCTTCACCCCACAGCGCATACACAGAGAAGCCAGCAGGTCTGACATGAAATTTCCACCTCTGTCAGTCAGTATTTCTTTTGGGAAATCTATCCTGCTGAAAGTCTCTTTCCTGCCTCAGTAGAAGACAGAGCCACTGCCTCATGGTATCTAGTATCATAATCTACTACCACTAGGATATACTTTTTCCCTGTGGAACTTGGGGTACTCTGAGGCCCCACAATACCCATAGCTACCCTCTGAAATGGCTCCCCAATCACAGGCAAAGGTGTCAGAGGAGCCTTGACCATGTCTCCTGCCTTGCCTTCCTTTTGGCACTGCTCACAGTTCCTGCAGTACCCTGTTACATCTCTGGGCATCCCAGACCAATAAAAGTTCTACATAATATGTCTCTGTGTATGCTTTATGCCCATATGACCTGCAAAGGCAATATAATGGGCTATGGCTAGAAGTGACAGATAGTAGGCTCTCAGCACTACCAACTACTATATTCTCTCACCCTCTAGTTCTCTCTCAGGGGTCCTCTCTCTATACAGTAACCCTTTGTCCCAGTATACAGATTCCCCTTTTCCTTGACAATCAGGTGCCTCACTGGCTACCTCCCTCAGGCCTTGTAATGTAGGATCTTAGGGCTGAGTCTGTCTCAACTCTCTCTCTTTGTAATCCTTCCCAGCTCCCCTTCCACAGGAAGTCTGGTTTTGTCTGACAGTGGTGCCTCACTGTCAGCCTGTTACTACTACTCACCTCTGCCCTTACAGTCACTAACTACCACAACACTCCTGGGTGCAGTCTGTCTGGGTCTCCTCCAGGCTAACAAACCCAAACAACTGTCTCCAAGCCTGACTGCATGTAACTGCATGCACACAAGTTACTGCATTATCAAAATAATTCCGTATCAGGACATCTGTGGTGATATCCTTAAACACACCAACTTGCTTTCTTCCTTTTCTACCCTCCCAGTCAAGGTGAACCCTAGCCAAAGGTATTTGGAATGGGGTCCTTCCTAAAGCTCTGACTGGGGTAGAATACCCAAGCAAATAGTGCTCCTCTTTAACCATTGCTGGCTTCACAATAGTTAGGTCAAAGGCTTTGTCTCTCTTAGTAGTGACCTTTCTCCTATCTACTAAAATAGGATATAAGCTCTTGTGGTAGTTTGGTACCCTTGTTGCCTCCAGACAACTCACTGCTTGCATGCTGTCATTCCCACTAAATGGCTCTCCCGCCTTTTGTTCCCCACCTTGCCTCGGTGGACATCTATATGCTACATGGCCCCATTGGTTGCATTTAAAACATTTAACCCTTGGTCCTGGACTAGTGGCGTCCCCTGCTACTGCCGACTCTGTTGGTGTGGTTTAGACTATCTACCATGGGTTCTCTTAGACACATGAGCAGCACTGGGTATCCCTTTCCTGTGCCGTGATGCCCTGCTTGTTAAGTATAGGTCTCCCTTTCCCCCAACTCATCTGTGGTGTTACATTCCCTATCTGGTAACCAGATTCTCATGCCCTCAAACAAAGTGCTAATGGCTTGTTCCCTTACAATAAGGTCTGCCAGCCCTTCAAAAGTGATGACTTGTCACACACTCAACCATCTATGAAAATAAGTGCTTAACTCAGCAATATATTCACAAACACTCTCATCTGCCTTGCGTCTAAGTTCACAAAACTTTTTTCTATATGTTTCAGGTGTTAAATTAAAGCATTCTAATAGACAATTTTTAACAGTGTTAGAATTTAAGCAATCAGTATAAGACAATTTAGAAATAGCAGTTACAGCTTTTCCATGGAGTAAGGGGGTCAGGAACCATGCCTAGAGCCCTTGGTCAACATTATGCTCTTTACATACCCTTTCAAACCTATGAATAAAACTGTCAAAATGATCCCCCTCTGTAAATTGTGGAAGAAATGTACTGACCTTTGTTGCTTCTGGGGTTCAGTTACTCCTTTCCCTATAACCTCTATGACCATGGCGAAGAGAAAGCATTTCCTTTTCTTGCTGCCTCTGTATCTCATTCTCTTCAGCTTCCAGATGCCCCAGTCTCTTTACTGATTCTATTTCCAAATGTTTGGTCTCCAGTTCAAGTCTGTTTAACTCCAGATGAATTTTTAAGTCCTCTGTGGGAAGGTTGAACTCTCAATTTTCTGAGAGTTGTACATCCCCAATACCAGTCTGGTTGTCCTCCTGGTCAATAGTTTGTGATGCAGCTATGACTAAGGCTGCAATAATTTCTGGTTTAGTCAGGATGGCATGCCCCAGTCATTTGAATTGGCACATCTCAGCCAACTGGATCCTGGTCAGCTTGCCATACTTCTTTGCTGACATACTTGTCTGCTCTCTCTGACTAACTAAGCTAACAGAAAATAAATAAAACTATTGTGATGTGAAATTCTGAATGTTCACTGTGTGGCTGATTGAGAGTGAAAACATCTTCAGTGACCACTGTTTGCAGGCTACAGGTATTCAATATCCACATCACTGCATCCTAATATGTGGATATCCCACCACTGTCAGTCAATATATGTGACTCCCTGACACTGATCCAGTAATCAAGGAGCCTCAGTCCTCATCACTGGCAATAGTGGGGATGTACATTGGTAGGATGACAAGTATACACTCAGTAAAGTGCAGTTTCCATTAACAGCACACAGAGACCACAGTGAGTATGGGGCTGGTTTCTCCCTCTTTCTCCAGATCCCCAATAAGACTCCCTACTGGCACAGCTATAGAGTTGAGATCTCAGCTGAGTGGCCAAACCAAGACCTCCAGCACCCTCTCTGTCCAACCAGTGCTTCATGTCCCTGCCCAAGTAGCTGACATACACACTCTTTGAACTGTCATTCAAGTAAAATAGCAGTGATATACTAACCTCACATACATATACATAACAGCAAATGTGTAGGAAAAAAAAAAACAAAAATACCAGTGATTTCTCTAATTACACTTACAGGTAAATAGCAGTAAATAAAATACCATGTAAGGTTGAGACACTATTTTGAAAGGCTGATACAGTGCATTGACAGTGATCGGCTAGTTCCTGCATCAGATAAATTACCAGTAGATATGCATTATACAAGTATGAATAGACTGTAAAATTGCAAACAACTATTCAGTTAAGAGAAGAAATCACAGTAATGTAACTGTTAGTCATCCAAATGAACTATCAGGATTGTAGCCCGGCATGTGGCCCAGTTCCTGCAAAAGAGAGCTGATATGTTCGATTTTACAGCAGCAAGCTCTACCATAAACAATAACACTGTTTTCCAAGCATTAAACACATGCAGGTTTCCAGCAACACTTACAAACAGCAAGTTACCTTGTGTGCTTGCTTGCTTACATGTTTTTCTTTATTCCTTCTGTTGTTTCCCAATAAATTCTATTTACATCTTTATTCCCAAATTGTATACCTAACACAGAAATTTCATTCATTGTGAAATATACACCCCAATCTTTGCTACTTCACCTAAACGTTTACTTTTCTATTTATTTAAAGTTGTTCCTATCATCTCTAGACACTCATTTGTTCAAATTATTACTTCTTGTATGCAATTTTTGTTTTTTGCAATTATTATAATGTCATCCTCATAAGTTAACAGAACTGGAATTCTTAACTCTTCATGTGTTATATACCCTACTTCCTTCATTTTGTAATTTATTTCACATACTATCACATTCATAACTAATGCAAAGAGTAGACAACCCATTGGATATCCCTGAATTACTGTACTCTTCATATGTACCTCTTGGCTTAACCAGCCATTTACAAGTATTTTTACTTATTATTATTATTATATGCTGCCATACATTTCCTAACTTTCTCACTTATATTATATTATTTCATTATTACCCATAAGATTTCATGTCCAGTTGTGTCAAGTGCCTTATTAAGGCCTCTTATCATGATGTATGCCTCTTTTTCATGTCCAGTTGTGTCAAGTGCCTTATTAAGGCCTCGTATCATGATTTATGCCTCTTTTTCATGTCCAGTTGTGTCAAGTGCCTTATTAAGGCCTCTTATCATGATTTTTGCCTCTTTTTCATGTCCAGTTGTGTCAAGTGCCTTATTAAGGCCTCTTATCATGATTTTTGCCTCTTTTACATGTCCAGTTGTGTCAAGTGCCTTATTAAGGCCTCTTATCATGATTTTTGCCTCTTCTTTGCCGTTTATAATATCATCCACAATTTCTGTAACTATCATGAATAATTCTTGACAACCCTCCCCCTTTATATTATATACTGCATGCTATAATCCATAGTTGTTTCCATTTTAGTTTCAGATATCTTTTGTATTGTTTTAATAAACATCTTATAATCATTATTATTCAGTACTACTGGTCTCCATTTTTTTAATTCTCTTCTACCTTCCTTCTTCCTTATGAATTTATATATTCCACTACATAATTCTTTATACATAAAACCTTCACTTAACCATTCATTCAAAATCTTTATTGTAATTATTATTTTTTTGCCAGTCCCTTACATTTTTATACATTTCATACACTATTGCATCTGGGCCAACAGCTGAATCTATACATACATGTCCTAATAGTTTTTGTTAATTTTTCCCTTTTTTCCTTACTATTTTCATTTTTGCAAGCCATACATAAATGTCCAGTTTTACTAAATTTACAACATTTCAATTCACGTTTGTTTGAATCTTGTCCCATTTCCTCACAAATATAACATTTTTTTGTCACAGTTTTTTATCAAATGTCCTTTTCCACAAAAGAAACATGTTTTTGGTTGTCCCCAGTATTATTTTACAACACCCCTATTCCTCTTTACATTTATCATGTTTGTTATATGCATACTTTTTCTCATTCTATTTTTAACACAACATTACAATCCCAGTCACCAGTCCATAAAATTCTTTTGTCATAAACCTTTGCACTATCCAGTACTTCTTTACATAAAGCCTTCAAATGCCCTTTCAAATTCTCTTGTTCTACCTCTGTTAGAAATTGTAGATGAATATTTTTTTTGTTTCCCCATTAAATGTTTTTATCACGCAAAGATTCCATGGGTTACAGTCTTTTCCCCAAGAAAAGTTTCCATTGAAAACAGTCTCAAATATAAATTCATAAAATGTCTCCTTGTTAATAAGAATAAATGCTCATACCTCATGTGTTTTTACACCCAGAGGATTTATTAGATTGTCCCACACTGCATACCTGTCCATTTATTTGTCTTCTTTACTTTGAATCCTTACTACATACTTCCATTTTCATTTTCTTCTGATTTCTTTTCAGATATTACACTTTTGCTTTCCTTTACTTTCTCTGCATGTTTTCTCTATGATCTCACCACTGTTCTTCAGCACTGTCTCTACATCCTCCTTCTGTATTTTCACCATAATGTCTGGCAGGAAACATCTCCTTCATTTTCTGGTTCACTCTGCACCACCATTTCTTTAAGTAAATCAACCTGCAACCCTCCTGAATGGAAGGTTGTAATTATACCTCTATCATTTGCTGACTCATCTCCATCAAACAGGTTTATGTGACACATTTCCTCTGAATCTTGCATGTATTTTCCAGTCTTAAAATTGGCTTTTTCCTTCATTTCTTTCACTACTACAACATCTCCTTCTCTCTCTCTCTCTCTCTCTCTCTCTCTCTCTATCTCTCTCTCTATTTGGCTTTCTCCTTCTCTCCCCATCTGCCTTCTTATTTCTTCAGGCCATCTCTTCAGCTGGAGCAGAAACAGTAAGTGTTCCTCTAAAATGGCTCCACTCACACTGATGAGGAGTAGGGTTTTATTATTTACATTATTTATATATATTTACAAACTTTTACATTTTGTTTTAAGTGTGTCCTCCCCACCCTTTTTTCCACAACCAAAATCGTATTTTCTCCAAAATGTCTACCAACACCCATTTTCCATTAAACTTGATTTCATTAACTCTTTCAGTCCATATTGTCCATATAACAAAAAAAAAGTCTGTCCATTTTTTAGCTTCTTGTTTTTTGCCATCTTAAAAACAAATTCATTCATATTCATGTTTATCTGCTCCATTTTTTTATATTCCTTTAACATACTACATTTGCATATTTCATTCCATAAAACTTTTACCCTTAAACAATTATTCGAAAACACGTTTGGTAGTCTCATATTCTCCATACGCATGACATACTCTATCTTGTATTTTTTATATGTCATATTTGCCTTAACAGGTACATTTCTTATGGATAATCTCCATCAGCAATCATTGCATTCATGAATCATTTTGTACCATATAAATGTCATTTGTATTGCCTTCTTTTTCTCTATTTCTAAATCTTTCCATGGATCAATATAATAAAAAGTGTTCATAATATTCTGGTACCATCCTTTTCTATCCTTCTTAAATTTATTTATTTTTCATTTCCATAACATGATTTTATTTTTGATACTCTTTAAATTCTTAATTTGCATATTCTTTAAGTCATTTACCTGCTGCCATTTTCCCAAAACACTTGATATTTTTGTGACAATAATATCAATAACATTTTTTCCTTTTGTGTAACATTTTAAGGCTTTATGTAAGTTCATTGATGTTACACACACACTCTTCTTTTTTCATATATAATATTCCACTCTTGATCATATTCAACCAGGAATCCCATATAAAAGAAAGTAATATGTTCATTATATTCTTCATATTTTATAAGAGTCATATACGTATTTGCTATATAAGCAATTTTTTTATCACCATCATATTTATCAAGTAAGCTTTCTTCTTTAATTTCTCTAAGTCTTTTGGGTTTCTAATACCATGACAGTAATGGACACCACTCCTATGTCACAGTATGATTAAAGTAAATGAAATTAGTATTGTTTCAATTTTTGATGTCAACCAGTAGTGCTCTTCACAGCACCTGCAATGTGCCCAGTAATGACTCCTTCTGCAGTTCATAGGGAGTTACATGAACTGGTAACACAACTATGTATGATTGTAGATTCTTTTTTATAAGACCCATTGCTCCTACTACTATTGGAACTGTCTGGGTATCTTTCTTCCACATTGCTCTCATTTCTGCCTGCAGATCCTGATATTTTATGGCTTTGTGTCTCTCTGTATGCAAAACACTGTATTCACTGGGTGTGGCAATTTCAATGATCAATGCTACTCTTGTCTTCTTTTCTTGGACCACTATATCTGATTTTTTAGCATTTATCTTTTGAACTGTTGGTAATGGATGATCTCATGTGATGTAGACTTTTTCATTTTTTATGATGCTCTATGGCTCATGTTTCTAGTGTTTTTGGCCACTTCAGTACCTTAATGTTTGCACAATCCCCAGTGCAACAGTCTTGCCACATTATTATGCCTTTCAGTATACAGTCCTTCTGCCATTAGTATGTCACAACCAGAAATGAGGTGTGCCACTGCTTTCAATTCAGTTTTACAAAACCTACATTTCTTTATCCCACAATGGACTTTATAAACCAATGTATATGCAGCCTACTATCTTGGGCTGCCAATATTAACTTTTCATCTCTTGGTTTGAATTTGCCTCTCTTTAACCATTCCTGTGTTTGCTCCTAATCAACATGAGGTTCTTCCAGAAGTTTTCTATACTTGCAACTATATTTATGCTTTTCCACATTTCTTGCCTTCTCATCTGATCCTTCACCTTATATTCTTTGTTTTGTTTTTTGGCACATTCGGTTGCTGGCTGATTTTTATCTACTTCTGGTTTGATTTCCATTCCTGCTTGATGCCGATAAGCTTCTGCTAGATTAAGCAGAGAAGCCATCTTAGATTTATTATCCTCATGTTTCAAAACTTTCACTATGTTTAAGTCTTGTGAGGTCAGCAGATATGTGCGGTGTCCCATGATTGCAGATCTATACATATAATCAATTTCAAGGAGGCCCATCCCTTCTTCAGAAAGTGGAATATATAATCTTGATATGCACTGATTTTTATAAATCATTTGGTGAGCATGAAGCATCCTTCTTGTTTTCCTATCTAATCTATCCAACACGTTTTGGGGCCAAAACTGTAAATTAGGACCTGAAGAGCAAATTGGTTTATAGCTTGGATTTTGTTCCTAGATGTCAGCGCTGTTTTCAGGATTCATTTAAGTCTTCTGAAGTATCCTTACTAAGTTTTATTCAAATTTTTTCATGTTTTATTTTTGATCCTTCATCAATTCCCAAATATTTATACACTTCTTCTTGCTCAAGTTCTTTTATATCACATTCTTTTCCCAAACTGATGTTTTCCTGGTGTTGCAGTTTTCCTGCTTTAAAGCTTGCTTTTCCACATTTATCAAGACCAAATTACATTCTTATGTCATCTGAAAAAGTTTTAACAACTTGCAGTTCTGCTTTCAGTTCCTCATCTGATGAGATATACAGTTGTAAATTATCAAAAAAGAGAAGGTGAGAAGTCTTTACACTTTGTTGTTTTCTAGGAGCCAGATTATAGCCATGGCCTAAGCTGTTCAGTAAACATCTTAATGGATTAAGGGCAAGGCAGAACAGTAATGGTGACAGTCACCCTGGAATATCTCCTTTTGAATTTTTATTTCAGGGATTGCAATTTGTCATTTATCATGGCTTAATTGCACTGTTTCAAGTTTCATGGTTACTGTTATATAGTCGATCAGTGTGGGGTGTATCTTATACATTTTTAACCACTCTTTTATCCATGAATGAGGGATACTATCCAATCCTTTTTTGTAGTCAATCCATGCCATATTTAGATTCTTCCACTTTTTACAGTTCTCCATAATGACTATAACAACAAATGATCCTTTGTTCCATATGACTTTTTTTTATTGCCCTTTTCTTCTACTGCCATAATTGAGTTTTCTTCTAAATGACTATAAATTCTGTCAGCATCAATTCCTGTGTATAGTTTATAGAAGGCATGTTATTGGTCTATAATTTTTAGGGTAGCTTGCAGGTTCACTCTTAAGTAGGAGCATTGTTTTTCCTGTTTTTCACCAGGTTGGTGTCTGTTCTGAGTGCACATATAAATAGTTCTTACTCATGGCTAAATCTTCGTGCAATGATGTTAATACTATTAACCAAAAGTTAGGTATTGCATCTGGGCCTGGGATTTTCAATTAGAGGCTTTTCTTAATTTTGTTTCAATCTCTCTAGCTTTTACTTCATCCCATTTCATATCCTGTACCTTTAAACTTCTCATTCTTTTTATTTCTGCTATTTATTTAGCATCTTTGTTATGTTCCACAAGATCTTCATAGATGCTTCTCCAAAATGTATCTATTTCTTCGTTTATTTTGGTGGTCTTTCAATTCCTTTTACCTTATTTCCCAGTTTTCTATAAAAAAAAAAACTTTTTGGGTCATCAATAAATTGCTTATTTTGCATTTTTCCTTTATATTTATCTTCGTATCTTCTAAGTTTTTTCCACCTGTGCTGAAATTTTTAGTTAATTTGCGATAGTGCATGATAGATCCTGGTCTGTTCTAATATTGCACATTGCTTTTATCACATCTATATTTCTTAGTATTGTTGCAGATCTATTCCCTCTTCTATAGTTTCTAGCAATCTTAATTGTTTTATAATTTTCTCTATTCAATATTTCCGTGATAGTATTTGATTTCTCCCCTTCCTTTCCCTCACTACTCTGTATTCTTGTGGTAGAACTTTATCAGTTATTAATTTAGCTGCACAGTAATATATCCTGTTTACTTCTGTTATATTGCATGGATCTCTACGAACAGTCCTAATTACTGTGTTCATTTGTTTTATCAGTCCTCTGACTTTTTGGGTTTTATTAACCTTCTGCAGTCTGTTTCTTTCATTGATCTTGATATATCTGTCCATGTCTATTGAATCAAGCAATTCTTCTCTTAGCTCATTTTCTTCCAAACTGAGTGCACATCCCTTGTTTTCAAATTCCTGCGGGCATTCTATAGAAGGTTCTATTGCATCTTCATGTGACACATTCTCATCAGCTTCATCCTGTGCCATACATTGTTCTATCATATGGGAACACACTTGCCTATCACTCCTCAACATTGACTGCATCAGAGTTTCCACAGTTAACTGTCCCTTCCCTTGCTGTCTCTTCATATGGCACCTGACCAATTGCTTCCTGTTCCACTGGTTTCCTCTTAATTTGGATATCGATTACTCTATCCTGTTGTAGTGCATTAGATTCTTTTACACTAAATCCTTCACTTTGCAGGTACTCCATAACCACAGGTTCTACTTCTTTAACTTCTCCGTTACTAATCTCCTTTTCTACTTTTCCTCTGTCTTCTTAGTTTTTATTTTGTAAAGTTTTCCATGTCCAGATTCCTTTGTCTGTATTTCTCTTCAAATATCTTCAGTGCTGCTCTTTTTGCATTGGTTAGTTTTGCTTTCTCCTTTACATAAATATTACACCATATTAAATCTCTTTTTTCTTTCCTATGTCCATATTTCTTCTTCAGATGTTTCCTGAACTTCATGTTTCTCCCTGCTTTGGGGACTGACTCCATCCTGCTGTGGTGTTAGACCTTCTATTGTTTATTTATTTATTTATTTCCAATTTGATGACCGGGGATGTCCACTGGGCCCATGGAGCCCATTTTCAGTGGAAGCCTGCGGAGAAAAGCTCCAACGGTACAGAATACAATAAGGATACAAAGTACAAAAATACAGTAAAACACAAGTATAAAGTAGAAATACAAGCATATTTGCAAATTCAAAGAAAAGTATTTACAATAATTGATCTAGGTTGAGAACTGTAGTTAACATGATGTGGATATTAATATGTTTGAAGGATATTTATACAACCTATTGAAACAATTAGAATTTTGAGGTTTTAAGGCTGCAGAGTAGCCTCTACATCAAATCCTTAACTTTGCAGGCACTCCATAACTTCAAGTTCTGTTTTTTTTTTAACTTCTACTTTATTGATCTTTTCTACGTTCCATCTTTGTGATATGATTTTTTTTATTGTGAAATGTTCCATATCCAGATGCCTTTGCCTGCATTTCTCTTCAAATATCTTTGGGGCTGTCTTCTTTACATTGATTAATTTGACTTTCTCATTTGCATAAATATTGTACCATATCAAATCCCTCTTTCTTTCTTATGTCCATATTTAATTTTTATACTTTTCAAACATCTCTTGGTTTTGTTGTTTATATTTCTGGACTTCCTCAGATGCTTCTTTTTCCAAACAAATGAAGGTTTCTTGATCTATATACTGTTTTTCACAAATCTGTTGTATTAATGAATGCAATTTTTCATTTGAATCTTCCGACAGTTTTTCTTGCGGAAATATTTTTTCTTTCCTCTAATTTCCCTCTTACTTATATTGTATATCTTGTGTCTGGAAATTCTGGGCTTTTTGCATAATAATAACAATACATAATTTATTTATTATCCTCAATAGTCCACTTTATTGTCTTTATGGCTCTTCTTTGTCCTATCAGTTTTTACAATTTTTGTGGACTGCTTCTTTCTTCTACAACAGGAGGGGGGGACATCCACACCCTGAGCCTGGCCCCATTGTAGGAATGTTTCCATATTTTGAGGATTCTACGCTGTCATCTTTTCCAGTCCTGGCACAAGTGCACCTACCAGGATTGGGGGCTTTTTTATCCTGGGTCTTGTGCACCCAGCTATCTTTTTTAGTTTTTGACCTATTTCTGTCCATGATATATGCTATATAAATGCAGTCTATATATCAGTGTCACTTTGGTGACATTTTGTGAAAACAGGGTCCAACTCACGAAAGTACTCACCAAGACTTGAGGATAAATTCAATTTCAGCAATACTACTCCCCTTTTCTTGCTGACTTTTTATCTCTCCATTCAGACCCCCTATATGAAAATCAACACAATTTCCAAAATAATGTCATATCTGTTATTCTTTGAATAACATTTTCAATTGTTCGTCTACATACACACTTTGTCCAAACTTAATTCCCCAAACTTCTATAACCTCCATATTATATTTTATAACTTTTATGTTTCTTATCAGACCAAAAAACTTTTACTTTTTTCTTTATTTATACATAATCCAATGTCAATTAATAATACATTTTGTTTTTGAATGACTGTTTCTATATGTTCCTTATCACGTGTGATTGTTACAATGTCATCAGTATAGCTATACATTACTGGTAATTGTAGTTCACTCAATATCCTATATCCTGTCTTGTGTGTCATTTTATTCATTTTGTTTACTATCATATTCATAATCAATAAAAATATAATACTACTAGCTGGACATCTTTGTCTTATTCTATATCTTATTTGAAGCTCTTCACTAATCCATCCATTAACATTTACAATATTTATACTGTAAACTGATTTAATTACATTTATTATTCTTTTACCAATGGTATATGCATTTAAAATATCCATTAATATTTCATGTTGAATTCTATCATACAATTTACCTAAGTCTTCTATCATGATTGTTGCATTAAAGTTTTTGTTTATATCATCCACCACTTCTTTAATAATCCATATCAAGTCTTGCACTCATTTTCCTTTTCTGCAAAACACAGTTTGCTCATATAACTTTCCCATTCTATTTGTTAATATTTTTATTATTATTCTCATAAAAATAATATAATCTGTATTATTTATAGTCTCCAATTCCTTATATCATTGCTGTCTCCTTTTTCCATATAACTTTATAACCTCTACACTTATTTCTTTATAGTTTATTCACATTTCCAACCAGTCATCCAATACTTCTACAAATTTAGCTTTTTGTCAATATTCCATATAATTATACATATTATATTCAATACCATCTAAACCTGTTGAGGTATTCATATATATGTCTTTCAATACTTCATTTAATTCTTCAATACTTATGCTTTTCTCTAGATATGTATTATTCTCCATATTTAATTTGCTTGTTCCATATTTTGTTTTGTTTTTTTATTTCTTTTTTGCTATATAAATCAGATACATATTCCTTAATGATTTCTTTTATACCTTCTTGTGTTTTTACTTGTATTCCTTCTTTATTCTTTAGCTCTCTTATTATTTTTCTTCTTAATTAATTTACTCAAATAAGGTACTACTTCCTCTTCTTTCCCTTGTAAACAATATGATTGTTTATATAACAGTGTATTGACATTTATTTGATTCTTTTCCTACATTTCTCTTTCTTTCACATAAAATATTCTCTCTTTCTTTATTGCATCTTGAAATATTTCTTGGGTTAATATCTTATATTTCTTCTTTTCTTTCTTTTATTTTCAATACATCTAAAAAACTTACTTTATATATTTTTAATGCTTATCCACCATGTGATCCAATTTTCATAAAATTCTCTCATATCTATATGATTCTCCCATAGTGTATATATTACTTTCTTGTCATCTTGTTCAAGTTCTTTTTCAGCTAATATTTTAATTCCTATTTCTATTTTTATATAATCTTCCTTTTCACGTATTCTTATCCATATCGCTAAATGAACAGAACATCCAGGTTTTTTTACTCCTTGTTGTACAATGTTTAACCCTTCTGATATCAAAATATAATCAGTTTCGGTCATACTCTCATTTCATTATAAGTCCAATGACTGCAGTCCCATACACACAATTTTCCATATTTCATTTTATTTTTTATTTTTTTATTTTACATTTGTTGACCGTGTTGGTCCAACTGGATATATGTACATTTTCAGCAGAGGCCCAGGGAGAAAAGCTCCAAGTGAAAAGATTAACAAACAATAATAAACAGAGTTACAAATAGAGCTCAGAGAAAAATAATAATAGTATTAGCATATTTTTACAGTGGCAACAATAAGCAACCCCTCCTTGGTATCAGCTAGATGTTCATCCACTATGTAACTCATCTCCACATTCTCCTTCTCCTCTGATACAGGCACTTCGATGATTTTTCCATCAGCCTCCACATTTGGTAGTGATTCTACCATCTTTGAAATACTTAGCCCATTAGATAAAATTTCTTCCTCCATTGCCCTTCTGGTTTCTCTGGGCCACCTTCGGCCCTGGAACATAAACTGGAAGACAACAGCATCATGCACAATGCTTTACCCCTACAAAAACGGTTAGGGAAGTTCCCCAGTGCCCTTCCCAAATTTCCCATAGTAGCAGGAATACCACCTAGTGGGACCTGCCCAGTCAATAATAGACAGATTGTTCTGCCAGACTATCTGTGGATTATAGGCAGAAGTTTTAAGCTGTTTAATTTTAAAGAGCTAACACAAATCCTCCATGATGTTAAACATAAAGGTTGTTTCTTGGACTGGTCAGGAGTTCTTTAGTTATTCCTTTCCATGAAAAATTGTGAACTAATTCATTAAATATGATTTTCGTTGTCATTTGTTAGAAGAGTGTAATATCTGACAATGTGTTCTATAACCTATTGTCAGTATGAAATGGTATCTGTTAGCATACTTCACTAGACAACCCACTATATCCATTCCTATCATCTCAAATGGTACCTCTATCAAAGGTAAAGGACCAGAAGACACCGGAACCACCTAGCAGAGACCATTTTTTTCAGGTAATGCAGGAAGCACAGCATCTCTCTACAGCTGTACTCATAGTTAATTAAGTCTTGCTAGCACTTAACATTAGTCTTCACTCCCAGTTACTCTCCTAAACATCAATGATTTGTAACTGCACTGTATTTATAGTTGTTTAGACCGAGTAATGGAAATATAGTGTGCCCAGATAGATGGTGTAAGTAGTGCAGATCAAGATATCATTTTTAGTTTCTTATAAGCATTCAAATTTGTTTTATTTTCTTCCACTCAGAAATAATGCAATGATTCTTGCCCATTCACAGGATGACTATCCTTCACATTCTGCCATCAATGTATTTATACCCAGAATGCACTGGCATCATCAGTAAGAAACCACTTAATTCCTTATATCCCTTACTCTCCTTTCTTTATTTACTTACTGCTATCTAATTCTCTAAATATACAATACTCCTACCTTTAATTTCTCTAAAAAATGTCTAAAATTTCTGTAATTATCAAATGATTGTCATATACCTTGTATCAATTCTTAACCCTTGTTTTTATATTACGTCTGATGTGTTATAATTATTTAAACTGCAGATGTTTTTGTTTTATTTTTGAAGTCTAAAATTATTATTCTTAAAATGTTTTGCAATAATTTAGAGATTTTTTCCCCAGGCCTCCGCTGAAAATGGGCTTCTACCCAGTTGGACTTTCCTGGTAATCAAATGTCAATAAATAAATGCTTTGACTGGAGGGTCTGTCTTCTACTCTAGTGTTGTGATGGTGTGTAACATGGCCCTATTATTCTCCTACAGTGCAACCAACATATTGTCTCATTTTTACTGTGTCTATTCTTTTCCTGCAAACCTCTCTACATCAGCCTTTTTGTTTATTGTTGTCTGTTTGACTCTTGCTGTGCAGACATATTTTATTTTCTTCCTTTTGTATGGCTGAAGTACTTTGGAAAAGGGATTCAATGCCTTCTCCACACATCTGGTAGCTTACCTTGCTACAGCAATTTAAGCATAAATGAATTTCATAGGTGCCTTTAAGCTCTTAGTTTTTACACATGGTTTAAAGGTGTCTTTATGTACACAGTCTTAAAAGAAACATAATCTGGGGAGGTGGGGAAACTTAGCAATAGATCACACATCTGCATACTCCTCCATTGCTACAAGGATGATACTATGGCTTCCACTAAAGACAAATTAAGCAGCAATTCATACAATAAATCCATCCATTTATTCAAGAATGTTTGGCATGAAAGGAGCACAACACAATCTATTAAAATGCATCTTGTTTTCACACAAATGAAAATAAACCTATGTTACTTTAAATGCATCCTGCATATAAACCACTTTCAGTTCATATGATTAATATAGTTCATTTGTGCAAGAGTCTTCTAGTCCATATGATATGCTGGGTGAAGAAAACTGTTTTCTAATGAAAGACACAGAAAAAGCCTGCTTACTAATATGTGTTAACCCCTTCCTTACCCCTGCCCTAAAGCCACCTAATTTACACACACACACATGCACACACACACACACACACACACACACACACACACACACACACACACACACACACACACACACACACACACATGTACATCATGAGTTGTCATGTATGTTATGAGTTGTTAAGATATATAGAATCAGCTATACAAATCAAAAATATTTCAGTGAAACCAGAATCAGCAAGGCTCCCTTTCAAGTACTGCCCTGGGACCTGTAGGGGGACAAAACTTTTCTCATAGATGCAGTTTGTCAGTGAGATGTGATTGCTGAGACTGATCCCACAGAAAACATTTCAAGAATGTGATCTGATGCTTTTTGCTTCAACAAACACTATAACATTACATATATAAAGATGGAGGCTTATGGGGGGGGGGGGGGGTTGTGGTGTAAATAACTAAGCCAAGGTGCCCAAATGGAATAATCCAATAAATAAGACTGCACTTTTAACAGATGTAGTTTTACATACAACTCTACCACAGAAACAGCGATAGCATGGAGAGATACAAATTACAAGGAGATTCTGGATGAAGCCAAATAAATATGATTACTTAAGGGTTTAACTGCATGGTGGTGTTTTTGGGAAGCAGGAGAAAATGAAGGCATTTAGAACTGTAGCTCATAAGAAAACACTGAATGACAAAAGCACACTGTAATAGAACGACATTTTACTAGTAGAGAAGTTAAGTGATAGCAGTATACCTGTCACTGATGGAGAATGGAAAAAAGTAAAACATGCACAAGGAATGCAACAATTCGGCTATGCAAAAATGTTTACAAAATGATAGTGCTGATATTGATATATATATATATATATATATATATATATATATATATATATATATATCTTTGTGTATCTACAGACACAGAGCGATACGGGTTATAACGAGCATAAATTAGAAGTGAAATTCAGTCATTCTTCTCCGTGCACCTGCATCATGGTTATAAACATAATGATAAACTAAGTTCCCATCCTCACTCCACCTCTAATGCCAACTTTGCCTGTACAAATGAGGTTGTGAAAATTATGACTCTATGGATATAAATGTAATAGAAGTAAGAGAGCACAAGTAAATTGTGGGTCATTTTAAATGTCTGAGATATCCCAATCACAGAAATTGGCTGTGGAAATGCACAACACATTGAGAATAGCCCAGCACAGAGTGCTTTACTCAGAAGACAAAAGAATAGTTTCTGTATTTTGTCAAGTCCTAGCCAACCAAAGACAGCTGAAACCAAGCAGGATGACTATATGCCCAAGACTGAGGAAAAAAATTAAAGGCATAAGAAGCTAAATTGTCTCACCATTCAAATGCAATGACATATCATGAGAAATGCAAAATAGTCATAAATGCTTGTAAAAGATGTGCAGATCAAGATAAAGTCTTAGAGTTACAGCCTGTGAATATACAATATCAAACTAGCATCCCTGAGAAATCTGAACACATTTGCAAAAATTAACATGTCATTCTAGTTCCATTGTGATTATCTCTTCTCTTGAGTTCTGTAGTAGTAGAGAAATTGTAATTTTTGTTTTCTTCATAGGGATACACTGGTGGATTCAAAAGGCTAATCTGTCTTGGTGAATGGATTATTAGAAGGCAGACTTTTCATGATAATTGTTTTCAGTCTAGAATTACGTTGAATGGAATTAAAGTGTTTCCTTTTGGAGGCAGTGGAACTATGGGATATCACTGTCATCATCATGGGAGACTTAGTTTGGTTATATTTTCACATAAAGTTCAGAATGGCCAGATGTCATTAATAATGCTGAACATAGGTAGGTATTTTGTAAAGTTCCACAGCATCATACAATTAACAGAAAGTGGGAATAGAAGAAGACTAGAACAACACACTTTTTGACAAGGTCCATAAAATACATTTTAGGACTGACAAAGTATATATTAGTGGAAAAGGCGTGCATGGCACAAATGTTTGAGGGCTTCCTGATAATATTCTCAGATCATGCTCCCATAACAACAGACCTTCAATCAGATCACAGAAGAAAGCTGACTTATTGGTGACTCAGCAAGTCCTTTTGTGTTTAATCTATTTTGAGAACTTCGTTACAAAAGACATATGTTTAGTTACTAGACACAGGGCAGCTGTGGTGCTTCTCTGATATTGAAATAAAAGAATGAAATTGATTTGAAGTGTCGCTTAAGGAATATTTAGTAGTCTATACAAAACAACTCAAGACTGTCAGGAATGGACAAAAAAATAAATAAATAAAGGACAAAAGGGGCAATCAAACTGGATCAGAACAGACCAAAGGCAAAGCAGGTTGACAACTTTCTTCAAAGGCAGATTGTTGGTGTTACAGAAAGCTTGTATGGGAAATTCAGTTAAGGTCCAAGAGATACCTGATAATCAGCCTTCAGTAATAAAAGTTGGAGGGGTTGTTCATAAAATTAGAGACACAGTTTAATGGGAATTAGTTGTTGACCAGAGGTTTATACTTTCAGCATTCCAAACAATTACAGAATTCTATAAACACAAGGTGATATATGGATGAATGTCTCATCAGTTGAGAAATTTTGCTTGAGGAGATTTTGACTAAGTTCCTTGAATAGTATGGCTAAGATTGTGGCTTGAGTACCACAGAATTTAGTTACTCTGTACTACCCAGAAAGGTTGACAGGATTTTATCAAATATGATCCAGTTGATGACAGAAGTAAAAGAAAACATATAGTTTGTCCTAAGATCAATTTATATTAGTCAAAATTGATAATTAAAAATAGTAAAGTGGCTACACTTGCCACTACTTAACTCCTCCTCAAATCTCTTTAAGGTGATCACATCCTTACTAACAATCAGGCCTTATAAAAATCAAAAAATGAACAATGCTATAACAAAGTTATAGCAAAATAAATTTGCAGCAAATACTCCTTTCAGAACCCACCACCGAATAGCACTAAAAAACCTAAATTGGTTAGAATACCCCATCAATTAACAAATACACAGCTTTTTACCACCTATAAAATTATCTAGAATTCATCTGCTTGTCCAGCACTAAATAACATTCTACATGAGTATGTTCCTAGCTGTTAATCTTGATCCAATGACCAAAAACACCTGTCAAATTTGCTGGACATCTCTGTACTCATACCATGTTTATAAGGCCTGGAACTCCTTATCTCTAGCCATCACATCAATACCCAGCCTCCCATCCTTCAAAATCATTCTGAAAAACTTCTTAGCCAAAAGATGTCTCTGTTCTTGCTTAACCAAGATAAACTATATTCCTAAACGTGAACAAATGCCTATTCATACCTTATATCAGATTTCTCTCCTTCACTCACTTCCTTGTTTCTATCAATTTTTCTCCCCTGGCTTTCTATCTAAATATACCATAAGCCTGCTTTTCTCTCACTTTGTATTACAATTCCTGTTTGTATTATACTAATCTTTAATTTCTCTCATCATCATCATCTTCTTTCAGCTGTTCCCGTTAGGGGTCGCCACAGTGGATCATCTGTTTCCATTTCTTCCTGTCCTCTGCATCTTGCTCTGTCACACCAACCACCTGCATGTCCTCTCCCACCACATCCATAAACCTTATCTTAGGTCTTCCACTTTTCCTGTTACCTGGTAGCTTCATCCTTAATATCTTTTTCCCAATATATTCAGCATTCCTCCTCAGCACACATCCAAACCAATGTAATCTTGCCTCTCTGGCTTTGTCTCCAAACCTTCCAACCTGGGTTGACCATCTAATATACTTATTCCTGATCCTGTCCACCCTTGTCACACCCAGTGCAAATATTAATATCTTTAACTCTGCCACATTCAGCTCTAACTGTTGCCTTTTTGTCAATGCCACTGTCTCCAACCCATATAACATAGTTGGTCTCCCTACCCTCTTGTAGACCTTCCTTTAATTTCTCTATTATCTGGATAAAATTTCTCTACTAAATCAGTGTCATAATTGAATTTATCGTTAACCAATGTTTTCATTGTATTTCTAATTTGGTATTATCATGTAAACCGTATTTGCTTTTTATGTCATTTTATAGACTATAAAATTATTGTTCTTAAAATGTTTTGTAAGACTTTGGAGTTTTTCTCCCTGGGCCTTATCAGAAAATGATCTCCTACCCAGTCTGACTTTCACAATAATCAAATGTCAATAAATAAATATATTATGTCAGAATATTTACAAGATCATTAGAAGGATGTTGGTTTCCAAAAGTACTAGGCATCACACCACCTCTACAAAAGTGTACCAGAAGATAGTTATGCATATACAAAATATCTTTAAAATAGACAATGTGGATAAAAACATAGACTTATGTTCAAGAAAATGGCATCAGACAGCTTGAACTTTCAAAAATTATGATCTAACAACAAAATGTTCACATAGAAAAGTTAGAAACAGCTTTCAATGATATTGACGTAAGACTGGTCAAGAAAACCACACAGACTTAAAAAATAGCTGTCAGATAAGGTGAATGTTTTAGAAAACTGGGAAAGAAGAAAATAATATAAAGATTGTTGGTTTGCTTGAAAAAATAAAAGGAGAAAGCAGTTGATTTCCTCACCAGCTGACTTCCAAAAGTGTTAAACCCTCTGTCATATGGTAAAGAACAAACCCACATATCTTTCACAAAAGTTTCAGTTAAGGAAGGAGCCCCTCCTAGGTCTATAATTGCCAAATTCATCTCACAACTGGGCAAAGAACCTATTAAATTAGCTTGAGCAAATCTTTCTCTAAAAAGTGATAATGCCTTTATTAGATTTAATAATCATTATTCACAAAGCAATGATTTAGAATATTTCCCCCCAGAATAAACACATACATTTGATTTAACAGATGGCCTTTCCATTTTAAGACTAAATCATTCCTCAGGAAGAAATGGAATGGAGGCATACAAGTTGTGACATCCCTACTCTGGGCCAGTAATCAAGGAGTCCGAATCCTTGCCACTGGCACTGGAGAAGGCCGTTCACTTAGAACAACAATGGATACACACAGAATTTTCAGATGCAGCTGTCTGCATCAATCACAATTTTTCTTAAGAGCACACAAGGAACACACTCAGTCCAGGGTCCAGATTTCTCTATCTGTCTCCCTCCAGATCCCCAGTAAGACTCCCCACTGGCAAATCTATAGAGTTGAGACCTCAGCTGAGTGTCCAAGCCAAGTTCTCCACCACTCTCTTTGTAAAACCAGTGTTTTGTGTCTCTGCTCCAAGCAGCTGGCACATACACTCTGAAATTTGATTTACACACACACACACACACACACACACACACACACACACACACACACACACACACACACACACACACACACACACACACAAACACACACCTTGGAAAAGCTGGCATATATTTATTAGCTATGCTACCTTCTGCCCAGACTACAAGGTAGTTACCCTACCACCATTCACTCCATAGCCAGCTACTCCAAGGCTCTTACAAGGGTACCCAATTATACTAAGTGAAATTAATATCAGTACAAATAGTAGTCTTTGGTCAATGCAGGAAGGCGTTCAGGAGTGGCCAGACTGTCACCAAATATATATAAGTACTCTCAGAGATTAAAATGTTATCTAAAAGACCAGCCACAATGAAAAGTTTAAATATATTTAATAATAAATAATAAAAGAACATGAAAATACCAAATATCTATTTACAATAAACACAAGACTTTCAATCACAGGAAATATTAAAAATAACACAGGTGGACAGGTTCACACAGTTACAGAAAAACAAGGGTCTATATCACATAGTCAAAGTGCCACAACTTCGACTGACATATGTTCGAGCACATATGTCCAAAGTTACGGAACTTCAACTATCTATAAAAAAATAAAAAACACAATAGACAAATATAAAAATTGTTGTATGCAGGGGGCAAGATTCCCTGCACCCCTCACGTGAGGGGTCTGCCCCCAACACTCCCGCTACTTCAATATACCAACTCTGAGATCGCACCACATTGAACTGAATGGAAACCTCTGCTTATGGAGATTTCCATTCACACACTCGAACATTTACAAATTCGAACATATGGTCTCGACCATATGTCGTTTTAAATTTTTAATGTTCGACTACGTGATAGGAACCTGAAAAACAACACTTAACAAATGTCACTATATTTTCCTGACTGATCTAAAGAATTACAATTCCCTGGTCACTGACTAGAGCAAAGCAAGATGAAGTCAGTGAAGGGTCCTTCATTGTCAGGTTCCAAGAACAGAGTGCTCTGAGACTTCAGTCTCACCTAGTATTAAACTTTATTTTAGTGATGGATTACAGAAGGATGTCACATACTTCTGGTCATCTGACTTCTGGTTTCCCCCTTGGCTAGAAGCTGTCAGGATTTAACAGATATGTATGAATAACACACACACACACACACACACACACACACACACACACACACACACACACACACACACACACACACACACACACAGCCTTACTAAGATCTGCTGCAGCTTCTGGAGTTCATAAAACAATTTCAAACATCCACCCTTCCAGAGTAGCAAATAGTTTACCCCAAAGACAATGCAGAAAACTTCCTAGTACAGACATTTTGTCTCTGGCTGCATTGAGACCTGTAAGATACAACCTTTATGGTCTAGGCCCAATAATTTGATTTCAGAACATATTTCAAATTTAGTGGCAGCTGGACTGTGTTTAACTTCTCCTCTTCCAGTATCCTCTGTTAAAACATACATTTAATTCAGTTACAATACAGTCAGGATCCACCGTTGATACATTTTTAACACAAACAACTTAACAAATACATTTTCAACACAATTATCTGTATACATCAGTTTGATATACAAATGATATGCAATTCTCGACAAACTTCCAGCTAGCTGTGCTGGCACATTACACATCTACTGCCATATTTCCCCTGCCATAGCTGACAATACCTCACATTGTCACACAAGCCTAGAGATACAAATGGAGAAACCTGAATAGAAGACCTTGATCTAACAAAAAACAAAAAAAATTCATGAAAATGGGACATTTTGATATAATCTGTCATGTAAAAAGAAACTGCTTAACTGCAGCTTACCTTTTTTTCAGAACACAGTATTAGAATCACCACACTGTTGCTCTAAGCAATTTGTATATTTTGATTTGCAAATGTATCTGTTAATATGCAGTTATGTGAACCTGGTTGTTTTCTGCTTAATATAAACTTTTCTTCAGACTAGGCTCAAGCTCTCTCACTTGTTTAATCAATACAAATCAGTTTAGAATATTTTGAATGCTCAATATAAAATAAATAAGTGATGGGTCACATTGACTTTTCACTAAACAATAGGAGGGATTTTGGGGATAGAGGTTCTTCTCTAATCTAGAGTTGAGTACTGAAAAAATGCAATCCATTTACCTACCTTATATGGTTTAAGTAAATGATCACCCAATGCCATATGACTAAAATTATTAACTTACTTACAGAGATAAATTCCCCACTTGAAGAGTGAAGAGAGCAGAGCGAGGTGGCATTCGCTCAAGTCTGTAATGCTTTTTTTGTATACTTACAGTTCACACCCATGTCTTTTTATAATGTTCAGAACTTTTGGGGTCTGACTTTTTAGATTTAATAGTTATTAATGGGCAGTATTAGAAAGGGCAAGGGTCATTAATAAAATGACACTAAGATGGTTAGTCTAGGATGTCCTCCACTGGATGTTTTTCCAATTATTATTCTTATTTATATTCATATTTTTATAACGGAGAGACTTACATTTTATTGAGGTGTATAGTGTGAAACGCCAAAGTGGGAGGCAGCAAAATTCACTGTTAATGCTGATTTATATCACACTATACTGGAAATTGCTAGTTGTCTGTTAGAAATTATGGAAATAAGAAATATATCTATGTGTATTTGTTACATCAAAAAACAAGTGATGCACAAACTGTTGAATGACATTAGGTGAAGTTTGTGCAATCTTAGATGGTAATGAAGAAAACTGTCTTTGATATGGGATAGAAAGTTATGTGAATTGAAAAAAAAAGACAAAATAAACATACAGAGAGAAAAGCCCTAATATCAAGAGATGAAAAAATGAATGCAGAGTTTAAAAAGATCTTTCATTTTAAGGTTTCCATTAGTTTATAAAAAAGTTAATCTAAAACAGTTAATACATATGTTTATAAAACTGCATTATTATCAAAACATAATTTTTTTGTGCTTTCCCTCTGCACACACCTCTAGATTTAAGGAAACTCAGAAGAATGTTAAAATTAATTTACTATAAAGGAATGGATTAGTACTATGGTATGATTGCTTTGAAAAGGGAAACACCAAGTCCCCAGAATATTTAATGAAAAAATATAAGTTGGATGAATCTGCAAACTAGTTAATATTATCCATCAGTATGAAATTAAATGAATTTGTAGATAATATCAGTGAAGAGGAACAGACCAGGGCACTGTTCCCCCATTATATGAATATTATCATCAAAAGTAGATTGACCTACAAAGGAAGCTTGTGCAAGTTATATAGGTTAATAATAAATAATAATAATTTTGTACAAAATTCTGGAACTTTTTAGATAGTTGTGGATTAAGTTACTCAATTGATGGCAAAAATAAAACTTTGTTACTTAAATCAGTTAGATAAACTTCTTCAGATTTATACTGGAAAGGTTTTATGTGAAACAATACAATCTTTAAGTATATTAAAATGACTTCTTCAGTTTGTTGGAGATGTAGTAAAAATGCAAAAGCTGATTGGATACACATGCTTATGGATTGTGAAAAATGAAATGTTTATTGTGAATAGGTAAATATGTTTTTAAGGGTTTATGGTCTGAAAATTGTTCTTTAACTAGATCAGTAATAATAATGAATGTTCCACTTCCTGTATCTGTTAAAGCCAAAGAGCAAAAAATGTTTTGGGCTCTCTTGGCAGTTGCTAGAAAAGTTATTATAAAAATTTGAAATCAAATTCAGGTCCTACATTCAAAGAATTTTAAAATTTAACAGCAATGCTAATTAAAATTGAAATAGAAGCTATCAGAATAAGATCTATAAATCATACTAATACTTTTTGTGGTTGAAATAAGCTTGAAATTTTGATGTTGAAATACCAAGACTCTTAATGTGTTAATTGTATAAGATTATCTTGATGATTCACTATAACCCTATAACTGTATTACAATATGTGATGTTGAATTTCTCCCTGTGAATATATTGTAAATGTTAATTTAATTGACTTTTTCTTTCTTTTTATAAGAAAAGTTTTATCTACATTCCTATTCTCAAATTTTAAAGGCTTACATAAGTTGGCTCTTAGATTCAAAATGATAACAAGAACAATTTGTTTGTGATAACGGACATCAGTTTACCTCATAACAATAACCAACAACAAAGTATGAAGCATTCACAGCTGCTCACCATAAACTGGGTGCAAAATGGGTTAGCAGAAAGATTTGGACACTTAACAAGGAAAGCTAATGAACCCTTGACACTTATCCACACACCACTGCAGCTCACGATATACAATTGTTTGTGCAAACACAAATTTATCATCAGCAATCTTGATTTTAAACTGGAAATTAAGATCCTACTTTGATTTATGAAAACCTGACATTCAAAGAGCAGCAATATAAGCATATAAGTGAGAGGCTAAGAAGTTGTTTAGTAATGAATAGCATGTGTGACCATGAAATATATTACTGAAAACAGGCAGCCAGGCCAGCACCGAACTGCATGTGTTAACATATACTTTACATAGCCAAAAATGATAGCCAGGTGAATGTGTCTCAGGGTCAGGGTCTTTGATGAACCCAATAGAAGTATGAAATGGTATGTGGAGATTGCATATGAAGCAGATTCAAAGATCCCACCTGCAAAAAATAATAACACCCACTATTGTGTTTTGACAATATACTAGATGAGCAAATAAACTAGGAAGGCAGAAAGACAAACTAAAACCAGATATGTGTGTGCGGCACAGAACACAGATGCAACCAAAAGATGCTCTGAAAAAACATTATAGTAAAATCCACTGGCTTTTATTGATACAAGCTGAAATAAAAATTTTAAGATAAGCACTTTCATCTTCTAAAACTAGAAAACTTTGTCAGATAAAAGCGTTTGAAAAGACAGGCCTTTTTATAGTTCAGTTTCAAAGTTACTAAAGTAGTCACATGATTGTCTAGCCTCTGTCCAGAACTAAAAATATTTAGAGATAATGTTGTAGCTAGAAAACTAGAGGGCACTGTGGCATATAGTATGCTATAGTCGAACCAATATAATGAATAATAAATACAAAACCAGAAAAATGTGTATATAAAAATATATATATATATATATATATATATATATATATATATATATATATATATATATATATATCTATGGTTTACTATCACAATGCCGACGTGCAATTGCACGGCTATGAAGTATTTGAACAACAGATGTTCGAATACTTCATAGTTCGGCAGGTTATGTGAGCGAACGTTAGCATTGCGAATGAACTGTGCATTGGCAGATTCGTACTGGTGCATATATGCACCCTGGTTTAAATTAGTATGTTTCTATTGCTTGTGTTTTAAAACTCTTATCTATGAAAAGGTAGATGTATTGTGTTGGTATATGGCAGTAGCTTGTATAAACTGTTACAAAAATACTATTTGCTTTATGTTCTTATATGAACTAGGTAAACTAATTAAGTGTGTGAATGTTGCCTATTTTACAGTTTATGATGCTAAGCATTTAAAGGATTTCTCATTTGGTATTATTTATTTTAATATAAAAAGATTTTAAAATTAGATTAGTTATGAAAGTGTATGTATTTACACATGCACATATACTCTGCAGTGAAGAAGAGCACAGCTATTTTACAAGTTTTTTATCTAATTATTGTGCTTTACACTTAATACGCTGTATTTATTTAATTAAAGTTGATTGCATAATTGAAACCATTTTGTATAAAAATGGTAGGTAGTTGTTTGTAATTTTGTCTGATGAAGGAGAGACATTGGGCTCCCCGAAAGCATTTTTTTGCTAACTTTATTTATTAAACCAGCCTACTTGGGATTGTGTACCATTGCTCATTTTTGTTATTTCTTTAATGTTCGCTCATGTGAGGGGGTTGCGGTACAGTGCAGTTAGGGAAATACATCCCTTTCCTCACTGTAGTGCGATCTCGGAGTTGTAATATTAAGTTAGGGGGTGTGTGGGAGGCTTGCCCCCCTGCATAACTGTGAGTTTAGGCTAGGTAGCTAGGGAGTTACAGGACAGGTGGGAGTGCTGTTGATTGTCGAAAATGTCACTCGCGACATTTTCGACAATTCACAGCTGTTTTTGACATTAGGGACATACGGAAATGTTCATTTCCAATGTTTAAATTCGAACATTGAGATGCATTTTATTTTGCATTTCGATTTTATGATAGTAAACCTCTATATATATATATATATATATATATATATATATATATATATATATATATATATGTGTGTGTGTAAAATTACATATAACTATAAAGTGCTTGTTTGTAAAGTGCTTATTTTTCAAAATCCAATATAAACTTCATGTCATATTAATTGAATAACTATATTATATGTAAAGCAATATTCTTATTTTAAATATGAATATACTATCTCTCAATTGCCTTTAATTTTAGTAGGCAATAGGTTGAGACCTAGTCATAGAGACCAGGCCAGTTTGGAGCATTAAGCTTAAGCTGCCGGTTGAGTTCAGGTTTTTCGAGAACCTAAGACCATTCTCATTATATTGGTTCTAGTATAGTACACTATATGCCACTGTCTTTTCAAGTACATTTATCTGATGAAGTTTTCTTGTTTTATAAGATAAAAGTGCTTATCTTAAAAAAATTATTTCAGTTTGTATTAATAAAAGCCAATGGATTTTACTACAACATTTTTCAGAGCATCTTTTGGTTGTACCTGTGTTCTCTGCCACACACACCTGGTTTTAGTTTGTCTTTCAACCTTCCTGGTTTATTTGTTCCTTGGTTGTGTATTTGTTTATATGGCTACCAAAACACAGACTGGAGATTCTTCCCAGTCACTTTTTCCAATAGAGAACATACTGGATTTACTGAATTACAGCAAACAATTAGGAATTTAACCTTTCTCATCCAACAACTATCACAGTGAATGGACAACTTTACTGCTGCCTTTTCCCTGCTGAGATAATCCTGGTCTATGAACCATTCATCTCAAAGAGCTGATTCAAATGGTATTTATGGATCCAATGTTTCCAACCTGAGACCAGAACAGCCTGCATGTCTGCAAGAAGCAAACTGGGACAATTTTAATGTAAGTGCTCCTAATATTCCTTTTTCTGTTTAAACTTACACTGTGCCTTTGTTAAATGTATGATTCCTTTTTATGTTCAAGCTTACAGTATGGCTTTGTTAAATATACGGCTACAGAGTAATGATATCTTAAATGAGACACCCATAGTAAACAGTTCAACCTTAGTAGATAGACTTTCTGAGTTTGACTACAAACTCAGTAAAATAAAGAGGCTCCAGCTAGACAATGCATATTTTCTGCAGTGTATCCAAGCCAACATGGTCCTAAAAGGTCTCAGAATGTGCAGTTTTCCATCAGGGCTTGTCCCTGACTCTAATCTATATTTTGACCTTATTGCACTTTTCAGCAGGCATGGCTGTTAGTATATGGACTGACTGGTTAATCATAACAACAAACTAATTGAAGACTCATAACCATTACATATTGTTTGGACCATAGTATTACTTCTGCTGCCCAGTATGAACAGTTTAAAACTGAATATGTACGACAAAATAAGAATAAACAATTTGCTCATCGATAAACAAATTTCTATAGAAGAGTTTAACTACTTGAGTGTGAACAAACCTACTCTTCAATGCATTTTTGGGATGCCAAAGCTACAAAAAAATTCAGCACAACCACCATTCTGCCCCATTGTGGACACTAAGGGTTTGATAACCCACCCCACTGCTAAATTCTTAGACACTAAAATTAAGGATCTTGTGTGTCTTGAAACATGTCTGCCATGACTCTTGGGAATTCTTTCAGAAAATCAATGAGATACCTTTCAAAGAATCTTATACCTTTATCACCATTGACATGAAAGATTTATACACTATCATCCCACACCAACTTGGCATCGAGTGGTTTACAGAATTCCTGGCAGACAAAGGTATGAAACAAGATGAAATTAACATATATGAAAATCTCCTTGAACCTGTCCTGGAAACAATGTCATCATTTTTGAAAAAGAAATTTTTTACAAAAAAAAAAGGAGTTGAAATAGGAGCAGTATGTGCTGGTATCTTTGTTAATACAGTTAGAATCCAATGGGAGGAAAATGTCTTTTTTATTCAACATTTTTTTAAATCATGTAAATTTTATACATGCTATTTGGATGATATTTTTATCCTATGGGATGACGATAGTCATAAGATTCCCTCACTTATTGATTACATCAACGATACCACTCCTTTTTTGAAGTTCACACATCAAACTCATGACAGCCACATTGCCTACTTCAACATTTGGCATACAAAAGATACCATGCAACAAAGTTTTACTTCAAAAAAATTTTGAAAAGGAACTTATTCTGACAATTTCCTTCATTTTAACATTGCCAACCCCCCACAAACAAAAAAAAAGCTCTTATAAAAGGCCAGTTTGTTTGATGAGACAGTATGACCACCAATAATGACTGCTTTGGGGCTGAATGTTGCCTACTCAAAGTCATATTTCTTAAATGTGGTTATCCTTTTAACTTTGTCAATGATCTGATGCTCAAAGTTATAAATAAACATGAACAAAAATATTTTCTTCTGATTTTGGGATAATACCTACCAGCCTAAATGGTACTGTTACTATTTCTAAAAACACCAGCAGTACAGAAAGATTAATGTATTCTTTCATCACAGTATTTATTTTGGACATCTTTCTCATAAAAAAACATTATGAACAAAGACTGGTGCATTCTCATGAATGAAAGAAATAAACATGACCAAGTGGGTCTTACTCCCAGTTTTGTTTTCAAAAAGGCAAGAACTTGAAGAACATTTTTGAAAGTATTTACTCCCCATGAAATACAAATGCAGGCATGAAGAAATGTGGGTGCTGCCCTTACTGCAGCTTTATACTTGAAGATAGTACTCTGATTGTCAACAATGCATTGCTTAAAGCTAGAAACAAATTTAGCTGTAACTCTAACAGGGTTGTCTATTTTGCCCACTTTACCATTTGTCCAGAGTTCCACACTGGGAAAGATTGAGTGAAGATTATGGGACAGGATATATGAGCACTCATATGATTTGAAGACCATAAAAAGACACAAATGCCCTGGTAGACATATTGCAAAATACCCAGATCACAACTTCAAGTTTTCTGTCATTGAACAGAGTCATATAAATGCCAGAGGGGGACCATGGTTTTTGATTCTCGAAAAATGTGAACGCTACTGGCAGCCTAAGCTCAATGCCTTAAACTGGCCTGGTGTCAATGACCAGGTCTTGATCTCTTGCCTACTAAAATTAAGGCAATTGAGAGATATTATATTGGCACTCTGTATTTTCATATTTAAAATAAGACTATTGCTTTACATAAAATAGATTTATTCAATTTGTTTCACATGAAGTTTATATTAGCTTTTGAAAAATAAGCAGTTTATGAACAGACACTTTATATTTATATGTAACATATATTTTTACAGACATTTTTTTGGTTTTATATTTATTATTCACTATATTAGTTCTACTATAGCATACTATATGCCACAGTACCCTCGGGTGTTCTAGCTACAGCACTGTCTCTTTAAATATTTTTGGTTCTAACAGAGTCTAGAAAATCATGGGACTACTTTAGTAACTTTGAGACTGGACTATAAAAAGGTCTGCCTTTTCAAGTGCCTTTATCTGATTAAGTTTTCTAGGTTTAGAAGATGAAAGCACTTGTCTTCCAAATTTTATTTCAGCTTGCATCAATAAAAGCCAGTGGAATTTGCTATGACATTTTTTTCAGAGCATCTTTTGGTTGCACCTGTGCTCTGTGCCACACACACACACCTGGTTTTAATATAGTAGATGGACATCTATATACTTTATAAACTGGGAATGACCATGGCTGTAATCCCAAGGAGAATGGATGACTAATAGCTCACCTTAACAACGGATGCATCATTTAATGTCTTACCCCAAGAATGATGTCTGATCAATTATGTAGCCTAAAATTGAGTATATGGTTAATGCCTTGCTCTAAGGATGGTGATGGATGATTAATGCTTTATCCTAAGATGGATTAATGCTTTGTTCCATTAATCTTCTTCTTCTTTCAGCTTTTCCAAGTTAGGGGTCACCACAGCAGATCACCTTTCTGCTCATGATTGGCAGTGGAGTTTTACAGTGTCGAGTTGCCAGCCCGGCACCCAACCTTCCACAGAAGGCACACACATGCATGCACTCACACCTAGGGCCAACTTAGAGTGTTCAATCCACCTATTGCATGTCTTTGGATGAGGGAGGAAACCGGAACACCTGGAGGAAACCCACACAACCACAGGGAGGACATGCAGACTCCGCACAGAAGGCACCCCAGCCGAGGATTGAACCGGAGAACCTCTTGCTGTGAGGTGGCAATGCTAACTGCTGCACCATGAAAATTAAGACCTTACCTTAAGAAGAATGGATCATTAATGTCTCACCTCAAGCAGGATGAACGGTCACTTCTGTAGCCTAAACATGGGTGGCTGATTAATGCCTTGCCCTAAGGAGGATGAGGATGGAAGATTATTGCTCCCTGAGAAGGATTAATACTCAAAAAAGGATGGGTAGACTAAAAATGTTACAAAAGAAGGATGGATAATTAATACTTTACCTTGCATTAATGGTGTACCCTAAGAATGATGAATAACTCATAACTTACCCCCAAAAGATGGAAAATTAATGCTGAACCCCAAGAAGGATGGATGACTAATAATTCACCTGAAGTAGTCTTATTAATGCTGCACCTTGAATGAATGACGGATCATTAATGCTTTAACCTAAGGAGGATGAATAATTAAAGCTTACTCCAGGAATGATGGATAAGTAATGTTGTACCTTGGGAAAGATGGATGATTTGTCATCCCAAGAAAGAAGAATGCAACTTGCCTTGCCCCCAGGGAGAATAGGTGTACAATAACCATACCTTTCAACTGTCCACATTTTCATAGAATGCCCAGAGTTTTATTTCATATTTTGGTGTCTTCCTCATATAATATGTTTTTTTTTCCTGACAAATCACTGAGTATTGAAGTAACCAAATAATGGCACACATTTGAGTTTCATACTTCACATCCTTCAAAACATGCATGCTGACACATATCCTGTTACCCTACTAACTTTCTAAGTTTAGAAGACCACTATTTAAAATCTGCCCCTGTCCCCCCCCCCCAATTATTTTAGGCTTTGTTCAGAATTATTTCACTAATAGGTTAAGAGGTTTGACAGCAATACATACCAATATTACAGCCAAAGATAAAATGGATGACAAATGTCATACCTCCAAGGAAGGATAAGATGGATTTTTCCATTCTCTAAAGTCAGTATATCTCAGTAATAAAGTGGTAGAATCCTGAATGAAGGGCTTTACATTGAGGTATATCCAGGTCACTGTTGCAAGCCCTGTACATCCCAGATAGGTTATTCTGTGCTTCTTATGAAACACTCTCAGAAACTGGATTTCTGTGAGGACAAGTACTTGTGCATGTGTGAACTAAATATTTTTAAATGACACCACAATAATTTAACTGTTATTATATTAATGAGAGCCAGTACCATGTCAGGTAATACAGAATTATTCAACTTTGATATCAACATCAAAAAATTGTTTCATTATGTGTTCATTCAGTGACCCACAGCATATTGCACTCCATTAAGATGTACCTGCTCAGTTTTTTCAATGTTTTTAATTTATAATCTGCACACACTGTTGTTGTTGTTATTATTATTTTATTAATATTATTATTATTATTATTAATATCATTATTATTATTATTATTATTATTATTAATAATGTTACATACTCAATTAGATGTAGGATGTTGTTCCATGATATTTGATCCTCAGGTATACAGAGGTTACTAATAGTGGAAGGTTCACCATGTCATAGTTTATTCATGGAACAAAAGTTCAGCACCACATGCTTACTTTGTTATTCTGCATTAAGCCTAATAACATATAAACAGTAAATCGGCCTTTGACCATCATTTGTCTACTGTAGTAAATAAATCATTCAAGGCTGTACATCTTATAAGTAAGGATACAGCATCTAGGGCCAAAGATATTGTTTTGTTGTACTAGACCTCATCAGACCAATCAGTGAGTACAGTTCCCTCTCTGGTATGTAGCTGACAAAGCATGCAGCAACTGGAGTGCCAACAGAGGTTCCTCATAAAAAGAATGCATTAAACAGGCAATAAGTCCTAAGTGAACTGCTCAAAGCCTTATCTATTACTTTGTCTTCTACAGACTGCTGAGAGGTGATCTGTGCCTAGCTTTCAAAGTATCCTTTGATCCAGCCCTTAGAGGCACATTACACCCCTCAAAACAAATATCATTAGAAACACAAGATCTAAGGACCTAAACATTGTCTGCAATATAAATAAGATATGTTAGAGAGACAGATGTGTGTCTCAAATGACCCCTTCTCTGGAACAGGTTTCCCATATATGTGATGCAGTGTTTATCCCTGCACTTATGAAAGAACATTTGGATAGGTGGATGAGGAGTCATAAATTTATTCCTGGTCTGCCGTCTATGTCCCTATTAGAAATGGGAAGCTTGTAAATTCTCCATTACCCATACCCAAGCTATACCCCAAATGAAATGAGTGATAACAAAATCTGCCAAATATATTTGGGAAGCAAGGCTTGGCTTAAAAAGGCCCTTTAGGGTTGTTAACCTAGTAACTGCCTATGAACGTATGAACCTTTTATACCTGACACATGATAGGCAGTGGCCAGATACTATGACTGTGTACTTCAATAATGAGTAAAAAGCAACAATCACAATAATTATGTACAACTCATTGTTCCAGAACTGTCACTGTTATTGAATGAGATCTGTTTAAGTGCACTTGTGTTAAAGCCATTGCTGTAATTTACATGGGTTTTATATGTAAAAAAGAGAGGCAAATGTTTCTTAATGCAATCTATATAACTTAGATCTGATAAAGTTCTGACATGGCGAAATTGCTCATCTTTGTTTTGTAACTTAAATTAAGGTTTAAACAAGCAATACTAGCTCAAAGCCTGTTTTTTATTTGTATTTTTAATAAGAATGCAAAGTGATCTATGACACTGGGCTTACATAAGTTTTAGCAATGGTTTATATTAACTTGAATGCTGTTATCAAAAGTTATTGTTCCTGTACAATTTAGTTTTCCCCTTTCTGTATGCTTTTTTTTTCTTTAAGGAAATTATTCACTACCCTTAGGGTGAACTTCAATTCCAGCTTACTGGGTTACAGCAACTGTTCATGTAAGAGAACATGAAGGCACTTTTTCTTTTTGAAAAGGTCAGCAAAGCAATGGATGATACACACTGTATACCTCAAACTGGTGAACGCTTTTGAAAATTCCCTACTCATCCATATGAGAAAAGCTAAATAAACTGAAATTAAACACCTATGTCACCTACTGAACTGCTGACTGGCTTAAAGATAGGATGCAGATAATCAACATATGGGATGTTCCATCCACAAAGAGACCAATCACTAGTGGAGTTCCCATGGTTCTTTGCTTGGACCTCTTCTGTTTAGCATCTACTGTTCTAAAGTAAAAGCCAGTACCAAACTGCTTTGGATGACTAAGTCTGCAGATGACTGCAAGCTAGGGGAAATCATTGAATCCCCAAATGACTTTGCCATCCTTCATGAAGATTTGTCCCAAACAAATAACTGGTTCCAAAATCATAGACTAAAAACTAAATGCCAAAAAAGTCATTATTGTATCCCTTGGGAAGTCATCTAACCAGGTAGCTGCCACATTGATAATATGCTCCTAAGAGTTGAGCCATTTGTTCAAGATTTGGGAAATTATGTGGACAGTAGCCTATATTTTGACCAGCATGTGTCCATTGTTGAAAGAAGCCTTTCTATACTGCACAGCTTGTAAACCAAGGGATTGCATCCAGATATATAGATGTCATTGCCTCCTCTACTTAGCTCTCATTAGGCCAAGCATTAGATGTAATTCCCCCTTTAGCATGTATCTCTCCAGACACACGCAACACAACTGGAATGCCTAGAGTGATACAATGCCTAAACAACATGTCCTACAATGACCGACTCGAAGCCCTGTCACTATGCTCTGTAGCCTACAGACTGTTAGAGGTGACCTGTGTCTGGCATGCAAGGCTTCCTACAACTCATTACTGATGGATTTCCTGCACATCTGCAAGTCAAATGAGATCAGAAATACTCTGTCTTAGGATCTAAACCTCTTCTGCAACATCAGAATGTTTTGGAGGGACAGGACTATCTTGCAGAAGATGACTCTGCTCTGGAGCAGACTCCCCATACTCATAAAACATATTTCATCCCTGTCCATATTTAAGCACGACTTAGATCTACAGATAGGAAACAAAAGATTTACCACACGACTGCCCCTGTACTACTGATGGACAGAGGCAGCTCTTAAATGCTTCATCCCATGCATGAGTCCCCTCAAATTATCTACAGTATGATCCCAGTTATTCTTATTAGGGGTAATATATAATTATTGATCATGGGATGGGTAAGGTCAGTCTCTGGCCAAATGTGATAGGTTATTTCAAACACAACAAGGGAAATTAGCTAGGTTTAAAATGGTCCTCAAGGGCAGCTAGTGAAGTACTTATGAACATATAAAGCTATGAGGTACTTTTGGCAGTAACCGAATGTTAATATTTAAGCACATTATATAATTTGTCCTTTCAGCTACCTATCTGTGTATATAAATATACATATATATTTGTATACATGTATGGGTCTATGTCAGTTGAACGAGTTTTCAGAAATTAGAAATTCATATTGGTGAGACGATATGATTGAATTTCTGAAAAACCCGAACATTAAAAAAACACACACACAAATCTAACATTTTTATGGTTTTGCAGGGGGTTAAGCCCCCCGGTGCCCCCCCCATACCCCCTGCTAATTATATATACCAACTCCGAGATAGCACTAAATTGAGGAAAATGGTAAAGTTCTGATCCTCATTGTACCACAACCTCCATTTAAAAACTTTGCATTTTCAGAAATGCAATCATATTGTCTTGCTGATATGAATTTCGAGTTTCTAAAAACTCAATCAACTGATAGGGATCCATAAGTGGATCCATATGCAGATAGATAGATAGATAGATAGATAGATAGATAGATAGATAGATAGATAGATAGATAGATAGATAGATAGATAGATAGATAGATAGATAGATAGATAGATGGATAGAAGTGTGTGTGTGTGTGTGTGTGTGTGTGTGTGTGTGTGTGTGTGTGTGTGTGTGTGTGTGTGTGTGTGTGTGTGTGTGTGTGTGTGTGTGTGTGTGTCAAATGCATGCCCTGTGGGAGAGTGTATAACATTCACAAAAGTTGATGGTATCATGGCTTAGTCTGTCCCCTTGTATTTTCTGCAGTGCCCAATAAATGGGTTATCCTGCTCTTAAACTGCAAGAGGAACTGTGTGGGAAGTATGCAGTGGATGTTAGGGGTGACAATCAATACAGGATACTATAAAATATGAATTTTGCTGGTCATTTTGTAACTCTGGCAGTTTGTGATGATTTAGACTGATTAGTGCATGAAGGATACTGTAGCATGGGGTATTTCTACTGAATGCCAAATTGTTTGTTTGTGAAGAATATTGCAGAGTGGTCAAAAATGAATAGTGTGGGGAGGTCACACTGCTGCAGACCAGATGAATGGATATCAAAACTGTGGATGTTGTGTGGAAGAGACTATAGAGTGAGTAGCCTGTACAGAGACTACTGAGTATTGGGTACAGTGCATGTATGTTGGGGGACACTGCAGGTATTGTAATCTGTAGAGGTATGCTGTACAACCGTAAGTGTGTGTCTACAAAGTTGATTTAAGAAGGTAATATGATGGTAGCAGAGAAAGACCACTGTTGGACAGACTTTCTGTCGAATAGCTAACATGGGGATACTACAGAAGGAGCAATTTGGATAGGAAAGTCTGCAAAGTCAGTAACATGAGGGGAGGTTGATACTGATGCTAGTGTGGGTAGGATGTGATGCTTTTTAGAGTGGGTAACATGGTGTGGATACTATAAAATGGATAGATAGTTTCATAGGGATAATGTGGGACAGTGTTACAGAATTATCAATTTTCATAAGAAGTTAGTAGAGTAGGTATAATGCAAAAACATTGTAGAGTGAGAAGTGTGGGATGAAAATTTTGTAGAGTAGGTGACTTGCTAAGGATATCACAGAATGGTCATTGTGTAGTTGTGCATACATTTATGTGAAGTGGGTAATACGGGGGTGCCATCCAATGATTAGTATGAGACAAAAGCTCTGTAGGGTGATTAGCTTGTCAGGGGTGCTGTAGAAAAGGCTGAATGTCAAAGATGGTCTAAAGGTGGAATTTCTTTAGCTCCTAAAGAGTGGTTGTAGAATGAAATGGTGTCTTATCCTTAGTGCACATTTAATATGAGAGTGCAGCATGGCTTAATCTGTAAATGGTAGTTGTATACAAAGTTTCCTCCATCCATTCTGTTATAATACTGTTTGAATAATTCATATATACAACATAATGCAGAAATAAATTAATTCAAAGTATTTTCTTTGTTATATGCCTTCTTCTGCACAACTGACACCATCCTAGGAGCACATTATACTCAATTTCAAGCCTTTTTAGATTAGTACTAGACTAACTGCCCTTGTGGGCCATTTTAAACCTAGCCAATTACCCCATGTGAGAATCAAACTCTACACCTTGTACTTATAAGGTAAACACCCTAACCATTATGCCAACCTCCCACCACAACTAAACAGCCTCTGCAAGGCTCAAATCCAGGACCCTACACACCATAGACAAAGTGATTTACCACTAAGCCATGCAAGATATTCAGTGATTTTTAGCAGGTCTCCACACATGCTGTTTTATGTTCCTCAGAATTAAATTATTTTGCTGGTTATTTTATATCAGGTTAGCATGATTACTGTTGAAATCCTGAGCTGTAGATAAAGGAATTTCAGTTCAGGGAAAGCTTAAACAATTAACCCAAACTGAAAATATCAGTAGAGGCAGAAGCAGATCTGCTTGTCACAGTATAACATCATGTCACTGAAATAACTCCACTTCCTTAAACTCTGTAAACAGCAATCTGGATATATTTCTCTCTCCCTAGATGCCCTGCCCCCTGCCCCCACCATAGCCCAAAAAAGTAACCAACTGTAGTGATGAGATATCTTTACTGTTCATTACACTTTAAAACTCTGAAAATTGCAAAAGATTGTACAAAACTGTCTATATCATAAAACACTCTCTCAACTTTCCTATCAATAAACAACAAAATCCACTATATAAATGTTCTGAACCCTGACCCTTCATCTGTAAGCCAGTCAGACAAATGTCTTTAATTGTTCTAAATGTATGTAATTGCTGATATCAGAGATGTATATTTATTTTTCTGGCAGGTAAAAATATTTTTATGTGGGCTGTTAATTACATCAGAAATTAGTTACAAAAGCAGTGCCCCCGCTGCTGTGAAATTGTGACATCTAAATATGAATTCTTTGTCAAGAGATAGTCACTGCCAAAGGTGACTCTCAGCCTATGAGTTTATCACTGTGGTTGAGCTGACTAAAGCTCAAGGATTTTAATTAATGAAAGGCATCTCTGACACCAGAAAGAAAACACTGCTAAAAGATAATTTGCACATGATTTTAGAAATATGTTTAAGAAAAAAGAAAGTAAAGCAGATCTATAAGAAACAGTGAAGCTGAAGAATAACAGAAAATAACAGGTGGAGAGTAGCATAAAATGATATGCGAGACGTATGACTGATACACATTTAGTTTGGTGGATAGTGCTGCTGCAGTTAGGACAGTTGTCTCGCAGTGATTGGTTCTTCAGGTCATCTGACAGCAGAGTTACCTTCTGTGTGTTGCTTGTATATTCTCACTTTGTCTGTATGGGTTTCATTGGAAAGCTCAATGTCCCTATACATCTCACACAATTGCTGGCTGATGAAATGGGAATATTCAAAGTTCATCTAGGTTTTTGTGTGTCTGCATTGTTGAGTTTACATGTACTATGCTGGATTGATTTCTTTTCCAGGATTTTTCTTGCCTTATGATCATTGCTTGTGATATGATGTCTCTCCCTGCTCCCCTGAATTTAGTAAAATGGATAGTGAAGATTAATTAATGCTTTTTCCCTTTTCTCATATTCCAAGTACAAATGAATCAGATAACTATTCTCGGTGCCACTTTCCTCTTCATGCATCCAAGTCATTGCATAAATTTGTGTGCCGTAATATGCCTATGATTTCATAATACGTCTTTCTTTGTACTCCATGATCAGCATTCTTTTCTGATGTAGGTTCTGGCTGGTTGCAAGTCTAAAAGCCCTCTAACAAATGTGTATTGCTTCATTAAACTGTATCACATTCCTGTTCCAAATGTTAAACTCTTTTCGACTGGTATCTCTTTGTCTTATTAATCACACTACCCTTCTTTGCATTGCATAGCTAGTCTGCCCAAAGCAGACTGACTAGATGATATTTTCCCTGCATGCTAAGATCTCACCAATGAAACCATGTTTAAATGACTCAAAGTTTACGAAATTACATAATCTGGATTTGGGTATCAGGCAAACACAGAACCTCAACACTTTCTGTATTTGAAAAGGGATGGAATATTATATACATTTTATAAACTAGGTGCTTGTATTTAAATAATGACTCCCACTACAGGCTGAATTAGAAGTAAAGGATTGCAAATGGGTCTCCTAAAAATGTTATACACTCAAGACTTGGATGTCAAGAAATACACCTCAAGAGTCAAGTGGTACAAAGTTTGAGAGGTAAATTTTGGCATCCATGTTAAGTACACACAACTGCTTACTTACGATTGAACAAACCTCATTATAATTCAGCTTCAGCTGCTCCATTCACTACTAGTAAAAAAACATGTGGGAGTGCAAAGCATTTTGCAGTTTGGAAAACTGCAAATTGCTTACTGCTGCACACTGGCAGATGCTAAAAGATATGTGTACCCTGAAGAAATAGCTTTCAAACTGAACAACACTTCAATCTTTTGAGTGTGTGTGTGTGTGTGTGTGTGTGTGTGTGTGTGTGTGTGTGTGTGTGTGTGTGTGTGTGTGTGTGTGTGTGCGTGTGTGTGATTTACAATTCTTAAAACTGCTTAAGGTTATTGTTGCTTTGCAGTGGTTGCTGTGTATGCTTTCATTCTAGCCTAAATAATGACAGTTCTGAAAGCTGTGTACAAGAAAAACTATATTGCACCTTTTTGATGACAGATGTGTGCGTGACAAGGTTGGGTTTTTGTCCTCAATTTCTGAGTACAATTAATGTGGTCTATACTACATATGTATTAGCATGTAGACTTGCTCTGGTAATAGGCTAGGAAAGGCCAGAAACAACAGCTAGAAATGAATTGTATTATTTGGAGTATGTGTGGCAGATTAGGTTAGATACCTGTAAATCTAAAGGATTGAATAGTGCTCAATTTTACAGGTCATTTGAGAAAACTTGGAAACAAATTGATGTGCAACATATAAACTAACAAGGAACTTTTCTGAAAATATGAATCTGAAGAAGTCTCTAATCCAGTAGAGATTTATAAGAAACAAAAGCATGTATTCATTTATTTATTTATTGTCTTTTAATAAATGTTTTTTTTTCATTAACTGAATCAGTTTTGAGTCAGGTACCTTTACTTTTATCCTTTTTTCGGAGTTTTATGATTTTTTTATAAAAGGTTGAAGAAGCATCGCATTCTGTAGGTTTAAGTCATATACTCATATAACTGAAATGGTTAAGACTGACAAAAAAAGGTCATGCAAGAAAAAAATATACAATGTTTTTGCACCTCCTTTCACTCACTTATTATAAATACCAACTCCAAAATTGCTCTATAGTGGGAGGAAGGGCAAAATCTTCAATCCCCACTGTTTTTGACCTTGAAAATGAAGCTGGGAATATTCAATTAGATGATTTTTGAAGGGCTGTGTTGCCTTTTTTCTGCACAATGCATTCAATCCAGCTAATTATAAATATATGAAGAGCTGCCTGTATTTCTGTAATTGAGGTACATATTAGGTTCACAGCTGCTTAGATTTTGAAAACTTAAAATGCTTAAAGGGGAAAACTCAATGGCCATTGAATGTTCCAAAAGGGTGTGTTAATGAAGCTTTCCTACTTAGGGCAACAAATCCTTTTGCCAACAAACACATTTCAGCATCGAACTATGTTTTTCTTCATTTAGTAAATGATGCACTGAGGCAGCCATAGGATCTTTAAATTATATAGAATTGTTATTGCAAGTCTTGTGATAAAAATGTCCGCTAATGATTGGCAGTGGATTTTTACGTGCCGAGTTGCCAGCCCTGACACACAACCTTCAACGAAGATCCTTAGCAGGCCATTTTCCTCAGATTAGAGTTAAAGTTATGCATTCATATCGGAAATGAATTCTGCTTCATATTACATTACCTTTCCCATCATTACACAACTGATGGCAATTTACCACTTTGTTTGTGTCTTTCGGCTTTTCCCGGTAGGGGTTGCCACAGCTGAACTCTGGTCTGCTAATGATTGCCAGTGGATTTTTACGTGCCAAGTTGCCAGCCCTGTCACACAACCTTCAACGAAGGTACGCCCATTCATGCATGTCTCCATGCAGAAGATGCTCTAGCTGAGAATCAAACCAGACAGTGTCTTACTGTGAGGCGACAATGTTACCGCAGCACCACTGCTGCAGTTGATGGCAATTTATCACTAATAGTAAAAAATTAGCATTTATAAATACCTATCTTTACTAATCCCTGTTTTCTCTGTTGTAAACATATTCAAGTCAGTTATACTTTTACCTGTTTTTCTGAAATATTTTAATTCAACCAACATACTCATCATATTGTATCACAGGAAGTTCAAGGATATAGAGATTTTCAACTGTTACATTTTGCCTTTCACACCCAGGGGGATTTTATGAATAACAAGTCAAAATTCAGGTCCTGTTTAGGAGAATGATAGTGTTTCATGCTACTTTATCTCCAGGAGGAGTTAATTCCAAAGGCGGGGGATACACTAAGTAACAAACCTTTCCCACCATCTTGTTTTACTGAGTTGTTGAAGCAGGTTTAGATCCTTGTTCTAGTATTTGTTAGACTGTTAGATATTTGAAGATAAAAGGTATCCTGGATTACTGAGTCCCTTCTTGTCTGGAAGGCAATATCTGAGCAGCTTATAAGACACAGAGAAGAAAGACAATGCTTCTGTTCTCTTCGGGTAACTTGGGAATTTTAACCCTGTGATCCTTCTTGTTAGCAGCCACAGGGGTCTTTCCAAATGCTTGCTATCTCTGGTGAGGTACATCCCCAAGGGTGAGTTGTATTCTATAATTTGTTTGTTCAGTCCTGAATACAAGGGGACAATAACATCTTTATAACTGAATGATATTCCCTTGGCAATCAGCTGTGCCAAGCAGAAGAACTTCCTGACAGCCTTTACTACATGGTGATCAAATGAGAGGGAATCAACAACACACTTTTCCAGGTCTCTAACTGCATTTCCATTTTATAGTGCGAAATTATCAATGCTATATACAGGGGATTACACATTTCACCTGTATTGCTGTTCCCCAGGTAGGATCCATTCTTGGGAATCAAACTCCAAATCTTCAGATGCATAAATGACCACTTAATATTTAGAGTCGTATGAGGACATACAAGATATGGGGCATCCTTTCTCCCTTAGTTTTAGGTTCTGGAAAGAAGGCAAGGAAGATGGATCTCAAAGTGAACTAAGGTGTCACTTTAGGCATAAATGAAGGGTTCGTTTTCTTTACGAAAACCCCCGTCTTTGTGGAAAATCAAATAAGGCTGACCCACCATAAGACTTTGCAACTCAGATACTCCTCTTGTTGAGGTCTGAGCAATCCTCAACATTGTTTGCCACGTAAAGAACCTGAAGTCAGACTGACAAGCAAGAGTTATGTTTTTCCAAATAAAATTAAGATCCCTAAGGTGGAGCCACTTGTTTCCTAGGAGTCTTGGAATGCAACACCATTTTCTTACACATTTCATTGAAAGGGGTAATCTGTGAGCAGATATGCTGCAATGGCTGACAAATGAACCTTGATGGAGAAATAATACAAGCCAGAGTGTGGTAACTCGCACAGATAATGTAGAAACAGAGAAACACTAACCTTGAATGGGTGCCAATGCTTGTCTTAGCACCAACTAGAAAACCTTTCCATTTGCTAATATGTGATTTTCTAATAGCAGGTTTTCTTGCCTCCTTTAATACTTACTGCACATGTTTAGAAGGTACATGCCTAAAACGTTATCATGGTAATTGCCCTTGGTCATTTCCAATAGAAGAATAAACCACTATTGCCTGGTTCAGAAAGGAGTAACTACAGTGATCTTTCGAGTGTCCTTCTGAATCTTCAGAATGACTCTGAATATTAGTGGAAGGGTGGAAAATTGTAGATGAACATTTCTGCCCAAGGAGAAGAAAAAGAATCAGTTTTCCAGTTCTTCTTCCGTGGAAGTCATGAGCCAGGAGATGTAATAGAGTGGGATTAGGTGAAGCAGAAGTACAGACTACATCTTAAAGACTGCCTTCTCTATAAGGGATTGATAGAGGATTGGCAAAGAGAAAGGGATACAGGACTGCCAAGTGAAAGACTAGCTCTGGTAGATTTTTGTAGTCAAGTCTAGAATATAATCTGCTGTTAAAAAGGGTAATAAGCAGGATCCATAAAATATTCTATGTTAACAACTAGAATCAAATAAGATTAGAAAAGATAGGCAAGAGAGATTGGAAAGGCAATTTACAAAGGAACAATGGGAGGATATACGTACAGCTTCCAATTATACAAAATGTCCAGAATGTGTAAGACTTTTGCTTGGAAGTATTTGGATGGGTATTTTTATATTCTACACAGACTTCAGGGAAATTTTTCTCAGATAAATAATAAATGCTGGAGGTGTAATATAAAACAGAGAGGTAAATGGGACTATGTTTTTTGGGGGTATAAAGAATTGGAAGATTTCAAAAATTCCATATAAAGTACTGTCAAAAGTGATGGGGAGTAAATGTCTGCAACTAATTAAATTATTGTATTGAGCTGGGACACATGATCTCAATAGCCTATACATTATTACAAGGCCTTAAGTTTAATGCTATTGACAAGAAAGTCATTACTAATAAAGTGAAGGCAAACTCTAAACCACCTGTAACTGAAGTACTGAATATTGTATAGAAGCTAAAAGAACTTGAGGTGGGATCTTTAGAAAAGGGAAGATGCAAATTTTGTTGAAATGAACAGAATTTCTGGGAAAAATAGATGCAAAATAATGCGCAGGAAAAGGAGTAAGGTTTAAGGAAAGGTAAGGGCTGAGCAATTTATATAATATTGGAGTTAAAAAGACAGAACATGTGTAATGTATAATGCATGAATATGGAACATGTTAATGTCTATTAATATCTGTGTGTCTATGGCTTAATAATTTAATAAATGTGTTTAAAATGTGAAGCAATACACAAGCTTAAGCTCCAAACAGAAATGGAGATCACACATACTAGTGCGTCACAACAGGGGTAGGGAAACAACAATGTCAAGTCCCAGTAGGACATCAATTTCAGTTACTAACTTACCTAACTTACCTCTACCTACTCCTATGATGGTTTTAATTAGATCATGTGTGTGTGTGTGTGGGGGGGGGGAGTGAATCAATGTTTGTTCAAATAGAGTGGAGTGTTTTAGAAGTAGAAATTAAACCTTTATCAGTACAATTCTTTTTTTTTTCCCAATAAAAAATACAAATCATAGGGATGCATAAATTGTGGGGAGAAGGAGTAGTGATACCTGTGCATGAAACTTTGATACAGATGGTAGAAAACATAAAATGCACACCTTTTCTCAGTCTGTCCATGGAGAAAAAAAGATACTCCACTGGAAAGCTACTGGACAGCAGAGGTTGACCTAGGAATAATTTCAAGTCAGTTCCTGGGTATACATTGTAGAAATAGACAAAACTATAGGAAAGCTCAATTTATTCTTACTCTAGAAAAAGGACAGTATGCATACCTACCTTAAAGATAATATTCAATCTGGTCAGAAGCATAAAAAGCTATAAAAGAAATAGCTGCAAAGTTGCCTATATGGTGGTTGGGAAACCTGATGAAGCATAATGCTTTCTATATTTTACCTGCACTTGAATAAGTACTTGTTTCTAGTATTTATTATAAGTACGTTTCTAGTATTTATCCAGAGGTATAAAGTCCGGGAACTATTTAAATGAACTTTCTGGAGAACATAAAATCTTTATTATCTTCAAATATGTCCTCATATAGCATGATGCAGGACACAAGCTAAGTTAAGGTTCAGAACATTATTTAAGCATTTAGTTTGAGGCCACCTTTCTCAAAGGTGTCATAACCTTCCACTTTTTTCATAGAGCACTACCTGAGACCTTGAGTACCATTAATGTAGAAGACTTATCAGTACTGTATTACAATAGGTATTCAAAATTTTCATTGCTTCCATAATTCACAAAGGGCATTGCGGGACCTAATATTTGCATTATAAACACTGGACAATGGTGGATTTAAAATCAGCTCTCACAAACTACTGGTAGATCAGAAAGAGCTCTGTTAGGATGAATGATTTCCCAGGGGTTACAAGCAATGTTCACTGACAAATTTGCAGCTAATTGAGGCAGGTATTGCAAGTTGCATTAAGCTGAAGTATGAGAGGAGTCACTGAATTGTTGTCTGTTCAGCAACTGATGCAAGGAGGTCTTGGGTCATGCAAGAAGGTAAATTACAGACCAAATTAAGAGCTAGCATAACAGGAAATTAAACTGGTATCATCAAATACAGTAACCGTATAGCACGAACATTAGTTCACCAAAATACCCTTTGTGAATTAAACAAGAAATGAGTAAGTTGTCTGCTTTAGTCAGTCCTGTAATAGGGAGACTGAATGGACAAAAAAAGGTCTTGCATTAATAACATCAGAGATTGCCATTTATCAGAATCTATACTTTTGCTTGAGGTATGGTAATCTCAGAGTTGATATATACAAGTTTGGGGTGTGCAGGAGGATCTCCCCCAGCAAAAAAAAAAAAAAAAAAAAAAAAAAAATAGACGTTTGAAATATAAGAGCAATGTTTGAGATTTGCTCTTCTTCATCTGGATTTTTGAGGGATTTTTTTGATGTGTCAGCAATAGGCATTTGAAGTGGCAATGTTTCAATAGAGAGACATGAAATACACTAGCTTTGCAATTGCAGATTACTCTAAACCATTTCATTTGTATTCACATAGTGATGATGAACTTTACAGTGCCATGGGTACTCAGGACTACTTGATGTTATTTGACTAAGAATAACTCAGTCACAAGAGGCATAAAGCACTGATCCATTTGTCTTGGGTAGAGCAGGTTAGTGAAAGGACTGTTAAGGTCTGAAGAGACAGTTTTGCACATGCCCCTCATGTTTGCAGAAATGTTAAATACACAGCAGTTTTGATCAATACCAGAGGTCTAAATAGGAGGCATGTCTTATACCAAGGGATAAACATGCACAATTTATTTAACATTTATTAACTAGGAAAGTCTGACTTGGAACAAAGCCAATTTTCAGCAGAGGCCTGGGGAGAAATGCTCCAGATGCATGTCTTTATAATGTGGGAGGAAACCGGAGCACCTGGAGAAAATCCACACGAACACAGGGATGACATGTAGACTCCACACAAAAGGCACCCCAGCCAAGAATCAAACCAGAAAACCTCTTGTGAGGCAACAATGCTACCGCTGCACCACTGCACCATACAAGTCATGCAAGACATAATGCAACACCTTGTTGCATGGATTTTAAGAAGATAAACACTTGTATCAGATGCCAAATGAGGAAGACATTGAGGAAAATGTTAAGGATATAGTACTGTCTGATCTTAATACACTGATATTCGTTGATACATCCAGGTAGTATAATACAGGGCAGGCCCATGCAAGATGGGCTGTGGTAAATGATACCAGACACATATGGAGAAAGATAGCCTTACTGAGACAGTTCTACAAAAGTATAAAAATGAATGGCTCTGCTAAAACAGTAAACAATTTTAGATGTGGACAACATACATGATTTAAATGCCTACAAATTGACAGGAAATATCCACATGCAGTATTTGAACTGGATAATGTGGCTATGTTGCCACTGGAGATAGGCAGCTGTTGTTAAATTTCAAGCTCAATAGATGTATAGAGTTTTATCTGAGCAACAAAATTAATGTACAGATTTGTCTGCAAAGGCTGTAGAACCAAAGAAGCTTGTGAACTGTTTATATGATGGTTCTCCTGATTGAATTGTGTCGAATGAGTGCACTTACACCTGGGCACAAATAACCATGCCCCACATCTGTAAGACATAAAAGCTATTTTGAATCTGTGTAAAGAAACCAAGCTGGTATGTTATATTACCCCATTTTCTTGCAATACAACAACCAAATAAGAACTTTGGTCACTGTCGCTTTCATGCTGGGACACGAATAAATGAATCTTCATGGGTTCTGTTTACACAGCATTACTACATACAAACACATTACTATTGTTGACTATTGGCTCTGGCTTGTCACTTATATACAATTAATGACTATGATCATGCATGCTTACTCATTAACTGCATCTACAAAATGGCCCTAAGGTTGTGCATGTGTGTGGGTTATATATGTGCACGTACAGCCTCGCATGCTTCTTAAAGATACAAGTACACACACTTTACACTCTCATCTACATCCTCCCTCTTTGTGAAATAGACCATACAATTGTTATGAGACTGTTTAATGTGCAGAAATCACAGGTAATCCATCAACATGCATTATACAGTACTAAACAGATAGGTATGCACAATCAAGTCCATGTTGCTGCATATTTCACACTTGGCTTAGATACTCATCCATATCGTGTAACATAAAATTGAGAATTTGATTTAGCAACTGGGACAGTTTCTGCAAAATGGTTGTCCTGTGGAATGTTCAAATCACTTTCTAGAACAGAATCAGACTTTTGAACACATTCTGGTCTGGAAACAATGTCTGATTCATTCTTTGATTGAGAGTTGGCATCACAGATACAATGTTGTAATTGCAATGATGATGATGGTTCTGGTACACCTATACTCCAATCCTTCAGAATTTACCAAGTAAAATCTCAGCTCAGCGCGAATGCCTGTCATCTGCCCTGTTCAATCAAAACCTTTTGTTGTCTGAATTCATACCATCTCTCCTTCCCTCAATGGACGAAGCAGTCTGCTCAATTGGTCATAACTAGATTTCTGAATATTACGCTTTTTAAACAATTGAGCCTTGATGGTTTTACTCTTCTTCGACTTAGGTTGCAACAAACTGGAAAAAATTGGTAGTATAGTTCTAGTTCACCTGGAAAGTAACCTCTGAGCAGGTGAGCCAAGAATATCATCACGGGGTATGTTTCTGAGATTAAGCAAATTCAAGAATATATCTATATTGTCACGCTTTGACCTTTCAAGTAATTGCTTTGCTCTCTGTACTGCTTTTTCAGCTAGACCATTGGATTGAGGATATTCAGGACTACTAGTGACATGTACAAAGTCTCGTTCTTTTGCAAATTTCTGAAATAACTGGCTAGTAAACTGAGTGCTATTGTCAGAAAAAAGTTTGTGTGGACTATCATAAACTGAGAAATGACATTCCAACTTAGTAATAACAGCATTTGAGATTAAGTTTGGTAGTAGATCAATTTTGAACCAATTTGAATAAGATTTTACCAAAACTAAGTAGTGTTGATTGCTCCACTCAAAGATATCAGTTGCTACAGTAGATCAAGGTAGTTCAGGAATTGGACTTGGCTGAAGTGGTTGTCTTTGCAAATGCGATCTGGTACTATTGCATAATGAACAAGTAGAAAGAACTCTATCAATGCTTTTCGATAATGAAGGCCGAAATACTAATTCTCTTCTCTTAGTAGATGTAGTTCCTGGGTGACCATGATGTAAAATCTGGATGTATTCTTGTTGTAAGGAAATAAGAACAACAATTTTAGGACCATTGAAAATAATATCATCTTCCATCAACAATTCATCTCTGTATGGAAAATACACTTGTACTTCAGGCAATACACTAGACTGCTTTGATGGCCATCCTACATTAATATAGTGATTGAACTTCTGTGAAATTGGATCAGTCTGAGTATGATCTCTTTACTCATCAAGTCTAGTGGTGGAAAAATTTCACCACTGACATCACATCAAAGTCAAAAGTCTCAGTAGCAAGCTGTTTTGTTGTAAGTCTAGGAGATCTGGATAAGGTATCAGCTAGATAAAGCAATTTACTTTTAATGTACACCAGTTTGAGATTAGACTGTTGCAATCTGAGCATTATTCTTTGTAGTCTCGCTGAAGCAGAATGCATAGGCATCTTTAGAATAGTAACTAAAGATTGATGATCAGTTTCAATCTGAATAGCTCTACCATACATATAATCATGAAACGTGGAGCATGCAAATGCTATTGCCAACAGTTCTTTCTCAATTTGAGCATACTGCATCTAATTTTGCATTAGTCTTCTAGATGCATAGTCTACTGGTCTGCCCTCTTAAAGTATAACTGCACCTAAACCAAATTTTGAAGCATGACAGGAAAGAATAAGTGGTCTGTTCACATCATAACATCTTAATGTAAGTGAGCGGCAATTTTCTGCTTAAGATCTTCAAATGCCTTTTGATGATGTTCTAACCATGACCATACAACATTTTTGCATGTGATCTGTCTTAAAGATGCTGTCAACTCATTGAAGTCTGATATAGATTTGTCTGAATAGTTAACCATGCCCAGAAAACACTGCAAACTTTGTACATTATCTGGCACTGATATCTCTAGAATAGGTGATTGCTTGGTCAGGTCAGGTCTTAAGCCTGTACTTGTAAATAAATGACCTACATATATAACTTCTGGAAGTCTGGATTTGCACTTTGGGGGATTGAGCTTTAAGTTCACTTCCCATGCTCTGTCTAGAACTTTCTTTAGGCTTCTGTCATGCTCTATTTCACCATTGCTTCCAACCAGTAGATCATCTACTATTATGGCACATGGATAACCTGAAAACATTTGCTCCATTGCACACTGAAAAACTTCACTTCCAGAATTTATTCCAAGTGGCATTCTTAGGAATCTGTATCTGCCAAACGGAGTATCAAAACTAGTGATTTTAGAATACAAGTTTTAATGTTCACTTTTAATGTTTTGTGGTGACTTACTGACAGTTTTGCTACTTGCCCTTTTAATTTTTAAAAAGATGTAAGGATTGGTTAATTGAGAATGATTTAGGCTATATAAGACCATTTATTTGTTTATTGAGTTTAGATTCTGATGAAGTCCTGTTAAGCAGGATGAAAGTGCTCAATCACTTTGAATAAAGTTTTTTATGTAGTAATATTCATGGAATTGGCAGTCTTTATGGTCCTATGTAGTCAGCCTTAGCCTGTGGTTTGCGGTTACTTCATATTTTTGAATTAGTTGCTGTTGGGGACCACTTTACATTGTGTATTGTGTGGATTATCAAAAGTAGTTAGAAATGAGGATTTGTGATCCAGCATCACTTGCCAAAATGAACTCTTTGCATCCAAAACAGAAAATATGGTGGCATTCAGTATTAGAGCTGCAACCTCTTTGACTGTGCACATTGGATGATACAGTCTTTTTAATGCTTTGTTCAGATCTCTTGGGTCAATGCATATTCTGATTTTGTCTGAGCCTTTTTTGTGAGTGGCTACCATGGACAATACCCATTCTGTTGGTTCTGTGACTGGACAAATCACAACTTGCTGCACCATTTTATCCAACAGAGCTTTAACTTTGTCTTACATTGCTACTGGAACTATTCTTGCTGGTCTGTCTACTGGAGTGATCTCTGAGTCTAACTTCATGGAATACACAAGTGAAAGTTTGCCTGACTTGTCATTGAAAACATCAGCATACTCTGAGAAAATGGCTTCCTAAAAACTGGAACTTGGAACTACACACACACGATGAATTTCTTTGGCAAAAGAAAGCAGATTAATTCTTAAATTATCTTTGAGACCCAATAAAGATTGCACTGGTCTTTGGACTATGTAAAATAACAAGTTCTAACAGCTCTCAGCCAAATAACATGAAAGCATCACTGGACCTTCGGTTTGAATTTCTTCACCTCCACAAGCAACAAGTCTCACACTGCTGGTTACCTTGAGTTGCTCATCAGTTCTCATTCTTGCAAATGTGTCTGTTGATATAACATTACACAGACAGTATCCACTTTGAGCTCTATGGATTTTCAATTAATCTAGACAGTACAAAATACTTCACTCCTTGTTAATAAGTTCACTGCATCAACTTTTACCAAGCACTGATACACCATCTACATAGAAATCTGACTGTTTTGGCTCTACTTGATCAACTTGCTTTTTTGTGTGACTTTTCTTTACAACTGTGTGAGGTTTACTTGATCTGCAAAACTTCCATTTTTTACACTTGTGACATTGCTGACCATATGCTAAGCACTTCTTTCTTTTAGACTCATGATTCACACCATAATTAGGGCAGTTGACAATAAAGCTGGATTTGGGTTTTGCTGATTCAGTCTTGTGTTGCACTGAGCTGGTGTTGTAGCTTACACCTTTCTTGGAACATTCTAGAAAACTGTGCACCTTCTTTAGAAATCCTGCAGCTATCACGTGCTTAGCCCTGTTCTTATTTGCCACATGATGCATACTATCTACATGCTCTCTGGAACCAACTGAAACCATGCTCTTGTCACTAGCAAGCATATTTGTATGTTTTTCTGTTACCTCGTGGATCTGACAAATCTCTATGGCTTTGCTCAATGTTAAATTACTGTCACAAAGTAAAATCTTTCTCAAAGCAGAACTGGCAATACCACATACAAGCTTGTCCTTTATCACCTCATTTTTTAGAGCACCAAACTGACACATTTTTAGCTCTGATTCTCAAGTCAGTTATGTAAGCTGCAAATGTCTCCCCTGACTTCTGATATCTTTTGTAAAACAACTGCCTCTTTAATGTAATATTCATCTGAGGGTTACACATTTCTCTGAACGAGCACCTTAAACACTCAGGGTCTTCTCTTGATTCAGCTTGTATAACAATATGGCAGTCTGTACCTTCTCCTTCATATACTGTTGGTGCATACACAAATGAATGCTCTCTTTCTATAGCCTCTGACCCAGCTAATTTAGCAAAATGAATGTCCTGGTGCTTGCATCTGTGTTTGCATAAGTTGTATGAAAATATCATGCTCTTGCTCAAATATTCTCCAGTTCTCTGCAATATTCTGATCAAATACAAGTGGTAGGGGTTTTCAAAATCCATCTGCCATATTAACACATGCCAGCAAAGGAGTTTGCAAATAAGCATAAATGTACACACACGCACATATACCAGAATTAATGCCAATAATTGTTCAATGCCTTCGTATTCTGAACTTGTACCTTTCTTTGGACTTTTCGGAATTATGTGAATAAACAAACCCGTAGTACTTTCAAATAACTGGACTTTGCAAAATAAACTTCTCGGGCTTTTTGATACTTTTACTGGACTTTGCAAAATAACTACTCAGGCTTTACAATAATTTAGGAATTTTATCGGTAATGGCGAAAATGCTTAAGTTATTTATCTACACTTATTAAAGTAGTTGCTTTAAGAAACATTCGAGAACTTTACAATGTGACTGAGTAATTCAGGAGTACGGTAATACTCTTGTAATGTCGTTCTTTATAAGAAAACACTTATCGATGTAGGAAACATGCCAAGTAACTGCACAATGTGAATAAATCAATCATCTGTTGCTTCAAACTCAATAACTTTTTAAAAGTACTTGCACTTTGCAAATAACTGCATACAGCACACTGAAATGTTCCCAAAATGGTGGTACCTTGCTAGGCAACTCTTTATAGTATAGAAACACTCTGTAATGGTGGTACATTACAAACAGACGCACCCAGCACAAGAAACTTTTTCGAAATAGCTGTACTTTGACTGGATTACACGAAGCAGTTGCACTTTGCACACAATAAACTCTTTGAAATACATGCACAGGAGTAAGCACACACTGTAAGCACTTTCACATACTCTAAGATACTTCGAATAACTTTAGTTATGCCTTTGATACAATATAAAGTCGTAGTTATACCCAAATACAGCACTTTGCCAAAACACATGCAGTCGCCTTGTTTAATTTTGACTTAATATGCCTTTTATTTTCTTATTGTAATCATTTTGCTCATTGGAGCCCTTTTTACACTCAATACACTTTTCTTGTGCTTGCTTTACTGTAAACATGCCCACCTTTGCCTCAAACATACTCATTTTCTGCTTTACACATACTCGTTTTGCTTTACAGTTAATTGTTTTATCGAATACTTTGCTCTTAAACACTTTCTTTAGTTAAAAAACATTTTGTGTTTTCCGCTTGCCTGATAATGCAGTCTGTGAACTTGTAATGCCCCTTTATTGTCTTTCATATCAAGTAAACAGCTTGTGTTATTTCTCATTACCTTTGTTTCTTTCTGGCTATGTTTGTGCACTTTTCTGTAGATTTTAGTTTTGCTGTCATTTCTACATCTCATGGCTTGGAATATTCTTCTCAGTTCTGACACCATTATGAATTTCATGTTGGAACACCAATAAACAAATCTTTGTGGGTTCTGTTTAAGCAGCTTTATTACATACAAACACATTGCTGTTGTTGACTATTGACCCTAACTTAAGTAACTTATATACAATTAATGACTACGATCATGCGTGCTTTCTCCTTAACTGCTTCTACAAAATGGCCCTAAGGTTGTACACATGTGCGGGTTATATATGTGCACGTACAGCCTTGCATGCTTCTTAAAGATACAAGCCCAAAGACTTTACACTGTGATCTACAGTCTCAGTCACACATGCAGATAAAAAAAGGTTGCTTCGCTCAGTGGTGAGTTTCTTTTACTGCTTGTACTGTGTTTTTATCTCACCGCTGAGACATGGCTATGGAACCAGCTCTAACTTTGAGTTTAAATGCTGTGGGACCTGAAAAGGCATTCAGTCTAAATGAATTAATGGAGATGAATAGCAACCCTCTTTTAAGACTTACAACTAGAGAGTTATCTAGCAACAGTGATGTGAACAAGTCAATGAAGCACAATATGGATGTAATACTGACAACGAGGCGGCTAGAGACAAAATTACAGAAATTGAAGAACATTCAATAGCAGAAGCTGCATATGGAGGCATGTCTTAGTTTTAGACTCGTCCCTAGAGGTCTAAGAGTTTTGAAGATGCCGACGTTCGGCACAGCGTATCCTGAATTACTTGCCAAATGGCAAAAATTAAATCTTGACACTAGTTTTTCATACATTTCGATATTAATTGAGCAGTACAATATTGTGGAAAAAGCGCTGATGGCTGAAATCAATGCCATAGAGACAGAACTGAGCACTATACTTAATGTTCAAGAAATGGAGATTTTACGGAATAATTTAAAAACCATGCTCTCTTCTTTGGAGAGCAGATCAATGCAAGACAAAAAGAAAAAACTGGAGAGGGACTTTATGGATTTCCAGAAAGGCCAAGTCTTTTCTTGGCCGAGAGAGAGGATTCCCAATCGGGCACCACAGGATGCCAACACAAATAAACCCCCTCCGCTTTTGTCATCCGACAAAGGTTCAATGAATGCTCAGAAATCAATTACTATGCACACAACAGGGTCCGTTGAGAAACCTAATATGCAATCTTCTACTACGCTGAATTCGAACATGGGCTCCAAAACAAACAAATTCATTGGGAACAAGCGACAGGTTACCATCGAGGCCCTAATACACTCAGAGGGTGAGAAACATTCATCTACACACACCCCCCCCTCAACAATGAACACTGCAAATAGAGATGTTCATGCCAAACAACCGACGGTGGAACTACAATCAGATGTTAGAGAAGACGAGGTGTTTCTAGAATCCAAAGGGGTTTCATCTGAAGGGTTTCCATCTTTTCCGCTTCCCATCAAGCCCATAGACAAACGGACTTGGTCTCCTTACAATCAGAGGAAGAAAAGGAAAAGCAATCAAGAGATCTACGAGCAACAGAGGAAGGCATTGAAACCCATCAGCATGACCTAGTCTTCAACATTTCTAGGTATGTTTTAAGTTTAAATTGAACTTTCAGTATTAAACAAGGGCCTGGGTTTCATACCATCTGGCTTTGTAGATGTTGCTGACATAATTGTAGACATAAAGCTATTTACAAGAAATATAGGCCTTAAAATGTTATTTGGAGAGGCCACAAGTAATGCCGACAATGGCAATATTAACATTTTCAGGAAACCATCAACATTTGTGCCTCCACAACATCCGATGCTTGAGGCATTTGAACGGGCTTGTGAAAGTGATTTATATGAACTATACAGCAGGAATGATGTGAAACCTGATTTTTTTAATATGACTAGGGATGAAAGAGAAGCAGTGTTTTGTCTGTAGAAGAATGAAGACATAATAATAAGAAAAGCGGACAAGGGGGGAGCTATTGTTGTGATGGATAGAGGGATGTATGTAAGTAAAATAGAGTCTCTGCTATCAGACAGAGACACTTATCATCCACTAGATGGAAGTTCATTAAACAAAATAATCAAGGGTGTACATGGTCACCTGTATGATCTTCTACTAAGTAATGTCATTGATATTGAGATGTATAAATACTTTATAGTAGAAAATCCCCTAGTTCCCACCTTTAGAGGATTACCAAAGATCCACAAACAACCGTCAGACCCCCCATTGAGACCGATAGTCTCAAGCAAAGGCTGGCTGACAGAACCTCTATCTATATATTTAGATAAAAAATTTAAGCCAATAGTTAACAACACCAGCCACATACTCAAGGACACTCAACATTTCCTTGAGAACCTAGCAAGTCTCAATAGAGCTACACCAATTGGAAAGGATGATTTATTTGGTACACTTGATGTAAAATCATTATTTACATCCATTCCTAATACTATAGGAATAGAATATGTTAGGCTGTTTTTGTTTGAGAACCACATTACAAACAACAATGTCATCTGTTGGATGACATTATTGGACATAGTGCTTGAAAACAATGTTCTGTTATACAATGATGGCTACTATCTACAGAAAAAGGGAGTAGCCATGGGCACTCCCTGTGCCAATTCTTATGCCAATCTGGTATTGGCATTTTGGGAAACAACATATGTACTAAAGAATTTGATATATGTCCATTGTCTCAAACACTACAATAGATTTGTGGATGATGTTTTTATTGTATGGGGGGAACTGAACAACAGTTGATGGAATTTGTTGAATATATCAATGGCACGACCAATTTCTTGATTTTTGAATGTTCATATTCACATCAGATGATAGAATTTCTGGATGTAATGTTAACTAAGGGCAACAATGGGATTGATACAGATTTACATAGGAAGTCCTGTTGGAGGAATAGCCTTCTACATCGAAACAGCATGCATCCCAGACATATACATTCCAACATAGTACAGAACCAAGTCCTTAGAGCATCGAGACTAACCACGCAAGACACAACTTACTATCAGCAGCAAAGTAGACTGCTAGATAACTCTGTCTCTAGAGAATACAAAAAAACTGAGGTGCAGAAAGCCATTAAGACGGGCAATATACATAGAGCAGGTAAAGGTACCCCGTTTTTCAATAGGGACAATGATTTTAGGTATGAGAATACCACTAGCAATACTGAAACCAAAAATAGGTTAGTAATTCCTTTCACCAATAGAAACACACATATAAAACAAATTTTGGAGGACAATTGGAGATTATTGAAAGCCGATGACAAAATTAGGAACTTAGTGAGCGAGAAGCCGAGCATAGGTTATAGAAACATGAAATCCTTGAATAGGCTTCTATGTTATGAACAAATGCATAGGGGCTCTACTTTGATATCGAAGGAAGGCACTTTTCCTTGCAATGCATGCAATCAATGTAAATACATAGCGGAAGAAGCAACTTTCATACACCCTTATACAGGGCATACATATAGATTCAAAGGCTTTGCCAATTGCAAAACTACAGATGTGGTCTATTTGGCACAATGTCAGTTATGCAAAACGTTCTATGTTAGAAAAACCAATAGAACGCTACGTGAATGCATAAGAGAGCACATCTATGCTATAAACAAGGAAAATACCACCAATGCACTGGCACGACATGTTATAGAAAATGGTCTAATGCATTGTTTTAGATTTAGGGTGTTAGAAAAAGTGAATAGGACAAGTAGGTTGGGGAACCCCAAAAATAGAACAGAGGAAGTAGAAAACAAGTGGATCCTTAGGCTGCAAGCCCATAAACATGGTCTAAATGAGAAGATCTCACTAAAACCATTCTTAGCAGCCAAACCACTTAAACACTGAAGTTTTGTATATAGACACAATAAGCTTGCTAAAAAACATTGATTTTTTTATGTGCTTTTTTTAGAGAGACATTTTATAAATGGCATATATTTTTTACTAGATATCATAGTTTTTTCTATTAGACATTTTATTTTTATATATTTTTAATAAGCTAATTTATATAGACAAAATTTTATAAAACTTGGTCAATGACAGATAAGTTCAACGGAGTTTTCAGAAGAAGACTTCAAAGGATGAAATACATTTGTTGTCATATATGTGCTTTATGAACAATGTTGAAACAACATTTTTATTAAGTTATTTTAACTGCATTATGTTATGCATATAATATTGTACTGAGCGATTAACTTTTAAAGCACCATTGAATTCTTTAGGCACAGGCACTTTAAATATGATTAGTTAACTGCTTGATATGTGATTATGTTGTGCAAAGAAGCTGTATCTAAAGAGTGGCTTATATGTGTTTTATGAATAATGTTGAAACAACACTTTTATAAAGTTATTTCAACTGCACTTTGTTATGCACATAATGCTGGGTTAAGTGATCTACTTTTAAAGTACTACTGAATTCTTTAGGCACAGGCACTTTAAACATGAATAGGTAATTGCTTGTTATGTGATTAAGCTGTGCAAAGAAGCTATATTTAAAGAGTGGCTTTTCACTGAATGTTATTGAAGTCTGAAGAAGCATCATAGGATGTGAAAGCGCTTACTATTTTATTCTGTTCCTGTCAATAAAAAGTGGAATATATCGTTGGCTGTTGTCGTTTTGGATTTGTCTGCTGATAATTTTTGGATTTCTACATAGCTGTTGGTTCATCCTTGGTTTTTGTTCTCTTGTACATTGCTGTTGTTGACTATTGACCCTAACTTAAGTAACTTATATACAATTAATGACTACGATCATGCGTGCTTTCTCCTTAACTGCTTCTACAAAATGGCCCTAAGGTTGTACACATGTGCGGGTTATATATGTGCACGTACAGCCTTGCATGCTTCTTAAAGATACAAGCCCAAAGACTTTACACTGTGATCTACAGTCTCAGTCACACATGCAGATAAAAAATGGCTTCATTACATGTATTTTGTACATCACATATATTGAATAAATTCCTTAATACCAATCACATGACTGACATCATGTGACATACCTGGTTGAAAAGCTTCCCTATTCGTGCAATAAACTGTGATGTTGAATTATATCAGCTTGGCTTCTTTACACTGATTTAAAACAGCTTTTATTTTTAGTTCACCAATTTCAGACTATAGTTTGTAGAGCCAACACTATGGGGATTTTTTTGTGAGTGATATCTTTCAGCGGTCCCTGATTTCACAAGACCTTCTGATTTTGTCTTATAGTTTTGCCTTACCCCTTGTAAACTTGTTGATTGTCTGTCAAATCATGGAGGACTACAGCCAATAATGCCAGTCATTAAAGCTTCCTACTTGCTATTGTTAAAAAATGCTGTTTATGCAAAATGCTACATTAACTTTAAGTGAATTAAAATAATATTTAATATTTTCCCTGATTTTGCCCCCCCCCCCCCCATTACTTTTGGCTTTGTCTAAAATTCTTGAGCAGTAATGCATTACTGTCATGCAAAAAAAATGAAAAAAAACTTAGATCTATGGATGGGAAACAGAAAATGCACCCCAGGACTGCCCCACCATACTACTAATGGACACAGGCATCTTCTAAATGTGTTATCCCATGCTGACTACATTCAGATTATCTATGATATCATCCCAATTATTCTCATTAGGGGTAATTTAGGATTATCAACCATGGGATAGGTAAGGCCAGCCTATACCCTAAATGGGATAAGTTATTTTGAGCACAAAAAGGGAAAATGGCTAGAGTTAAAATGGACCGCAAGGGTGGATAGCCTAGTACTTACCTATGAACCTATAAATAAGTTGAAAGGTATGCAAATAACCAAGAATGACATGAACGGAAAAATTAGTACAATCAAATTCATTAGGTATCTGCAGAAAACTTTCTGAAGTGATTGTAGCATGAGATTTTAAAAGACATATTGCGTCTGTCTTAGTCAAAATGCAAAATATTATAGCTAACATACAGCTGCAAAAAATGTTAATGTATCACACATAAAATTATTCATCAAATTCTGCAAAAAATCATCAGTCTTGCAGACTCCCTGCCCTACTGTACCCTTCAGTGTGAAGGTTCTGAAACCACACCCCCAATTTCTATATGCACTACTGCTGAGGTCTCAGAAAATTGTTTATTTTTTAAAGGGACTCATCTTTTCTGTTTTCTCCAAGTTGTGCAGTCTCAGATATTGTAATACATCACATTTGACAAAGCAACATTGAATGCATTTAAATGTCAAAAAAAAAAACAAATATTCAGGAACAATAGTTTGAGCAATAATACACTAGATGAGAAACAACAGTGTTCTCACCTCAGTGCATAGACAGACAACTACAGACTAGGTTGTTCATGTATAAATACTGTTATACAACATCAAGCAGGACCTGTTTTAGAGTAGAATAAATGCAGATGTTGTTAAATTCTAATTTGGATGTGTGACTTGTTCTCACGATATTCTTGTGCTACATTAGCTGAGATCTAAGGGTCTATGGCAAAAAGCCTGAGTAGAATTTAATGAACCTCCTCTATGAGCTAATGAAAATAATTATTGTGCACCAGGTATATAGCTATATGTACAAGTAAAGCATAATAGGACAGACTAGGGTTCTGGAACACACACACACACACACACACACACACACACACACACACACACACACACACACACACACACACACACACACACACACTCACACACACACACACACACACACACACACCAGTGGCAGCTACTGACTTCAAAGCAAGGGGGGGGGGACACAGGATGCAAATTACTGGGTTAAACTAAAATGGGGTCGGGCTATATTACAGCAGGTTATTGACTGATGAACTGTGATCCAACAGATTGAGACAGTTACTTAACAGTGATCCAACAACTGGAGATAGTCACTTAACAGTGATCCAACAGCTGGAGATAGTCACTTTCATTCACAATCTACATCAGTACCCACTCAGTATAGCCACATTATTGAGTATATACACTTCATATTTCTGTTTGTGATTAAATCAAAAATAACAAGAGCTACAGTGTTGCATCTCAGAAACTTGTTTTACTCAAACATATACCAGTCCTGTCAAGTCAGATCAAGAACTGCTAAACTGTCAACAAAAGACAACAGGAGTCAATCAATTTCATCCACAAACTGGCCCCCTTGCCCATCAGTTACACCCATTTTATTGTGTACATTCAAATATCTGACTAGCAGCAAATAAATGACTATATCTATATATAACTAAAGTAATGTATCACAGCTTGTTGTCAGATGCATAAAGTGGTATTAATTGAAATCCTCTCCCATTCATGTGCACACATGTATGCACAGACACACACACACACACACACACACACACACACACACACACACACACACACACACACACACACACACACACACAGACATATACAAACAAATGTGTCTAACAAACTGCAGTCACTTGAATGACTACATACACCTAAGATGTCAAATTGTAATCAAATTAATAAAATATGTGTATCAGTAACAGTAATGTACTTCATTTTTCAGCTGTCACACACACTGCAATCCATAACAACCCTTCCATATACATGCAAACTTAACATGCTAAAATATTTTTAGAACAAGTTTCATCTTATTTTTATTCTCCACCTGTTACACAGGCAATGGTGATATTCAGCATGATCTTAATTCACAGATATAATGCTGATTATGTTTAATAAGACCAATCCAAAATTTGCAGCATTTGAAAGAATAATGAAAACATAGAGTTGCAACCTGGATAACAAGACAAATGCTTTGTCTCTAGGTTATGCAGTAAATGATATGAATCCTATGGTCCAGGGTTTGATACTCACTACCTCCATTTGCCTACTGTGTGACCTTGAGCAAATGATGTAACCAAGCACTGCTTTGGGTCAATTGAGAAAATTAGGCTAGGCTTTTCAGTAATCTTCTGTATTGCATCCCCAATTCATACCAATGAATGTCTCCTGTCTTCATTATTTCTGTTTGATTAAATGACTCCCTACAACTCAGTTCAATCTGTGAAATTAAGTTTAGAAATCAACTCAGAAGCTAATTACACAATTTCATCTACAACACCGTGTCATTTAAGATAATTTCTGCTGTAATGCTTCTCTAAGACAGAAAGTAATGCAGTCTGTGAGGTGACTGACATTGTAATACTTCCTCATTAAGGTTAGCAAAGAGAAACATAAGGAAGACAATGGTAGGAAGAGAATGAAAATAAATGGTCTTGCATGAAAGTCATACTTGAAAAGGTTCAACACAACCTGCAGACAGGGGCATTTATTTATTTATTTACTTACTTGCTTACTAGCTGAACATTTAAACCAGGTAAGTTAACTGGTCCTTAGACCTCTTATAGTCTTAGAGGTAGAAAATTGTGCAAAATATGAAGAAATAAAACACAGTTTAATATGATGAGATCATAAATACAATGTCATTGACAGCTACAGCATAAGGAAATAGAATATAGGATAATATATACAATAGTGTAAATCTGTACATTTGACTAATGGTAAAAAAAATGAAGCTGTATATTGTCTTTCATTGTACTTAATTGATATCATGAAAACAATGACACATGCAGACATGAAGTACCTGGGGATTCAATAAACTACATGTAAGATTTGAGTGAAGCCTATATGGAGTTCACATGTTTGCATGGTGAACAGTGGCAGTAATTACATGTTCAAGCCATCCACCTCATTTAAACATAAACAAGCATGGTTTCATGGCTAGCACCACTGTTGCTGGCTAGAAAGCCATGTAAAGCAACACAGATAGCAGCAAACATGTAGTCCTGTTTACTTATGGACAGACTAGGTCTGCGGGATACCATGGAATGCCACAATGATTACCAGGCTTAATGATATAGTAATATATTTCATCCAAACACATTACAGGACAGTATATACAGTGCAGAGCATTGTGGAATACCATTTCTGGCATCCTGTACAAAAGCTGTGTAAATGATCTGTAACGGTACATGGACTACCATTTAAAATAAACAATCAGGGGAAGTATGTGTATTGCATAGGGACACAGATAAATTGTAGGAATGAACACAGGGAAAGTGGATAGGTGAAACATCTTAATGTACTGCAGAGGAGGACATTTAAGTGAATACAGTTGTAGCAGGAACACTAATCACTTACCACCATGATACAGTACAGAGTAAATGTATATTATATTACTGTCACACAAGATGATAACAATGGAGATGCCATCTTTGTGATATAAGCACAACACATACAATGGAGAGGACATCTATCATGGATGTTTTTTACAATAGGGGTTAACTGCATATTGTGAAGGTGTGCAAAATGAGTTGACTGAACATGAGTGAGTGTAATGTCAGCAGAGGTCTCCACCAAGTGGGACACATAGTTATAGGCTCATGGACAGAAGTAAACAGAAGCACACACAATCATGGACAATATCAGAATAATGTTACCAGTAATCCCATGTCTCTGACATAACATATGTGTTTGTGAGTGATCACAGATGTTTCTGCACTAACACACTTGTACAACTATTATGAGATGTCATTGATTTATGAGGGTAATCACTCAAGCACACCACCCTGACACTGTAACATGTACTGAAGGTGTTAGGAGGTACTTTGCAATACACAAATGTGACATTATGAACAATCCAGGTTAGTTGACAAGCATGCATGGCATATATTTAGCACAATACAATCCACACTGTCACAAATGTAACCCATGCCATCAATGTTGTCAAATGGCTATGTATGTACTGTGTGCATCTCTTACCAGGCAATCAAAAACAGTACCTAGCAAACCAAATTACCATCCTTTTTCACCATAGCCTGAGAACTTGCTTGGATCCAGTAGATTTGAAAAAAAAAAACAGCAGTAATCTCCTTGAGCAAAGGTGGGCTATCAACAAATCCTGGGAAATATAGATGTATAAGTCTAACCAGTCTCATCTGCAATGCCATAGAAAGAATCATCACAGACCTTATAAACAAGGACATAAGAGTTTCTAGACCCAACCAATTTGGCTTTGTTAAAGGTAGATCATGCTTATCGAACATAGCAGACTTATTTGACAAAGTCACCAAAAAGCTGGATGAAGGTAAGACAGTGCATAATGCCTATCTTGATTTGCAAAGGGTTTTGACACAATCATCCACTCTGGTATCATTGAAAAACTCTCCCAGCTGAGGATTAACCCTTATGTCAGTAGATGCTTAGTGAAGTGGCTCACTGACAGAACACATACTGTGAAACTTGGTAAATCAACCTCTACCAGTAGAGCCATTACCAGTGGCAAACCACAAGGACCTGTGCTGGGCCCTTTACTGTTTGGAATCTATTTCTTGGAAGTCCAGGCTAAAGTATACAGCTTTTCACGTACAAAGTTTGCTAATGATTGCATATTGAGTGCAAACATTGAGTCCACCAAAGATGCTTACATACTACAGGAGCTGCTAACACAGACAAATGATTGTTGCCAAGGCCACATGGCCTATGGCAAAATGCAAAAATGTATGATTATCTTTGACTTCTGCAAAGTGGAATTCTCCACTAATTGCACATTGATAACACACCCCTATAAAGCTCAAATCCAGTGGTGCAAGACCTAGTAACACAGGTAGATAGCAATCTGAACTTAGGCCACCAAGTTTCCACAGTGTAAGGAAAAGCCTTCTGCATTGTACACCTCATCAGACCATCATATCCATCTTAATTTCTCTAAATCATTTGGGTTTCTAATACCATGACAAGAATGGACCCCATTCTTAAGCCAAAGTATGATTACATTTCATGAAATGAGTATTGTTTCAATCGTTGATGTCAGCTAAAAGTGTTCTTTGCAGCACCCACAATGTGCCCAGTAATGATTCCTTCTGCAATTCTTATGGAGTTACATGGACTGGTAACATATCTAAATATGACTGTAGATTATTTTATATAAGACCCATTGCTCCTACTACTATTGGAACTGTCTGGGTATCTTTCTTCCACATTGCTCTTATTTCTGCCTGCAGATCCTGATATTTTATGACTTTGTGTCTCTCTGTACGCAGCACACTGTAGTCACTGGGTGTGGAGATTTCAATAATCAATGCTACTTTTGTCTTCTTTTCATGGACCACTATACCCAGTTTTCTAGCATCTATCTTTTGAACTGTTGGTAATGGGTGATCCCATGTAATATAAATTCCATCATTTTCTAGGATGCTTTGTGGCTCATGTTTCCAGTGTTTTTCAGCCACTTAAATACCATAATGTTTACGCAATCCGCAGTACACCAGTCTTGCCACATTATTATGCCTTTCAGTATACACTCCGTATACCATTATACAACAGTCTTGCCACATTATTATGCCTTTCAGTATACACTCCGTATGCCATTAGTATGTCACAACCAATGAAATGTGCGACTATTTCCAATTTGGTTTTACAAAACCAACATTTGTCTGTTTCTCCCACATGTTCACTGGACTTTCTAAACCAGCGTGTATATAGCCCACTATCTTGGGCTGCCAATATTAACCTTTCATCTCTTGGTTTGAATTCACCTCTCCTTAACCATGTTTGAGGATGTTATAACGCCATTGTACACGGCCCTCATCAGAACACTAAGAGAGTACAATGCTTCCATTTGCATGTAGTCCATCAGACACCTGCAGCAGCTGGAGAAACCACAGGAGTTTCTCAACAAGAAAATACAGGGCCTACAAACCATGCCATGACATATGTAGATAGAAGGAAAGCCCTGACACTGTACACTGTATCGTATAGGATAAGGTGACTTTTGCCTGGCCTACAGGGCAGTCTCTGACCCTGCCCTGATGGAAATGCTTCATATCTGCAAATCTAGTAGCATAAGAGTCACTCGCTCTAGGGATCATACCATAATCTGTGACATTAACAGAACTTGCTAGAGAGAGAGAGCTAAAGCTGATGACATCAGCAGATTCTGTTAAGAGTAAGATGGTTATAGCAGTCAGTGTCTGACATGCTGGTATAAAATGCTTTCACTAATGTCAAGCACACACACACACACACACACACACACACACACACACACACACACACACACACACACACACACACACACACACATGCACACTAGTTGACTGCAGTGAGAACAGAACCACTACCTAAGTACAAGCAATAGAGAACTATGTACTTTACACAAGGTGCCATGGTGCAAGTCTGACTTTTACATGGCTGTAGGACAATTTATATTGGTTGACATCAGCACTGAGTGTTTGAGAGAAGATGCTGGGAGGCATATGGATGTGTAGGCATGTGCAGCATCAAAATATTGCTACTCCATAGGTTTGGAGTGGCAACTGCAGGATACACACTTATAGTTCTTTTAACTAGACAGACCCCCCACACACACACACACACACACCCTATGTGACTGCACTGAGATTAAAACCCTTAACTAATTACACTGAATAAAAAATGCAGTATTTTATGCAAGCACCACATCTGAAGTCTGGCTATTACAAGGTTTTAGTACTATTTATAGTGGTTGACATCAGCACTGGATGTTTGAGAGAAGATGCTGGGAGACCTGCATGAAATGGATGTTTAGGCATCTGCCGCATCAAAATATTGGTACTCCATGGGTTTGGAGTGACAACTTCAGGATACACAGTTATAGCTCTTATGACTAGACTGACCCCCCCTCACACACACACACACACACACACACACACACACACACACACACACACACACACACACACACACACACACTCACACACACACACACACACACACACACACACACACTAACACACCTCAGTTGACTGCACTCAGATTAGAACCCCTACCTAACTAATTACACCGACTAGAGAATTTAGTACTTTATGCAAGCACCACATCACAAGTGTCTCTTTTACAAGGCTGTAGGACAATTTATAGTGGATGAAGTCGGCACTTGTTGTATGACAGAAGATGTTGGGATGTCTGCAAGTAATAGATGTGTAGGCATGTAAAACTGTCAAAATGTTGTAACTCCATGGGATTTTTGTGATGGCTACAAGATAATAAATTATGCTCTTCTGATGCACACTCTAGTTGACTGCAGTGAGAACAGAAACACTGCCTAAATACACAGATTATAGAACTCAGTACTTTCTGCAAGTGCCATGGCACAGATCTGACTTTTATAAGGCTGAAGTTCAATTTATAGTGGATGACATCAGCATATGATCCTTCGGAAACAGCTGCAGCAGGAGCAACGTGGGGAAAGGTCACACAGCTCCCACCATTACCAAGGTCCCCACAGGCACAGAGTGACTTGGAGAAGGAACCCTCTGAGCCAGCTCCTGTAGGCAGACAGAGGCATGCCCAGTATGCCCTGGCCTTGGCAAAGAAGCAATGCATAGCACACACACTGACACTGTAGGGACACAGTGACTGACACTTCTCTCCGATTCACATACACAGTAAAATGGATGCCACACACATCACATTACCTGCACCTTACCATGTATATGCAGTGCACTGCATGCATCTGACATAGGCAGCCCTCAAGCACCATCCTCACCACTGCTGCAGGAACCATGTAAGTAAGTCTTCTTAACAATAAAAGAATGGAGTAATATGTTCTGGTAGCATATCTATGGTATCGCTGCATGCATGTATGTGATACAACAGGAAATGTTTGCCCAATATTGGTTTCCCCATACTATGCAGTAGTACCCAAGGTGACAAATACCACTGCAGTATATGTGGGGGGCCAACTAACTGACGGTCATAGGTCACAGGCATGGATGTCACTGTGGGGGTCCCATACTCACTCCTCAGCCTCAACCAACATGTCAGCCATATAAAACCATAAAAAAGCCTGGCAAAGGCTCAGAAATGGAGACAATGTTGAAATACCCCCTACAGATGTACACAGTGATAGCACAGCTGGTCTTGCAGTTGCAGTAAGTCTCTGAAGGATAAGAATTAAGAAACTCAAATGTATGCCATTACAATCTCACCTGTGGTCTTTAGTGATATGCCTCTAGTCTCCATGACAGGGCACAATACTATGCTAAATGGAACCAAAATGTAAAGAAAATATCAACACAGTCTACGCAAATGTGTACAGTTGACAGGTGTGTCGGCCATAATCCCATAGAAATGCAATAACATGTATGTTTTCAGAGAAATAGCAGCAGAACACACATTGCCAGGGCTTTTCCAATCAACATGATAACTTGTTGCATGTCCACAATATGCAGGGGTCAATGAGCTATGTATATGTGTGGTTAATACTGTCAGGATGTGGCCAGCACTCACTCCCGGCTGTTCTGTCCTTGTAGACTATGTACAGTACTGTGGTTGACAGGGTCATGCTCCAAAAACTACAATGCCAACTATTCTGCATGTCAGCTACACCTATGGTAGGAGTTGTACACACTGTCCAGACATCAATATCTGCTAATGCAAGAAAGCTGGACAGGTCATGGACAGGGGTCCACACATATGGACAGTACACAGTTTAGAGTAACCTACACAGTGCCTACCATACCTCTTAACTGTACAGACCTATTGCAGAATGTCCAGAGGTTTGCACCATATTTGAGAACTGTATATCATGAAATAGTGCTAGTCTGGCAATGCATTGACAAATCACGTAAGACTAAGGTAAAAAAATAACAACAGATTGTAGTGTAAGACCTCATACCCTATAGAAATGCACACAGTAATGCAAAACCTGTTATTGAATCACTTTTCTATGTTTGTAAGGGCAATACTTAAACATGGTCCCTATAGTTAGGCCTCTGTCCGCAAATTACTTATGGCTTTATCTAGATGTCTGGCTCTCAGAAATTGAGAGGTATGGTGCCTAGTAGGACAACAGTTATCTGAAGGTCAATGTACTGCCTGTTTATAAAAGGATGCCACCTTTCTGTGTCAGCACTGAAAACATGTCACTGGCCAACAGCCTTACACCTGGAATGACACAGGTTGTCACAGAAGGAGCAAAAGTATGCCTTGGATATCTGTTCTGCTTGTTCCAGCATTGCATTTGCCTGCCAACTGTTTGTAAAGCAAGAAAGGGTCATATCAAAACAGCAATGGCAGACAGTGGGAACGCAGACATCACACCCATAAGAGCAAACAAGCAATTGTCAAACCAGTCTCCCAACTCTCTATGTATGTCAGAACATGATTAATACCATGTCTCCATGTGTGGGCCTTCATCTGACTGTCATATTTAGGCCTGTCCAGATATCAGTCTGTGATGGTATGACAGCTAAACTTCAGAGGCAAAATCATATGAGAACTCCACAAACCTACACACCACAGACCATGTAGACTTTACACACCAGGGTCTTGCAAACACTAAGGCATTACCCCAACCCCAAACACCTACCCTACACAGATAGGCTAACAGCACTGTCCCTCCACCCTGTGCCATACAGACTCTGCTGAGGTGACCGCTGTCTGGCATACAAAGCAATCCAGACCCTGCCTTGATGGGGCTGTTGCACATCTGGAACTCAAGGCCCTCTCCATCAAATTGTAGGCACAGCATCAACCTGGGCTGTGATATCAGTATGGCTTGTTATGTGACAGATCTGTGTTCCACACACTCCCCCATCTGTGGAATACACTCCCTGTCAACAGCAAGCCAAGTACCTCTGTACCCCTAGTGATGTGCTCCCTGTACAAATGCACAGGAAACACTAAATACAGTCATAACATGGGTTACACTCTCGTCTGTGTGGGTTATGAGGGCTTCAGGGCCAATACCCTACTAACATCATAGCAACCTATCAACCTATACACAACTGTCTGTCAGTGGTTCAAAACATTAATCTGTACTACTCTGCCACTGAAATACCTGGAAGTCATAGTGCTATGGGGAATATACTACACATATAATGGACATTTCTGCACAGTAGAATGCACTCTGTACCCACACCCATATCTCCCAACCTCTGACAGCAAGACATCTGGACAAGGTCATTAATAAAAGTGAGACAAATGCCCAGTGATAGGCACGTGTTGTAAATATTGCTGTTACATACTGAGAAAGTTGGTAGAATAATGGGTTTTGCATTAGCAGGAATTTGAAGGTTATGAAGTCTGAAACACTAATTTTCTGTCATTATTTTGTAATGTCAGTCTTCAATTATATGCAACTAACCTGCCATAAAAACACAAGTTTATGTAAACTGGACAAAACTTCTAGACATACACCTGAACAATCTGCCAAAAAATGTACAGTTCAGCGGTATGGCCATACCAGGATATAACTTCTCAGGTAAGAAGAATACCACACAAGTAGGAGATACCCAGCCAGTATATCAACAAGTTGCTGGACTGTTTACACAGCTACATCAGTCAACCGGCTGTAGCCACACCTCTCTACTGGCCTATTTGGGCCAGAATGTAAATAGTTGGGCTAAGAATATTGGTCTGTGCATCATACATCTTGTATCCTCTGATAAAGCACTGTGATAATCTGAGGATGTCTGTCACTATGTAATGACACAATACATTCTAGTCACTTCAGATATGTCAGAAAGTGTCTGCTAAAACTAATCCAGTACCTCTGGAAAAGTACTGTCTACTTTTAAGAGGTATGGCTGTAGCACACAAAATGCAGGACCAGAGTACAACTACCTCTGGAATGGAGTCCCATTCTCACTATAGAAGGTCATACTGGGCATGACCCCATACTTAGAGAATCACAGGCCATGCGGGAACCCACATCATATTATATAAGTGAATTGTGCATATATGTCTTTGCATACAGACAGCTATGTACACCTTACCTGTCCCTACACACACCCATGAGACAGGATTAACCTCAGATAGGTGTAGGTGGCCCATATGTGATATATCTGCATCTGTTGTGTGTGATACACAGACATATATATATAGGAAATATATAAGAATATGTCAAGCATAGACACAATTAGACATGGGGAAGAGAGATACAGACAGTGATAGAGAGAGATACAAAGGGACACACAGAGAGTGAGTCATACATAGAGATACCCTGAATGGCATAGAGTGATGTCCTGCTGTGGACAGAGGCATACCAGTCATAAACAGTCACAAATGCCAGCATGAAGGCAAGCTCCATTGTGTAATAGTATTGAGGTGGGAGTTATAATATCACATCACCTGCCTTTGTGTGTGTGTGTGTGTGTGTGTGTGTGTGTGTGTGTGTGTGTGTGTGTGTGTGTGTGTGTGTGTGTGTGCAAGATCTGCTTTTGTCATTCACATTAGAAGTACCATTGGACATCTGTTAGCCCTATAAGCTCTGTGGTACATGTGATAACTGCGTACCATTATAGAACCAATAACTAGATAGGTAGGGGTTCTAATTTCAGTCCTGGCAAATGTAGTTGTGTGTGTGTGTTTGCTTGTTTGTAGGTGAAGCAGTTTTAAGCCATTCCCACCCAGTACACTTCCCAGTGCCCTACTTTAGCAGTCCTGCTGATGTCATTCCCCTTAGAAGTACCTTTGCACAGCCCTAGCTCCTATCAACTCTGTGGCATGTACAATGACTATGCAACAGTACAGTACAAATAATTAGATAGGTAGGGGTTCTATTCTCAGTTTTGGAAAGTGTGTGTGTGTGTGTGTGTGTGTGTGTGTGTGTGTGTGTGTGTGTGTGTGTGTGTGTGTGTGTGTGTGTGTGTACAAGTGTTTATAAGTGCAGGCTGAAGTATTTTGAGGACATTCCCACCCACAACACTTCCCAGTGCCCTACTTTAGCAGTTCTGATGATGTAATTCTCCTTAGAAGGACCTTTGGGCACTTGTCAGCCCTATAAGTTCTGTAGCGCATCTGTGTAGCAAGTGTGATAACTGTGTAACAATATAGTACAAATGACTAGATAGGCAGGGGTTCAATTCCCATGTCTGACAAATGTGTGTAAGTGTGTATTTGGGTAGGATGAAGTATTTCGAGGACTTTCCCACCCCATTACATTTCTCAGTGCCCTACTTTAGCAGTCCTGCTGATGTCATTCACCTTAGAATTACCTTTGAGCACTTATCTACCCTGTAATCTTTTTAGTGCATGCTATAGCTGTGTAACACTATAGTACAAATAACTAGAAATGTAATGGTTCTATTCTCTAGTCTAGCAACTGTGTGATTGTTTGTGTGTATTAGTATATGTGCAAGAGTTTGCAAGATGAAGTATTTTGAGGACTTTCCCACCCACAACACTTCCCAGTGCCTTACTTTAGCTGTCCTGCTGATGTCATTGCCTTTTAGAAGTACCTTTGGACAACACTCTGTGGACTGGTGCATATAATTACTAAGTAACAGCATAGTACATATAACTAGATAAGTAGGGGTTCTACACTCAGTTGTGGAAAATATGTGTGTGTTTGAAGGTGTTTGTGTGTATGTTTGTAGGGTAATGTATTTTGATGTCCTTCCCACCCAGTAGATTTCCCATTGCCATACTTTACAAGGGCTCTTGTAATCACCTTATACATATCTTCCAACACTGTTAAATCCTATAAGCTCCTTGGTACATGTGATAACTGTGTAACAATGTAGTACACATAACTAGATAAGTAAGGGTTCTAAATTCGATACTAACAACTGTGTGTGTGTGTGTGTGTGTGTGTGTGTGTGTGTGTGTGTGTGTGTGTGTGTGTGTGTGTGTGTGTGAATCACATCATCCCTGTGTGTGCTTGGGTGAGAATCATATCCTCTGGGGGTGTGGATTATGCCATTTTGAGGCATGTACCACCCAGTACATGTCCCATTGCCCTACTTTACAAGGCCTGATGATATCATTCAGCTTAGATGTACCTGTATACACTTGTCAGCCCTCTAAGCTCTGTGGCGTGTGCAATTACTACGTAATACTATAGTGAAAATAATTAGATAGGTAGGGGTTCCACTCTCAATACTGACAACTATAGTAGTGTGTGCAAAGCATATCCCCTGTGGCTGTTGTGTGTTTAGGTTATTCCATTTTAAGGCCTGTTGACCCCCTACCAATGACATGACTTTAAAGACCCTGACAATGGCATCTGCCTCACATGCTCCATGTAACACTATACAGCCCATACCAGTCATCTGTACCAATGTACATGGGATATCCACATTTGCAACCTTTATGTGGTCTGTATCCCCTGACAATGAGCATTCCTATGATATCATTGCCAAATATGTGACAGTTACCATACTGACATGAATCCCAGCATCAGACATCATACCTGACTGACACATCATGCTGATACAAAGTCTGCCACTCTATCACTTGTGCAGGTTTGTAGGAGCAGTAGATGAGACCAATCACTATGTCTGGTGGGTTATCCCACCATCCTAGAAGGCATTCGCAAGATTACCTGTTATAAGAGGTTGTGTGTTATGTCCCAGGCATGTAATCTATGTGGAACACATTATGTGTATGCAGCACTATAGTACACACAAGTGGATATGTAGGGTTGCTAATATGTCTATTGACAACTGTGTATGTTTTTCTGTAGGCACAGCCCCTGTGGCTGCCTTCAGTGTGTTTATGTGATGGCTATATCACTTTGTGTCTCTCTTCCACCTTCTCTACTCCCCCATTGCCAACCTAGTGTCAGCCCATATAGATGTCATCCACCGTACAAGCACAGTTACACAGTTTCTAACACCAAGCCACTGTTGTGCATGCAATGGTCACATCCCTGTGTATTGTACATTAATAGATGGGCAGGTCATCTACTCTGCGAACTGTCACCTTCATTTGTGTGTGTTTCAATGCATGTCCTCATGCAGTGGTGTGTGTGTGTGTGTGTGTGTGTGTGTGTGTGTGTGTGTGTGTGTGTGTGTGTGTGTGTGTGTGTGTGTGTGTGTGTGTGTGTGTGTGTGTGTGTGTCAGATGGATCTAACATTTTAAGGGCCTCTTAACCCACCATTGGCAATCCTAACAGCCTTTGCAATTGTCACCTGCTTGAATAATAGTGGCAGACACTGCCACACTACGATACCGCTGTGCTATTTGTGTTATGTATCTAGTGCTATCTTTCTTAAGACTGTGCAGGTAAGGCCTATGTTCAGGCATTTGGCAGCTGCCCCATGTACAGGACTATGACTCTATGTGCACTACCAGCATGAGAGGCCAGACATGCATATGAGATAGCAAACACACTTGCTGGTGATTGTCAAGTTAGACTGACACAGGCAGTTAGGAAAATTTGGCTAGGCTTCTCATTAATCTCCTGTACTGCATCCCCAATTCATACCAATGAACATCTCCTGTCTTCAGTATTTCTGTTTGATTGAATGACCCCCATACAACTTAGTTCAATCTGTGAAATTAAGTTTAGAAATCAACTCAGAAGCTAATTACACAATTTCAACTGCAACACAGCATAATTTAAAATAATTTCTGCTGTAATGCTTATCTAAGACAGAAAGTAATGCAGTCTGTAAAGTGAGTGACATTGTAATACTTCCTCAACATTAGCAAAGAGAAACATAAGGAAGATAATGGACTTAAGGTAGGAAGATGATGAATATAAATGGTCTGGCATGAAAGTCATACTTGAAAAGGTTCAACACAACCTGCAGACAGGGAGATTTACTTATTTATTTATTTACTTGCTTACTAACTGAACATTTAAACTAGGCAAGTTAACTGGTCTTTAGACCTCTTACAGTCTTAAAGGAAGAAAATTGTGCAAAATATGAAGAAATAAAGCACAGTTTAATATGAAGAGATCATAAGCACAATGTCATTGACATCTACAACATAAGGAAAGAGAATATTGGATAATATATACAGTAGTGTAAATCCTCACATTTGACTAAGGGTAAAAAAATGACGCTGTATATTGTCTTTCATTGTACTTAATTGATATCATCAAAACAACAACACATGCATACATGAAGTTCCTGGGGATTCAATAAACTCTGTGCAAGATTCGAGTGAAGCCTACATGGAGTTTATCTGTTTGCATGGTGAACAGTGGCAGTAATTACATGTTCAAGCCATGCACTTCATTTAAATGTAAATAAGCATGGTTTTGTGGCTAGCAACACTGTTGCTGGCTAGGAAAAGTACAGTTTTGTACCTACCATAAATGTAGATGTCCGAGTGCTAATACAGCTGCAGTCATAACAGATGGGTTTTCCTGCCGTCAGGCGGGTCCTCGGTCAGCCGAATTCCAAAGTCTAGGTCCGACGTCAGATGTCGTCACTTCTTCCCTGATGTCAGTGTGACAGGGGTATAAAAGAACCAGCCGACGTCATTTTCTTCAGTTTTTCTTGCCCCAGATGTCAGGTGCCCCTAGAAGGAAGGCAATACATAAATTTATGTAATAATGCAATGCAATATAATCAAAAAACAGAAGTTGCAAGCAAATACACCATAAAAGTATACCCCAATCAGGTTGTATGAGGAGGTGTTAGCCATTAGGCCTGTCCCAAGAGGGGAAGGAGGGAGGGAAACCTGGACTGCAGCTGTATTAGCATCGAACATCTACATTTATGGTAGGTACAAAACTGTACTATGTTCATCGTGCATACAGCTGCAGTCATAACAGATGGGTAGAATCCCAAAGCTAAAAAAAGGGGTGGTAGGTACTAGGTGGAACTAGGAGGAGCCAGGATGCCCTGCAAAACTGCAGTGGCAAAGCCTGCTCTAGATTTGGAGTATAATGGTAGGTGATAGTGCTTGGAGAAAGTATGTACAGAACTCCAAGTGGCAGCTTCCAAAATATCTTTGGTAGGAACCCCCCTGAGGAAAGCTGCAGAGGTAACTGTGGCCCTTGTGGAGTGAGATCTGATGCCTGCATGTACAGTTTTACCATGAAAAGAGTAACAAAAGCGTATGCAGTGGGCTATCCATTTTGAGATTGTCTGTTTGGAAATAGGCTTCCCTTGAGCTCCTGTAGCATAGGACACAAAGAGTTGCTCTAATTTTCTGAAAGGCTTTGTTCTGTCCAAATAGTAACATAGCTGTCTGTGAATGTCCAAGGAATGTAGTAGTCTCTCCCCTTTGTTTTGAGGATTAGGGTAAAAGGTAGGTAAGTGGATATCCTGATTCAAGGCTACCCTGGATACTACCTTTGGCATAAAGGAAGGATTGGTTCATAAGGAAACTCTGTCCTGATGGAAAATGATGAAAGGCTGCACAGCCATGAGGGCTTGTAGTTCCGAAACCCTGTGAGCTGAGGTGATAGCCAGCAGGAAGGCTATTTTCCAGGACAAATATTGCAGTTCTGTTGAAGCAGCTGGCTCAAAAGGAGGCAAGGTCAGTTTTTCTAGAATGAAATTGAGGTCCCAAGCAGGTACTGGTTGTTTCCTTGGGGGTTTTATATTCTTAGCCCCTCTGAGGAACTGTCTTAAGAGGGGGTGAGAGAATAAAGGAGGATCAGTGCTGTATTCTGCAGAAATGGCTGAGGCATGGATTTTGATGGAGGAGAATGAAAGTCCACTGCTTAGCATCTCAGCTAGATTTGTATGTAATATTTGAGGTAAATTCAGTATTCCAGGATTCTGACCCTTTTTCTCATTCCAGGCACAAAACCTTTTCCATTTTGCGGAGTAGGCTTTTCTAGTAGAAGGTCTTCTGGCCTCCAACATGACATCCTGCACCTCCTTGGAGAGTAGGGTCTGTTGTGATTTTAAGGAAGCTTCCATGCGGCTAGATTTGGTGTTTTCAGCTGACTGTGAAGAGTTTTGAAGTTGTGCTGAGTCAGTAGAAGAGGCATTAGAGGCAGGATCCATGGTGGGGAATGCATCAGGCTCCTCAGGAGTGGGTACCAGTGTTGTCTTGGCCAGTCTGGAGCAATGAGAATCATCTTTGGTCTGTCTGCTCTGGTTTTTAATAGAACTTTGGGCAGCAGAGGAAGAGGTGGAAAGGCATAAACTGTCATTGTTGTCCAACTGAAAGAGAGTGCTCCACTTTCCAGGCCTGTGGATGGAAGGTCCTTGAGCAGAATTTTGCCAATTGGTGATTTCTGTGGGAGGCAAAGAGATCTATGTCTGGCCTTCCCTATGCTTGAATTATCTTTGTAAAAACTTGAGGAGGCAACTTCCATTCGTGTGGATCTGTCATATTTCTGCTTAGGTTGTCTGCCAGCGTGTTTTCCTTGCCTGGTAGGTACTGTGCTTGAAGTTTGATTTGTAATTCCAGAGCCATGTTCTAAAGAGACATGGCTAGCCTGCATAGGGGGTATGAATGGGTTCCTCCCTGTTTGTTTATGTACCACATTACTGTGGTGTTGTCTGTCCTTATCAATAGCTGGCCTGGATGCAGTAGGTCTTTGAAAGCTATAATAGCATTTATTACTGCTAGCATTTCCTTTTGATTGATGTGTAGGTGCTTTTCTTTTTGGGACCATTTGCACTGAATGCACCGATCTGTCATGTGCGCCCCCCAGGCATAGTCCGAGGCATCTGCTGTGATGACCTGATTTCATAGGTTCATAGGTTGGTACTAGGCTATCAGCCGTAGGGCCTATACAAGCCTAGCCATAACAATTCCCTGGCTATTTCTTCCCACATTATTTACTTTCCTGGACCCCTGTCTAGCAGGGTGACTGACGTGATCCCTGGGGTGAATTTCCTTTCTCCCATCCAATCGTCAAGGTTCCTCTTGAAGAGGTCCAAAGAGGCACTCTGCTTGACATGTATGGGCAATCTATTCCAGAGTCTGGGGAGTCTCTGGGTCAGGAACCTATCCCTCCAGCATGTTTTGTTTATTGTGATGACAAGGTTTAGATCCCTGGAGCGTGTAGCTCTGAGGGACTGGGATTTCTTTAAGTGTAGCATGTCCAACAGCTCTGGGTTTGACATGGCCTTGTATGTTAAGCAGAGACCGCCTCTGAGTAGACGATATGCGACAGAGTATAGTTGGAGTTTTTTAAGGCGGTCAGTATAGGGCATCTGCTTTAGGCCTGTGATTCTTTTAGTGAGGTATTTCTGAGGCCTTTCCAGTTGTTGCAGATGTCTTGAGAGTTACATACCAAATGAGGTGTTGTATTCTATAATGGGTCTAATGAGGGATGAGTACAGTGGGACAATGACCTCCTTTTTTCTGGATGAAAAGCCCTTCATGATGAGGTGTGCCACATAGAAGGATTTCCTGACTGTTGTGGCGATATGGCTATCGAAGATGAGACCACTGTCCACCTGTGTCCCTAAGTCTCTTATCACACTTTCTGTGTTTAGTGTACTGCCACCTATATGGTAATTCATGGATACATGTTTTTTCCCAAAGGGGATAACAATACATTTCTTGGCATTGAGCTTGAGCCCATGGCTCTGGCACCAAGCATTTGTTTCTGTAAGGCCCTTTTGTAGAGTATCCACATCATTTGGGGATTCAATAATGGCTCCCAGTTTGCAGTCATCTGCAAACTTTGTTAGCCAGAGTCCCTTAGTGTTGACCTGTACTTCAGAGAAGTAGATGCCAAACAAGAGCGGCCACAGGACTGAACCCTGAGGAACTCCACTTGTCACTTGTCTGGAGCTGGATTTGGAGTTGGCTACTTTTACAGTGTGAGTTCTATCAGTAAGCCATTTAGCAACCCATTGGGTGACATAGGGATTAATGCCCAACTTAGTAAGTTTATCTATGATTCCAGAGTGGGGGATTGTGTCAAAGGCCTTGGCAAGGTCTAAATAGGCTGTGTGGACCACCTTACCCTTGTCCATGGCTCTGGAGTCTGATTCAAAGAAGTCAATCAGGTTCAGGAGACAAGATCGGCCCTTCACAAACCCAAACTGGGTGGGGACCAGTGTTTGAAGGTTGCCAATGTCTTTGTTTATAAGTTCCATGATAATACGCTCCATGGCCTTGCAGATAAGGCTTGCAGACTGATGGGACGGTAGTTTCCGGGATCCAAGGTGGATCCCCCCTTGTGGATTGGGATAACTGTAGCTCTGCGCCACTCAGTGGGCACGAAACCTGAGGTGAGGCTATGATTAAACATGACACTTAGGTGAGGTGCCAGTTCATATTGTAGTTCATGTAGTACACAGCCCGGGATGTCATCTGGTCCCATGGATGCTGTATTCTTGGCTTTAGAGAGTGCGTTTTGTACCTGTGTGGCCGTTATTACTGGAATTTGACAATCTTCTGGTATTGAGATGGGCCATTTAGGGGGTGACAGGGGGGTGAAGTTGGCACTGAATCCATCTGCCAGGATATTGGCAATATCCTTCGGATCAGTAAATTTAATGCCATTCTGTTTTAGCTCAGATCAGATCTGAGCATTGCCATTTAGATTCTTGACATAGTTATAGAATGCTTTGTGGTTGTCTTTGGAATCTTTGGCAATTTTATTTTCGTAACTAGCTTTGGAGGATTTTATGAGGCATCTCAGTTTCTTACTGAGGCTAGTAAGGGAGTTTTTTGCATCCTGGGATTTTCCTCTTTTCTGCAAAAGTTTCTTCATTTTGTTGTAAAGTTTGTTTATGGCAGGGGACCACCAGATTGGCTTCCTTTTTTTGGATGAGAGCATTTTGGTTCTATTTGGGATGGCACAATTCATGCATGAGTGGATGTGCTCATACAGTGCCTTAGTGTAGGATTCAGCAGTTGAACTTTCAGTTCCCGTCTGCATGGGTGTCATGAAGTTTGTCACTTCTAACTTGAGTAGCATGAAGTTGGCTTTGGAGAAGTTTTTTATGGTAGTTTCTTTACTGGGGGGTGGGGGTGGGATGTGGATGTTAAGGGTGATTAGCTTATGGTCAGACCTGACTAACGAAGGGGTTACCATAGGTATGGAGCATTGATTTCCCATGTTGGTAATGACCAGGTCTAGGATATTGGAGCCCCTGGTGGGACTATGGATTAATTGATCCAGGGCGTTGGAATTTATGAATTCCAAGAACCGTTGCGCGAAGGTGTTGGGACATGAGTAGTTTTCCCAGTTAATGGCAGGGTAGATAAAATCACCCAGTATTTGCTTGAGGCTTGCAGAATGGGAGACCTGTGTTTCTTTGGCATGCTTGAGCCCACCACAGAAATTCCTTTTGAAGACATGGAATCAGTGGTATTATTGTTTCCAAACTGTGGCTGTGATGAGACCATAGGTTTTTCAAGTACCATTGAAGTTTCCTCATATGCAGCTTTGCACATGGGATTAGTAGGATGCAAGATGCCATGAATCCCAGAGCCTGCAGGATTTTTCTTGCAGTCAGCCTGGTGAAATTTGCTAGTTTTCTGAAGTATTGAGTTAGTTGCCCCTGTTTCTCTGGCGTGAGGTAGGCCATCTGGGTGTTTGTGTCCAAGTTGGCACCCAGGAAAATTATTGTTTGAGAGGGTATTAGCCTTGATTTCTTTTTGTTGACTGTGTATCCCAGAGAATTCAACAACATTATTACAAAAGTCAGATGTTTCAGAAGTATGTGCTTGCTGTCTGCTTGGATCAGGCAGTCATCCAAATATGGGTATATTTGTATCCCTTGAAGTCTGCAGTAGGCAATTACTGATGCCAGGCATTTCATGAACACTCTGGGTGCAGTAGATAAGCCAAAGGGCAATGCAGAGAATTGATAATGGGTTGAACCTGCAAGAAATCTGAGGTATCTTCTGCAATCTTGTCTGATTGGGACATGCAGGTATGCCTCCTTGAGGTCCAATGTTACCAGCCAAGACTCCTTGCCAAGCATGGGAAGAAGCTGCTGTAATGTGAGCATCTTGAATTTTGGCACAAGTAAAAATGTGTTTAGGATGGATAGGTCCAAAATAGGTCTCCAATTGTTTCCCTTCCTTGGTACCAGGAATAGTCTGGAGTAAAAACCTTGACCCTGTTCTTGTGCAGGTACCTCTTGAATAGCTTTCATGTCCATGAGATCTGAAATTTGTTTTTGTGCCTCTGCCCTTTGATTGTGTGGCAGGTTTGGCATGCCTCTCATTTTTGGAAGGGTGTGAAAGTGGAATCTGTAGCCTCTGTCTATAATGTCCAGGATCCATTTGTCTTTTGTGACAATATGCCAATTTTTCAAAAATAATGCCAGTTTTCTGCCTAAAGGTGCTGCCATTTGAGCCTTGCTTGGCAAGCAAAGGGGAAAGTCATTGGGTCTGCTTTCTGAATGTCTGTGAACTATCCTCACCACCTCTTTGTGTAGGTGTTTGCCATTGTCTGCCTCTAAACGATCCTTGAGATTGGCCTCTGCCCCTCGGGTGCCTGTATCTACCTCTTTGGGGTCTGTCCGTGACTGGAAAGGACCAATTTTTGGAAGGCCAATTTCTACTGAAACGTGGAGGTTGTACCTGTAAGAAATCTTTCACTGTTTGCATTGATTTTGCCTTTTCCTCCATTTTCTTTAATACCTCCTCAGCTTTAACACCAAACAATACATCTTTTTGCAGAGGGGCATCTAGTAATTTAGCTTTGACATGATCTGGTAAGGCTTGCTCTTTGAGCCAGGCATGTCTATGTATGACTGATCCTGTAACAGCAGCTCTACATGAGGCCTCTAAAGCATCAAAACCACATTGCAAGGTATGTTTACCCACTTTTTCTGCACTATGTATCAAATCCTGCAACTCCTTCAAGTCTGGTTGTTCAGGCTGTAACATTTTGCTTCTCAACTGTAATAACAGAAACTGTTGGTACTTTAACATATGGAATTGACAGTTTAATGCCCTCATGGTTAAGGTGGCCGAGGTGTATACCTTTTTCCCCCAACTTTCTAAAGCTCTGGAATCTCTCTCTGAAGGTAATGGATTTTTAGCAGTGGAGGCCTTAATTCCCTTGGGGCCCTGTGAGATAGTTTCTGGGTCAGCCGTATGGCTTTTGTATAGGAATTGGTGTGAGTCAGGAACCCGGTAATACCTGTCAGGCTTGACTGGGGCTGGAGGTAAAGAGTCTGGGTTAAGGCAGGCCTCCGAATATACATCATCTAGAATGTCTAAGACAGGAGGTATAGCCAGAGGCCTGTGCTGAGGGAGCAAGAGAAAATCTCTAAGCCTTTTCTTGGAGTCTGAGTATTCTTGGCCTTCCCAGTGGAAGTGTTCCCTCAAGGTATGCAAGGTTTCCCCAAAAGAGTGATGCTCAGGGGGGGAGACAGAGGGAATGGACTCCTCTGCATCAGAATAAAAGGGGAGTATGAATGTTCCTGATCATCAGAATGTTCTGAAATAATGGAGGCCTGGTCCAAGGAGGGGGATTCTTCCTCTAATCTGGGCCTTTTGTCCGGGGGGGGGGTGAGAACCCCTGATAAGAGTAATCAAATCCTCAGCTATTTTGAGCATCTGCTTTTTAAGCATGGGGCCTTGAGAAGGGCCCTGTGGAGCTTGTCTTTTAGTATGCATGGCTGCTTTAGACTTAGTGAAAGCCTTGATGGAAAAAGAAGAGGAAGGCCTGAAGACACCTTGAGAGGTGGCAGACCTGTCTAAACTCTGAATTTCACTGCCAAGAGTGGCTTCGGTATCTGTAGTCAGGGTGTGGGCTGAAGGGCCTCCGACCTCGGGCACAGTAGACACCACCAATGAAGTGTCGTCAGTAGTCAGGGGCTGCGTAGGTGCCTCACTGAGAACCGGACCACCTGTAATCGGCTTTGGCATGGTGCCGGTAGAAGCCGCGGACCTTGTATGTTGGTCCTTATCTTTGCGTCTTTTACTCAAAACTGGAGTCGGAGTATCCGACGACATAATGTAATAAAATGTTTTGCCAAAATAGTGTTGGGCAAACTCCGCCCCACGCTTAATAGTGCGTCTGTTGAATGTAGCACAAAAACTACAGGCCAAGATGTCGTGGTCTGGGCCTAAGCAAGGAATGCAGAGGGAATGAATATCCTTATGCGGTATTTGCTTCCCACAAGAAATGCAATTATTAACTTTGTCTAACATCGGTCTGAGGCAAGAAAAGTTTCCCCAATGGGGTACTTAGCTTTCAAGAAGACTTCGGTTAAAAAATATTCGTAATCTCAGGAGCTGGCCGACCGGCACTTGCGAACTGCTTCTGCTTCGGGCACCGCACAGCAAGAAAGACTGAAGAAAATGGCGTTGGCTGGTTCTTTTATACCCCTGTCGCACTGACGTCAGGGAAGAAGCGACAACATCCGACGCCGGACCTAGACTTTGGAATTCGGCTGACCAAGGACCCGCCTGACGGCAGGAAAACCCATCTGTTATGACTGCAGCTGTATGCACGATGAACATCTGTGTAAAGCAGCACAGATAGCAGCAAACATGTAGATCTGTTTACTTATGGGCAGACTAGGTCTACAGGATAGCATGCAATGCCACAATAACTACCAGGCTTAATGATATAGCAATATATATGGTCCAAACACATTGCAGGACAGTATATACAGTGCAGAGCATTGTGTAATACCATTTCAGGCATCCTGTACAAAAGCTGTGTAAATGATCCATAACAGTACATGGACTACCATTTAAAATAAACAATCAGGGGGGGTATGTGTATTGCATAGGGACACAGATGAATTGTAGGAATGAACACAGGGAAAGTGGATAGGTGAAACATCTTAATGTACTGCAGAGAAGGACATTTAAGTGAATAGAGTTGCAGCAGTAACACTAACCACTTACCAACATGATACAGTACAAACCGCACAGTAAATGTATATTATATTACTGTCACACAAGATGATAACAATGGAGATGTCATCTTTGTGATATAAGCACAACATGTACAATGGAGAGGAAATCTATTAGGGATGTTTTTTACAATAGGGGTTAACTGCATATTGTGAAGGTGTGCAAAATAACTTGTCTGAATAAGAATGTAATGTCAGCAGAGGTCTCCACCAAGTGGGACAAATAGTTATAGGCTCATAGACAGAAGTAAACAGAAGCAAACACAATCATGGACAATATCAGAATAATGTTACCAGTAATCCCATGTCTCTGACATAACATATGTGTTTGTGAGTGATCACAGATGTTTCTGCATTAACACACTTTTGCAACTATTATGAGATGTCATTGATTTAGGAGGGTAACCACTCAAGCACACCACCCTGACACTGTAACATCTACTGGAGGTATTAGGAGGTACTCTGCAATACATAAATGTGACATTATGAACAATCCAGGCTAGTTGACAAGCATGCATGGCATATATATGGCACAATCCACACTGTCACAAATAAAACCAATGCCATCAATGTTGTCAGACAGCTATGTATGTACTGTGTGCATCACTTACCAAGCAATCCAAAACAGGACCTAGCAGACCAAATTACCATCCCTTTTCACCATAGCCTGATAACTGGCTTGGTTTTAGCAAATTAGAAAAAAGCAACAGTAATCTCCTCGCACAAAGGTGGGCCATCAACATACCCTGGGAATTAAATATAGATGTATAAGTCTAATCAATCTCATCTGCAAGGCCATGGAAAGAATCATCATGGACCTTATAAACAAGGACATATGTGACTCAAAACCCATCCATTTGGCTTTGTTAAGGGTAGATCATGCTTATCAAAAATAGCAGACTTCTTTGACAAAGTCACCAGAGGGCTGGAGGAAGGTAAGACAGTGCATATTGCCTATCTTGATATGGCAAAGGGTTTTGACACAATCACCACTCTGGTATCATTAAGAAACTCTCCCAGATGGGGATTAACCCTTATGTCAGTAGATGTTTAGTGAAGTGGCTCATTGTCAGAACACATACTGTGAAAACTGGTAAATCATCCTCTACCAGTAGAGCCATCACCAGTGGCAAACCACAAGGATCTGTGCTGGGCCCTTTACTGTTTGGAATCTATTTCTTGGAAGTCCAGGCTAAAGTATACAGCCTTTGGCCTACAAAGTTTGCTAATGATTGCATATTAAGTGCAATCATTGAGTCCACCAATGATGCTTACATATTACAGGAGTGGCTAACACAGACAAATGATTGTTGCCAAGGTCACATGGCCTATGGCAAAATGGAAAAATGTGTCATTATCTTTGCCTTCTGCAAAGTGGAATTCCCCACTAATTACACCATTAACAACACACCCCTACAAAGCTCAAATCCAGTGGTGCAAGACCTAGGAACACAGGTATATAGCAATCTGAACTTTGGCCACCAAGTTTCCACAGCTGTAAGAATAGCCTTCTGCATTGTTCACCTCAACAGATCATCATATAAATCTTAATTTCTCCAAATATTTTGGGTTTTTAATACCATGACAAGAATGGACCCCATTCCTAAGACAAAGTAAGATTACATTTCATGAAATTAGAATTTTTCAATCTTTGATGTCAGACAAAAGTGTTCTTCGCAGCACCCACAATGGGCTCAGTAATGATTCCTTCTGCAGTTATTAAGGAGTTACATGGACTGGTAACATATTTAAATATGATTGTAGATTCTTTTTTATAAGACCCATTGCTCCTACTACTATTGGAACTGTCTGGGTATCTTTTTTCCACATTGCTCTCATTTCTGTCTGCAGATCCTGATATTTTATGACTTTGAGTCTGTCTGTACGCAACACATTGTAGTCACTGGGTGTGGAGATTTCAATGATCAATGCTGCTTTTTTCTTCTTTTCATGGACCACTATATCCAGTTTTCTAGCATCTATCTTTTGAACTGTTGGTAATGGGTGACCCATGTAATATAAACTTCAACATTTTCTATGATGCTTTGTGGCTCATGTTTCCAGTGTTTTTCAGCCACTTCAATACCATAATGATTACACAATCCCCAGTGTAACAGTCTTGCCACATTATTATGCCTTTCAGTATACAGTCTGTATGCCATTAGTATGTCACAACCAATGAGGTGTGTGACTATTTCATAGGTTCATAGGTTCATATGTTGGTACTGGGCTATCTGCCCGAAGGCATATATTAGCCCAGCCACATTGTGTGGTATTCACCGCCCCTTTAGTAGTTCCCTAGACCCTTGTACTAGCAGCTAGTACCCTTGGCCTCTATCTAGTAGTGCTGTTGGTGCGATCCCCGGTGTGAACTTTCTGTTACCCATCCACTCATCAAGGTTCCTCTTGCAGAGTGATAGTGAGGGGCTCTGTCTTATGTAGATCGGGACCCTGTTCCATAGTAAGGGAAGTCTCTGCGAAGGGAATCTATCCCTCCAGCATGTTCTATTGATTGTTGTGTTGAGGTTTATATCCCTAGAGCATGTAGCTCGAGTAGATTTGGTTTTGCTAAGATGGAGCATGTTCAACAAATCTGGGTTGGACATGGCTCTGTACGTTAGACAGAGATCGCCTCTGAGAAAGCGGTATGCATCAGAGAACAGTCTTAGCTCTTTCAATCGTGCTGCATAGGGCAAGTGTTTGAGGCCAGTAATCCTCTTGGTTAGGTACCTTTGTGGTCTCGACAGCTGCTGGAGATGTCTAGCCAGGTACATTCCAATTGGTGCATTGTACTCAATAATGGGTCTGATGAGGGAAGAGTAGAGGGGCACCATTACATCCTTAGATCTTGATGCGAACCCTTTCGTAATCAGATGGGTCACATAGAAGGATTTTCTAACCACTTTGGCAACATGGTTATCAAAGGAAAGCTGACTATCTACTTGGTTCCATAGATCCATTATTTCTTCTTCAAATTTCAGGGGATTACCTCCTATGTTGTAGTTTGCGGGCACTCTGTTTTTTCCAAAGGGGATTACTATGCATTTTTTTGCATTTAGCTTGAGACCATGGCTTTGACACCATGCATCAGTCTCATTTAGGCCCTTCTGGAGGATCTCCATGTCTGCCGGAGACTCTATTATAGCACCCAGTTTGCAGTCGTCCACAAACTTAGTCAGCCACAGCCCTTCCGTGCTTGCCTGTACTTCTGAGAAGTATATGCCAAACAGGAGGGGCCCCAGGACAGAGCCCTGAGGCACACCACTCGTTACTGGTCTGGATTCGTACATAGATCCCGCTACTCTTACTTTATGGGATCTGTCTGGGAGCCAGTTTGTGATCCATCTTGTGACGTAAGGGTTTATGCCCAGGCTGGTGAGCTTATCAATAATACCTGAATGGGGAATGGTGTCAAATGCTTTAGCAAGGTCAAGGTCAAGGTAAGCTGTGTGTACCTCCTTTCCCTTATCCAATTTGGTTTTACAAAACAAGCATTTGTCTGTTTCTCCCACACATTCAGTGGACTTTGTAAACCAGCGTGTACACAGCCCACTATCTTGGGCTGCCAATATTAACCTTTCATCTCTTGGTTTGAATTTGCCTGTCCTTAACCATGTGTGAGGATGTTATGATGTTATTGTACATGACCCTCATCAGAACACTAAGAGAGTACAATGTTTCCATTTGCATGTACTTCACCAGACACCTACAGCAGCTGGAAAGACCACAGGAGTTTCTCAACAAGAAAATACAGGGCTTACAAACCATGCCATGCCATATGTGGATAGAAGGAAAGCCCTGACACTGTACTCTGTATCGTATAGGATAAGGTGACTTGTGCTTGACCTACAGGCCAGTCTCTGACCCTGCTCTGATGGAAATGCTTCTTATCTGCATATCTAATAGCACTAGAGTCACTTGCTCTATGGATCTTAACCTAGTCTGTGACATTAACAGAACTTGCTAGAGAGACAGCTATAGCTCATGACATCAGCAGATTCTGCTAAGAGGAAGATGGTTATAGCAGTCAGTGTCTGACATGCTGGTATAAAATGCTCTCGCTAATGTCAAGGCAGTGCAGACACACACACTAACACACACACACACACACACACACACACACACACACACACACACACACACACACACACACACACACACACACACACACACACACATATCAGTTGACTGCAGTGAGAACAGAACCCCTACCTAACTACAAGGAATAGAGAACTCAGTACTTTATGAAAGCGCCATGGCACAAGTCTGACTTTTACATGGCTGTAGGACAATTTATAGTGGTTGACATCAGCAATGAATGCTTAAGAGAAGATGCTGGGAGGCCTATCTATGTGTAGGCGTTTTCAATTCATATACTCGAAATGCTGAAATCCCGAATTTCAGCATTTTGAGCACATGAAGCTGAAACCATCACAACACCGAAACCTCAGAAAGCCGAAATCACAAACCCAAACACACATACACTACACTACACACAAACCACAACACCTACACCACAAAAAACAAAAACACAACAAAACACCACACATGCACATACCTATACTAAACAGAAACAGGGAGGCAAGCCCCCATGCACCACCCACACCCCCTACTTATATATACTAACTCCAAAATTGCACAGAGAAAATAAACTCAAACACACACATTCTACAGACCCTTGTGCACACGCACACACACACACCCACACACACACACACACACACACACACACACACACACACACACACACACACACACACACACACACACACACACATCACACATACACATAAGTTACAAAAATGCTCACATAGACTCACTCACCTGAAAGTCTGAACACAAACATCCCAAACACTTCCCATAACGTAGCATCACTGCATAAGCACGGATTATACATATTCACACTCGCGCTTATGCACTTTTGCTATTCTGAAGCTTTGGCATCATGCACTAGAAATGCTGAAATTCGAGATTTCAGCATTTTGAGTATATGAAGTGAAACCATGTGCAGGCATGTGCAGCATCAAAATATTGGTACTCTATGGGTTTGGAGTGGTAACTGCAGGATATACACTTATAGCTCTTATGACTAAACAACCCCCCCACACACACGCACACACACACACACACTCACACAAACACACACACACACACACACACACACACACACACACACACACACACACACACACACACACACACACACACACACACACACACACACACACACACACACACACACACACACACACACACACCTGAGGTGACTGCACTGAGATTAGAACCCTTACCTAATTACACAGAATAGAAAATGCAGTATTTTATGCAAGCACCACATCAGAAATCTGACTGTTATAAGTTTGTAGGACAATTTATAGTGGTTGACATCAGCAATTAATGTTTGAGAGAAGATGCTCGGAGACCTGCATGAAATGGATGTTTAGGCATGTACAGCATCAAAATATTGGTACTCCATGGGTTTTTGAGTGGCAATTGCAGGATACACACTTATAGCTCTTATGACTAGATAGACCCCCACACACAGACCCCAGCTGACAGCACTCAAATTAGAACCCCCACCAAATTTATTACACTGACTAGAGAATGCAGTACTTTATGCAAGCACCACATCACAAGTCTGACTTTTACAAGGCTGTAAGACAATTTATAGTGGATGACATCAGCACTTGATGTCTGACAGAAGACGTTTGGATGTCTGCAAGTAATGGATATGTAGGCATGTACAACTGTCAAAATGTTGGCTCTCCATGGAATTTTAATAATGGCTGCAACATAATCAATTATGCTCTTCTGATGCACACTCCATTTGACTGCAGTGAGAATAGAAACCCTGCCTAAGTACACAGATTAGAAAACTCAGTTCTTTCTGCAAGTGCCATGGCACAAGTCTGACTTTTTCAAGGCTGAAGGTCAATTTATAGTGGATGACATCAGCATTTAATGTTGGAGAGAAGATGTTGGGAGGCCTGCATGAAATGGATTGCTAGCCATGTCCAACTGTCAAGATATTAAAGTTCTGCATGTTACCAAATCAATGAGTGTGCAATGTTTAGTGTTTGCTGCTGTGTTTTCAATGTGCAGGCATACTTTAAGAGACAGCTTTACAAACTTTATGCAATGTGCAAACAGCTGTCCACATTACTACAAGTATTGGAAAATCTGAATGTGTATTATCATCATAAAGATGTGCAAGGTATGTAAGAAAGCATCTGGCATTTATTTCTGTGTGTAGTTGATATTTTTGTGAACAAGTACTGACAGACCAAGTTTGCAGTGTATGGGGGGAGGTAGAAAATGGCTGCATTGTAAATATGTGTTATTTTCTTAGAAAGTGCCTTCCTTTTGTTTGTGTTTTCACATATACCTTCATGGCATGAAAACTAAATGGACAGTAAACAAAAGTAATACATGCTATTGTCCACTTTGCATAGTGTTCCACAGAGAAGCAGGTTTGCTTAATCTTGGCCAAGTGTTTGTGATGTATTTCTACTGCTTTCCCTCTTTGTGCATAGTTAAGTGATGAGCAAATGTGAGCCTCCTTGATAAAATTATGAGAGTTCTTGAAGTGAGTGCATGAAGCCCACCTGCTGATTAGTTGACTCTGTGGCAAAAGTTGTGAATACATTGACACATTTTGTTTGGAGCCCAGATGATACCGGATTTAAATCCAAGTGTATGTAATAGTTTTAAATAAGTAGTGATAATGTAACAAAATAATTGTTTATACTACATTTACTGTGTGTTAGTGTACATTACCTAAACACAGCATGCTTAAGCAGCATTATACGGAGGTAACTGCACCAAACTAGAGACGTTCACCATCACCTGGTATTGGTGCTTAATGGCAAACTCCATGCATAGAGGACAAAAAGTGAAGGGCTCCATTGCTTTTTGTTACATGTGTGTTGTGTGTGATTTTATTTTTTAACCAGATTAAAGGTGGCAAAACAGTGTAGATAGGAAAGTGGTGAAATGGGGGGCAAACAGAGGGAAGAATAAAGGGGAAGAAATATAGGAATGTGCAAGTGGGAAGTTGGAAAGAACCATAGCTATCCACTTCTTCAAGACTGTAAAATCAAAATATATAGAAAATATGAGCTGAATTTGGACTGTCACCTCAACAAAGAGGGATGAAAACAAGCAATCATGTTGTATAGCCAATTGGACCAAATCAAGTGCGTCAAGAAGACATGTGTAGGAAGTGAAGAGCTATGTATGGGATGATACACACACACACACACACACACACACATATATATATATATATATATATATATATATATATATATATATATATATATATATATATATATATACACACACATATATATATATTTTGGAACAGGTGCCTTTTTCTTTAATTCAGTAAGAGATGAATGTTGGGTAAGGGCGCTGGTATTTCTGAGTCTGGTAAGTAAGGCAGGTGAGGAAGCAGATGCAAACAAACAGGGCAAAAGACAATTTACAGAGATGATGAGGGACACAAAATGTTGAGGGACACCGTAATTGGGTTTAAGGAAGGGACAATAGAAGTACATGTCCATAAAATACTAGTCCTCACCTGCAGGACTGTCATCACCATCCCCTTACTCCACTGGCTGCTGGAGTGCTTGTCATCTCCTTCTCATATAGACCATGAGAAAGAGCAGCCTCTCCATCCAGTGTAGGTGTGCACCAATGGTGCTGTGAATGACCCTATGCACCAACCCTGCGACATTGCGTGGGTTTCCTCCGGGTACTCCGGTTTCCTCCCACATTCCAAAGACATGCATCTGGAGCATTTCTCCCCGGGCCTCCACTGAAAACAGGCTCTGTGGAACCTAGTCGGACATTCCCAGTCAACAAATGATAAATAAATTAAAAATAAAAATCTCCTGGCAGATGATAAAATTCCCACCTCTGCCAGTACTCCAAGAGAATACCACAGCACTATGTGCCAGGGTGGTGCTACATGAAGGGGCAAGTAGTGCAGAGACAGTAGAGGTAGTACTGGCAGGTTGGGTCCCAGATGTGCTGAGCATTGGTGCCAGAGCTAGTGAATCAGGAGCAGGCTGAGGCACTGGTGTTGTCCTACATCCCTGTACTGTGAAGCATTTTGTGATTTGTTAGAGATGGATGACAAGAAAGCATTTTGATGACTCACAGAAAAAAAGAGATAAGGGTTAGGATGAGAGAAAAAAAGATAAAATTATTACCACTAAATGTGACATATAATGCATTATCACAAAAACACAACTATTTTATCTGATATTTTACATTTAAGTATACTTTCTAACAACTACAAACTATATTTACAGATTGCTCAAAGTAATCCTTGTAATATGCAATTATTGCAAATATCCTTAGTCCAATTATACAGCTTAAAGTTAACAGCAGAGCATGTATGCCACTTGTGTATAATTTATTTAATACTTCTAAAGGATTGCATATTTTATACTGGTTACATGTGGTATTTGAACCCACAACATCTGACTAAAATCTTACATTTGACTCCTAAAGCTGGTTTGTGCTACAGACTGAAACATGCATATTTGTTTTTACAGTTAGAATATGCATGCTTAATTTGCTACAGTCTCTCCAGACGATCAGCATGGGCAATGATTTCTGCATTACCTGTGTAAAGAAAAGAAGAAAACAGAAGAGCACTATGCATACCAGTCTTACCAATATTTAGATTTATAGCAATTACAAATTCTCTTTATTCCTAAAAGCAGAGTAGAACTAAAAGCAACAAATGAACTAAAAAGCTTCTACTGATAACCACCAAGCTAAAGATCTGGACACAACAGTATTTTTTAGTGTTTATATTCCTTATTAATTCACTGAGAACTTCTTCGGAAAATACAAAGCAGACTGAACCAGCAGTTTTTAAAAAAGTACTAATAAGCCATATTACTTTCAAAGACCAATAGCAGTGAATATACAAATGGGTTTTTCCTATACAGGGGAACATTAAAAGAACAGTGTTAAAAATTGTGTAAATAATACAATACATGTTTAAAGTCTAATAAATAAAACACAACTCAAAAATGTTTTTGAGCTTGTAAAAAACATTTAATATTTATCATCCCATTCAATGCAGTATCGTGGTCAGCTCTTAAGTTAATCTAACAGACTCACAACATTCTAAAATCTTAGAGAAAATCTTCACAGTGGACAGAATCCAATACAAAAAAAAATTCCTAATGTTAGGGCAAGTAAAAGCATGTTTTTTTAAATCATTGCTAAAGTCTTTCACTGGGATTCAATAAAGCAATTTCTCCATGCTAGAATAGTGCAGCAGCTTCTGCACTGAATATGGCCACCGTGCGAGTCAGTAAACAATGCTGGGGATATGCACGAGCCTGCTAGCACTATTCTGACATGAACACCACTGAATAATGCTAATTACTTCATTTGCTGGTGAAAAACATGCAAATGAGGTAAATTAGCAATTCAGTAAGCAGGCAGTCATCCGTGCCAGAACAGTGTCCATTGTAGAAATGTATTTGGTTACTGACTGTGTACAGTTCTGCAGAAATAAAAATGGGGGCATGACAGCTCAAAGTAAAGCATGTATTATAATCATTAGGCATGCCAGTGGCCAAACATATCGTCATTGGCATGGAAAAGAGTTGCAAAATTATAAAAATCAAAGTTTATTTTTTTGGATGATTTCGGCCGTTTAAGCATAGTGCAGCAGTGCGCAAATGAGATCGTGCAGAAAAAAAATGTGAAAAGACAATTTTAAGTGAAACCTGCATTTTGCCATTATAGTGTATAGCATGCAGAATCAAAATAATAGCAGGTAACACTGGTTGCTAAGGGGAAAGGCTCTGGTGTAGTGGTGTAACAAGGGACTAAGGCACTGGGGTATGCAAATGAGCAAATTTTACTGAATACCAAAATGGGAGACCATTGTCTGGATGCACCTAATAGTGTAGGAGCTATAAGGCAGTGTTGTAAGCAGGAGAAGCAGTTGAAATGAAAAGGGTGTGTGGCATGCTTGGTGTAAGCACATTGGAGCTCCAAGGCTTCCAGCTGAGCTTAGCTAAGCACATTTAAGCAAGGGTGTGTGTTTGAGGCTGTATTTAATTATTCCATGAAATGGGGAGTGTGTCCATGTCCAGGGGAATGCCATTTTTGCTTAAAAGTGTTTACTTTAGCTAAACAGGTTTGTGCAGTGTCCACCGGCTCTTAATAAAAAAAAAATGGAAATAGCAGAACTGTTGACATTTGGGCATTGAGTTTGTGTGGCATGCCGTGGGGCTTAAATGGGGTGGAAATGGGAAGGGAAAAATGGGAAATAGGAGAATAAAAGCAATCAGGTACAAATAATATAGCTGGCAGGTGGAATGTATCCTAGTCAGCCAATCATACCAGCAGAATCTGTGGCACAACAGTATAAACTATGCAAACACCTTTCAGTCTGTTTTTCCCCACATCCTCTGCACCATCGGTGTACACACTTGGGGGATTTTTAACTGACAAAATGTTAGGGGGCTGCTGTTGCTTTGATACCTCAGTATGTGCTAGAGATTGAGGGCAGTGAGGATAATGCTGACAACCACCCCAGACTGAGGAGGAGGAGAGTGTTCAGACCCAGGGTAACCTTCCAGAGGCTACATGATCTGGAGATAGTTGAGCACTGCAGGGTGGACAGGTGCATACTTCCAGCAACTCATCAAAGCTGTGGAGGCCTCACTTCAGACCCAGAGCCAACAGAGGGGAATCAATCCCAGTGGATACCAAGGTATGTTCAGCCTTAAGAATACTAGCTATTGGTACTTTCCAAAGACCTAATGGGGATATCATGGGGGTCTCACAGGCATCTGCATCCAGAGTACTCCACCAGTTCCTGGATGCCATGCTACCACATGCCAGTGAGCATATTTACATCCCCAGCACCTGTGAGGAGAGGACCAGCAATATGCGCATCTTCCACCATGTAGCAGACTACCTGGAGATACTGGGTGCCGTAGTCTGCATGCACATCTACATCAAAGCACCACCTGGTGAACAGGGTATGGTCTGCATAAACCACAAGGGATTCCCCTCCATCAACTGCCAGGTTGTGAGCAACACCCAGGGCATTATTAATGTTTGTGCTGGCAACTCTGGAAGCTATCACGACTCCCATATCTGGCATTCCTCATAGCTGTACCAGGAATTTACCAGGGGGGACATTGCGTATGGCCATCTGGCGCTGGATGCTGGATATGCACTGGAGCCGTGGATGATGACACCCATCAGAAATGCACACACACTCACTCAAGAATGCCATACTGAGGCACACGCACAAACCAGGATCATTATAGAGCATGTGTTTGGGATGCTCAAGTCATGGTTCCACTGCCTTGACATATCTGGTGCAGCCATGCAGTACTCTCTAGCCACATGTGCACACATGTTCATAGTACATGCCATGCTACACGATATGATCCTGCAGAAACAGCTGCAGCAGGAACAGCATGGGGAAGGATCACACAGCCCCCACCATTGCCCAGGTCACCACAGGCTCAGGGGGACTTGGAGAAGGAACCCCCTGACCAGCTCCTGTAGGTTGACAAAAGCATGCCCAGTATGCCCTGGCCTTGGCAAAGAAGCAACGCACAGCACACACACTGACATTGTACGGACCCGGGGACTGACACCTCTCTCTGACTCACATACACAGTAAACTGGATGCCACACACATCACACTGCTTGTACCTTACCATGTATAGACAGTGTACTGCATGCATCTGACATAGATAGCCCTGAAGCACCATCCTCACAACTGCCACAGGCACAAGGTAAGTCAGTCTTCTTAACAATAAAAGATTGGAGTAGTATGTTCTGGTAGCATATCTATGGCATCGCTGCATGCATGCAAGGGAAAGGAGTGGCCTACTGGGCTAGCAGTAGACAACTGACAGCTATGTGGAACAACAGGAAATTTTTACCCAGTACAGGCTTCCCCACACTATGCAGTAGTACCCAAGGTGACAAATACCAGTGCAGTATTTGTGTGAGGCCAACTAACTGGGGGTCATAGGTCACAGACATGGATGTCAGTGTTGGGGTCCCATACTTACCCCTCAGCCTCACCCAGCAAGTCAGCCATAGAAAACCATAAAGAAATGTATGGTAAAGGCCCACAAATGGTGACAATGATGAAATACCCCCTACAGACTTACACAGCAATAACACAACAGGTCTTGCTGTTGTAGTAAGTCTCTGAAGGGTAAAAAGTCTGAAACTTAAATGTATGCCATTACAATCTGACCTGTGGTCTTTAGTGATATGCCTCTAGTCTCCATGACAGGGTGCAATACTATGCTAAATGGAACCAAAATGTAAAGCAAATATCAACATAGTCTGTGCAAATGCATACAGTTGACAGGTGTGCCCCCCATAATCCCATAGAAATGCAAAAACATATATGTTTGCAGAGAAATAGCAGCACAGCACACATTCCCAGGGCTGTCCCAATCAGCATGATAACTTGTTGCACGTCCACATTATGCAGGGGACAATGAGCTATGTATATGTGTGGTTAATACTGTCAGGATGTCACCAGCACTTACTCCCGGCTATTGTGTCCTAGTGGCCTATGTACAGTACTGTGGTTGACAGGTTCATGTTCCAGAAACTGCAGTGCCAACTATTCTACATGTCAGCTACACCTAGGGTAGGAGTTGTACACACTGTCCAGATGCCAATATCTGTTAATGCAGGAAAGCTGGACAGGTCATGGACAGGGTCCACACTTATGGACAGTGCACAGTTTAGAGTAACCAACACAGTGCCTACCCTACCTCTCAACTATACAGACTTATTGCAGAATGTCCAGAGGTTTGCATCATATTTGTGGTCTGCATATCATGAAATAGTGACTCTCTGTCAATGCATTGGTAAATGACATAAGGCTAAGGTCAGAAAATAATGACAGATTGTAGTGTCAGACCTCCTACCCTATAGAAATGTGCATTCTAATGCAAAACCTGTTATTGAATCACCTTTCTATATTTATAAGGCTAATACTTAAAAATGGTCCCTATATTTAGGCCTCTGTCCCCCAATTACTTATGGCTTTGTCCAGATGTCTGGCTCTCAGAAATTGAGAGGTATGGTGCTTAGTAGGGCAGCAGGTACCTGAAGGTTATTGTACTACCAGTTAATAAATGGCTGCCACCTTTCTGTGTTAGCACTGACAACCTGTCACTGGCCAACAGCCATACCCCTGGAATGACACAAGTTGTTACAGAAGGAGAACAAGGATGCCTTTGATAGCTGTTCTACTTGTGCCAACATTGCATTTGCTTGCCAACTATTTGCAAAACAAGAAAGTCATGTCAATACAGCAATGGCAGACAGTGGGGAAGCAGATGTCATACCCATAAGAGCAAACAAGCAATTACCAAACCAGTCTCCCACTGTCTATGTTTGGCAGAACATGATTAACACCTTAGTCCCATGTGTGGGCTTTTTCTGACTGTCATATTTGGGCCTGTCCAGATGTCAGTTTGTGATGGTATGACAGCTAGACCTCAGAGGCAAAATCACATGAGAACTCCACAAACCTACACTCCACAGACCATATAGACTCTACACAGCAGGGTCTTGCAAACACTAAGGCATTACCCCAAAGACCTACCCTACACAGATAGGCTAAAAGCACTGTCTCTCCACTCCATGCCATACAGACTCTGCTGAGGTGACTCCTGTCTGGCATACAAACCAATCCAGACCCTGCCTTGATGGGATTGTTGCACATCTGGAACTCAAGGCCCACTCCATCAAACTGTAGGCGCAGCATCAACCTGGGCTGGGATATCAGTATAGCTTGTTGATGTGGCAAATACATGTTCCACATACTCCACCATCTGTGGAATACACTCCCTGTCAACAGCAAGCAAAGTGCCTCAGTACTTCTAGTGATGTGCTCCCTGTACAAATGCACAGGAAACACAAAATACATTCTGGTGATTCCACCTGTGTCCCTACTGGATAGGGGCTCTGTGTGCTGACATGTCATAACATGGGTTACACTCTCATCTGTGTGGGTTATGAGAGATTCAGGGCCAATACCCTACAAACATCATAGTAACCTTCAACCTATACACAACTGCCTGATAGTGGTTCAAAACATTAATCTGTACTGCTCTGCCACTGACATACCTGGAAGTCATAGTGCTATGCGGAATATACTACACATATAATGGACATTTCTGCACAGTAGAATGCACTCTGTACCCACACCCATATCTCCCAAATGCTGACAGCAAGACATCTGGACAAGGTCATTAATAAAAGTGAGACAAAGGCCCAATGACAGGCATGTGTTGTAAATATTTCCCTTATATACTGAAAAAGTTGGTAGAATAATGGGTTTTGCATTAGCAGGAATTATCTGATGGTTATGAAGTCAGAAACAGTAATGTTCCGTCATTATTTTGTAAGGTCAGTCTTCAATTACATGCAACCAACTTGCCATGAAAACACAAGTTTATGTAGACTAGATGAAACTTCTAGACATACATCTGGACAATCTGCCTAAAAAATGTGCAGTTGAGAGGTGTGGCCACACCAGGATATGACTTTTCAGGTAAGAAGAATACCACACAAGCTGGAGATCCCCAGCCAGTATATCACAAAGCTGCTGGACTGTTTACACAGCTGCATCAGTCAACCGGCTGTAGCCACACCTCTCAACTGGCCTTTTTGGGCCATAATGTATATAGTCGGGCTCACAGTATTGGTTTGTGCATTGTACATCTTGTATTCCTCTGGTAAAGCACTGTGATGATCTGAGGATTTCTGTCACTAGGTAATGACACAATGCATTCCAGTGTCAGACTTAAGATATGTCAGAAAGTGTCTGCAGATCTCGTCCAGTATCTCTATGAAACTCCTGTTTACTTTTGAGAGGTATGACTTTAGCACACAAAACCCCAGACTGGAGTACAACTATCTCTGGAATGGAGTCCCACTCTCACTATAGAAGGTCATACTGGGCATACTCCTACACTTAGAGAATCACAGGCCATGTGGGAACCCACATCACACTATATAACTGTGTTGTGCATATATGTATTTGCATATAGACAGCTATACACTCCTTAACTGTCCCTACACACACCAACCAGACAAGATTACCCTCAGCTAGCTGTAGGTGGCCCATATGTGATATATCTTCATCTGTTGCAATTGATACACAGACATATATATGGGCGACATATAACAATATGTCAAGCATACACACACATACTCATGGGGAAGAGAGACACAGGAGAGCATACAGAGAGTGACTCATACACTTGGATACCCTAAATGGCATAGAGTGATGTCCTACTGTGGACAGTGGCATTCCGGTTATAACCAGTCAGATATGCCAGCATGAATATGAGCTCCATTGTGTAATAGTACCGAGGTGGGGTTATAATATCACATCACCTGCCTTTGTGTGTGTGTGTGTGTGTGTGTGTGTGTGTGTGTGTGTGTGTGTGTGTGTGTGTGTGTGTGTGTGTGTGTGTGTGTGTGTGTTTCTGTAGGTGTAAGTATTAGGAGGCCGTTCCCACTCCATACACTTCCCACTGCCCTACTTCACAAGATCTGCTGCTGTCATTCACATTAGAAGTACCATTGGACATCTGTTATCCCTATAAGCTCTGTGGCATGTGTGATAACTGTGTAACATTATAGTACCGATAACTAGATAAGTAGGCATTCTAATCTCAGTCCTGACAAATGTAATTGTGTGTGTGTTTGTTTGTAGGTGAAGCAGCAGTTTTAGGCCATTCCCACCCAACACACCTCCCAGTGTCCTACTTTAGCAGTTCTACTGATGTTATTCCCCTTAGAAGTACATTTGCACAGCCCTAGCCCCTATCAGCTCTGTTGTGCATACAATAACTATGCAACTGCACAGTACAAATAAATAGATAGTTAGGGGTTCTATTGCCGGTTCTGGCAAATGTGTATGTATGTGTGTTTACAAGTGTTTGTAAGTCTGTATGTTTACAAGATGAAGTATTTTGAGGACTTTCCCACCCACAACATTTCCCAGTGCTCTACTTTAGCAGTTCTGCTGATGTTATTCACATTAGAAGTACCATTGGACATCTGTTAGCCCTAAAAGCTCTGTGGCACATGTGATAACTATGTAACATTATAGTACCAATAACTAGATAGGTAAGCATTCTAATCTCAGTCCTGGCAAATGTAATTGTGTGTGTGTTTGTTTGTAGGTGAAGCAGTTTTAGGCCATTCCCACCCAGCACACTTCCCAGTGCCCTATTTTAGCAGTCCTATTGATGTTATTCCCCTTAGAAGTATCTTTGCACAGCCTAGCCCCTATAAGCTCTGTGGTGCGTACATTAACTATGCAACTGTACAGTACAAATACCTAGATAGGTAGGGGTTCTATTCCCTGTTCTGGCAAATGTGTATGTATGTGTGTACAAGTGTTTGTAAGTCTGTATGTTTACAGGATGAAGTATTTTGAGGACATTCCCACTCACAACACTTTCCAGTGACCTATTTTACAGTTCTGCTGATGTCATTCACCTTAGAAGTACCTTTGGGCAGTTGTCAGCCCTATAAGCTATGTAGCACATCTCTGTAGTGTGTGTGATAACTGTGTAATACTATAGTACAAATAATTAGATAGGCAGGGGATCTTGCAAATATGTAAGTGTTTATGTGGGTAGGATGAAGTATTTTAAGGACTTTCCCATGCAGTACACATCAAAGTCCTTTTGGGTACTTATCATCCTTGTAATCTCTGTAGTACATGCAATAACTGCATAACACTATAGTACAAATAACTAGATAGGCAGTGGTTCTATTCTCAGGTCTAGCAAATGTTTGTTTGTGTGTGTGTGTGTGTGTGTGTGTGTGTGTGTGTGTGTGTGTGTGTGTGTGTGTGTGTATAAGTATATGTGCAAGAGTTTGTAAGACAAAGTATTTTGAGGACTTTCCCAACCACAGCACTTCCCAGTGCCCTACTTTAGCAATCCTGCTGATGTAATTTCCCTTAGAAGTACCTTTGGACAACATTCAACCCTATAAGCTCCATAGCACGTGTAATAAATAAGTAACAGTATAGTACAGATAACTAGATAGGCAGGGGTTCGACACTCAATTGTGACAAATGTGTGTGTGTTTGTAAATGTGTATGTTTCTAGGGTAATGTATTTTGATGCCATTCCCACCCAGTACATTTCCCATTGCCATACTTTACAAGGGCTCTTGATGTAATCACCTTAGGCATACCTTGCCACACTTCTAAATCCTGTAAGCTCCATGGTGCATCTGATAAGTGTGTAACACTGTAGTATACATAACTAGATAACATGGAAACATCAAAATTCTGGACAAGGTCCATGAAAAATAGGTAAAAATCTGTATGCTGATTAACATAACATTTGCATACATAATTATGTAGCTCCACCTACTCAAATGAATTGTGGATACCAACTTTTAAACGCAAACTGAAGGGCAACCAAAATATGGCACACCTGCAGCCATTCCAATGTCCCTTTACCTGGCTATTTCACCCCATTTACCATAAACACTAATGTGTGCATACTGCTTTACTTCTACAATGATTATTTTGATTTTATTTTCACATTTTATAGCACAATGCACAAACACTAATAGATATCTGCTAAACAAAGCAATACTGTATCACAATGAAAATAGACTTGGCATTAAAACTCGTCTGCCCTTAAAACTCACATTCATTTAAACAACATTGAAACCCACACCACATCCAAGGAAAATGCATCTGGACAGTGGTGGATAAAGATTACCTTTGAGCTGTTTTCAAATCATAGGACCTTGCACACAAAACAAGAAACATACATGCGTTCTTTGATACACCTTCCTGACTTTATTAAATTTTATTCCTTGTACAATACAAAAAAACTTGTTAGACTTAAGTTAGAGAGCATTTTAAATTTATTGTTTGAATATTTTTCCAGTAGGCAATGAAACAAAATGCACGAACCAATAATGACACAACTCTACACACAAATCACATTTTAAATTTATTGTTTGGACATTCTTCCAGTAGGCATTAGGAAATTAAACAAAATGCATGAACCAATAATGACAAAACTGCCCAATTCAGAACATTTTCATCATAAAAGTCTACTTTCACACACACACACAATATATATATATATATATATATATATATATATATATATATATATTAAAGAGATAGATAGAATGACTGTAGTGTAAGCCATAGGCATCTTGCACAGCTTCTCGCATTTATTTTCAATTTCAGTTTTTTTTTTTGGGGGGGGGGGACAGGGCCACATTTTAAACATTGCTTGTATAATTTTGGAAAGTTGCTAGAATAAAATGTGTTACTGTCATGCATTTCACTGCCAAGTCCTGAACCCAGGACTCTGTGCACTACAGTCAGAGCAACATACCACTATGCCATATCACAAGCTTTCAGAAAGACATAAAGACTGAAACTTAAATGGCTATCATTTAGTGAATTCAGTTTTCACTTTTCACCACCATAACTCTCAACCTCTTAGCACAAAAAACTGGACAAAACCAATAATGGGGGGATACAGCCCCAAAGCAGGGACACATTTCAAATACTGATCTTATAAATTATAAAATTGCTAGACTAAAAGGTTTTGTGTTACTATTTATTTTCAGAAGGATATGAAGACTGAAATGCAAATGCCTGTCATTATTTAGTCAATTCAATCTTTTAGTGATTTGTCACAAAAATCCTGAAAACCAAAATATGAGGCATACATTCACAAGTGGTGGTGGTGGCGAGGGACTTTAGACTCTTTTTACCTGCAGAGTTTGAGCCTGAGTACCTCTAGCCTCCAGGTGTATTCACTTGGGGGCATTTTCACACACACACACGCACACACACACACACACACACACACACACACACACACACACACACACACACATGCACACACTACTCTTGATGAGAAGAAACAAACAGCAGATACCTTAAAAGCAAACTTTGTCCCTCCATGCAGCTGAATAACTCTGCTGAGCTCATACACACACACATCATAAGCCTAGAAAAGGAATTCCGTTCGTATAAGTACATTTCCTTCAGTAAGCAGTACCAGCAGAAAAGGAAAGTTCCTTCAGTGCGGTACTCACGGAAAACCCTTCACATTCATTCACAGAAAATAAGCAGCTTGCAGATGCACACAGAAAAAGTACATTTTCTTCAGATGGGAAAGAGATAAGCAGCTCACAGATGCCTGGAAAGCCCTTCATGTTCATAAGCAGTACCTGCTTCCTTCGTTGTGCTCACAGACAGATTTCAAACAGCCAGTTAGCTGGGAAAGCCCTTACACTCAATTCCAACAGGCTGATGTTGCTGACATCATCATGCATGTGATGATGTCAGGTCAAAAAGTGGAAAAAAATGTAAAACCTGGAAATGAAGAGGTGCCACAAGTGAATCATGGCACCCCATTATTTGGACCCCAAAACTCAGTAAAAACGGAGTAATGTAGTATGGTTGGGAGGTATGGTACACATAACTAGATAAGTATGGGTTCTAAACTCAATTCTAGCAAGTGTGTGTGTGTGTGTGTGTGTGTGTGTGTGTGTGTTTGTGTGCGCACGTGTGCGCATATGAATCACATCATCCCTGTGTGTGTTTGGGTGAGAATCATATCCTCTATGGTGTAGGTTATGCGATTATGCGGTGTGTACCACCCAGTACATATCCCATTGCCCTTCTTTACAAGGCCTGCTGATGTCATTCACCTGAGATGTACCTGTATACACTTGTCAGCCCTCTAAAGCCCTGTCATTTGTGCAATAACTGCTTAATACTATAGTGAAAATAATTAGATAGGTAGGGGTTCCACTCTCAATACGGACAACTATAGTAGTGTGTGTAAAGCATATCCTCTGTGGCTGTTGTATGTGTAGGTTATACCATTTTAAGGCCTGTTGACTCCCTACCAATGACATTACTTTAAAGACCTTGTTAATGGCATCTGCCTCCCATGCACCATGTAACACTATACAGCCCATACCAGTCATCTGTGCAGATGTACATGGGATATCCACATGTTTGCAACCTGTATGTGGTCTGTGTCCCCTGACAATGAGCATTCCTGCTATATCATCGCCAAATATTTCAGTTACCATACTGACATGCATGTCACCATCAGACATTGTACCTGACTGACACATCATGCTGATACAAAGTCTGCCACTCTATCACTTGTGCAAGTTTGTAGGTGCAATAGATGAGACCAATTGCCATGTCTGGTGGGTTATCCCACAATCCTCAAAGGCATTCGCAAGATTACCTGTTGTACGAAGTTGTGTGTTATGTTCCACGCATGTCATCTATGTGGAGCATGTCATGTGTACCCAGCACTATAGTACATACAAGTGGATATGTAGGGTTACTAATATGTCCATTGGCAACTGTGCATGTTTTTTCTGTATGCACAGCCCCTGTGGCTGTCTTCAGTGTGTATACGTGATGGCTATACCATTTTGTGTGCCTCTTCCACCCTGTGAACTCTCCCATTGTCAACCTAGTGTCAGCCCATACATATGTCATCCACCGTACAAGCACAGTTACACCATTTCTAACACCAAGCCACTGTGGTGCATGCAATCATCTTATCCCTGTGTATTGTACATTAAAAGATGAGTAGGTCATCTATGCTGAGAAGTGTCACCTCCATGTGCATGTGTGTTTCAATGTTCCCATGCAGCGGTGTGTGTGTGTGTGTGTGTGTGTGTGTGTGTGTGTGTGTGTGTGTGTGTGTGTGTGTGCCAGATGGCTCTAACATGTTAAGGGCCTCTGAACCCACCATTGGCAATCCTAACAGCCTCTGCAATTGTCACCTACTTGAATAGTAGTGGCAGACACTGCCACACTACAGTACTGCTGTGCTATTTGTGTTATGCATCTAGTGCTATTGTCCTTAAGACTGTACAGGTAGGGCCTGTGCTCAGCCATTCATCAGCTGCCGCATGTACAAGACTATGACTCTGTGTGCACTACCAGCATGAGAGGTCAGACATGCATATGAGATAGCAGACATACATGCTTGTGATTATCTGGATAGACTGACACAGGCTGATCTGTGTCAGAATACATTTCCCAAACCTGTCATACACAGTACCAGGCATATGCACATCAACTGCATGACAATTGAGTGGATGGGACAGAAATGGCAGGGACAACAGATGCTGATAGCTGAATCTGTTGCAGTTAAAGTAACAGCTAAGCTTGTGAAGGACCCAGTGCCAGTACTCAAGTAACCTCCTCGACATGTGTGAGCCTGCAGTCCTACAGAGCACCTAGGTGACATGTATGAATGCTAGGTGGCTGTCTCAAGGGTATGTATGCAAGGTCACACTATCTGCCACAATTGCCCTTCACACACTGCTGCATGTAAACCCACCTGGTAAACATGTACACATACAGCTGTACCTTGACTATGAAAAGGTCACTGTTTTCACTCTGCCTTACTCATCATTGCTACTGTCAGCAGGCCCACGGCCTGCAGACACACAGACACCTGGAACACAACCAGAATACAGTACATGACACTACAGTCAGTCAGCAGTACTAACAGCAATAGTCCATCATGGCTAACAAGGTGCATACACCTCAATGTGTACACATAACTACTGCCAGCAGACAGCACCTTACACAGCATGACATTGTTACACTGTACTGTAGTCACCCTGTGCATCAGACCCATATGTCCGTGCATCAATGGTATGGATAACATAATTGTGGCATAAGTATCATCACATGCACAGTGTGTGGTGTTGGATTGCCAGAAGCCTAGGCTGGACCATATGGCAGACATCATGTGCATGTCTGGAGGTGTGTTGTTCAACTGGAATGTGCAGAGAAGATGTGCATGTCTGATGGTGACCGGCCTGTGATAGGGATGTGTGAGTGTTTATCTGCATACCATCAAGCCATGTGGATGCCTGACACAGGACTATGTTGGACACCCGTGGACATTACATGGCAGAATGTGCAGTTCACCATCTCCCATAGGTTCATAGGTTCATAGATTAGTACTAAGCTAACTGCCCTTGCAAGCCATTTCAAGCCTAGCCAATTATCCCTTGTGAGACTCAAACCCTGCACCTTGTGTTGGTAAGGCAAACACCTTAACCATTAGGCCACCCTCCCATCCCAGCAGGGATTCAGGAACTGCTTCTGCCAGGAGTATCACTGGCACCACCAGGCCCAACGACAGATGCAGTACTACTCCCCAGTGTTGACTGCTCTCTGCTAGATCCATGTCCCTGATGCGACTGGCCAGGACAACATGCTTATGGCCTGCTATGGTGAGGTGTGGACAGCACCCTCCCTTTGGTACTGCTGTTGGTACTGTTACTACGGGACTGTGAATGTGCATGGCCATGTGGGTTCTCAGCTGATCATGTTGCTGACCTACGTCCACCTGACTGATAACCTACTCCCACCAAATTGTCAAGGACAGACATTGCATGGTTGAACAGTGAAAATGTCTCACTCCACTGTCTATCCACGACATTGGCAAGATGACATATGGCATCACAAATGCCGTGGAGGTCGTCAACCATGGCAGGAAGTGCTGCATTCATTAACCTCAGCATCTGTCTGGTGTTGTGGTCAGTATGTGCCTGTGCCTCCATGATGGACTGCAATAAGCATCTGGTGACACCTGCTGTGGCATTTGTGACAGGAGCTTGATTGGCAGTAGTCCTCAGTCAAGCACCCCTGTCCATCTGCCTGTGTGTGACCTCGCCTGCTCTCTGGCTATATCTTGTGTCTACACTCACACTTACCATAGTCAACACACTAGCCTGTTCCATGTCACCACCCTAAACCTGTCATTATCCATGGCTGCTGGGGACTGGGCATGTGAGGGCATACTGACTGTGTGCAGGGATATGGTGAGTGAAAGTGCGATACCAAACAATGGCACAGATTCAGACCCCAACAACCCCACCAGTGCCTCACTATGACCACCATCATCATGGGACTCCGCTAAGACACTGACATCAGGTTGTGAAGGAGAGAGACACCAACCACTGTGTTCACCTGTAAGGGGAACTAGTGAAGCAAAGGAATACAATGTAAAAATAACTGTCAAATGAGAACTCAAAGTGACACTCTAGAATAAAAAAAAACTGCAGGTAATCTAGTGGCTCATGGGTCAATGCTAAGGGATTCCATGAGGAATACATGCCTTGTTTCCAATGGACCATTACAAGCCTATAAAAATAGCTCTCTTTCTAATACCAACGTTGATCAGACAACTGGAAAATTTCAGAATTGTGCCTCAAAGTACAACTTGCGATCGAACATGACCCGGACTGGTTCCAACAACAACAGGAACAAACAGAACAAGCAAGACAGGTAAATTACCTACTCACAGTTGACTGTAATACCTGTGAAATCATTTTAAATTCTAAAAAGGACTATTCTAACATATGCATTGCTTCTTACAAGTTGAACTTATGGCAAAAGGCAATACATTTGTTCCTCCTAGTAGAACTGACCTAGCTAAAACATTGTTCGACAAAGTTATATGTAAGAAAGTTAAATTTGTCAGTCCTTTTCAGTCAGAATGCAATGGGTACAAGCACTTTCCATGTGGCTAGTACCTTTTATCCACCATTGCATCCTGTCTTGGCCTTTTTTGAACAAACTTGTGAATTGGATATACGGGACTGTTTAACATCTAAAGCCAGGTATAAGAATCACAAGTATAATGTCAGTACGGAGGAGCGACAGCTTTTAGAATTTTTAAAACAAGCACCAGTAAAAATAATGCAACCAAAGGAGGCGGGCTTGCTATTATGAATATAGATGATTATACACCAAGAATGAACAGGGTTCTGAACAGTGACACATATTTAGAGATTACCAGAAATGAGCTTAACATAGCACTCAATGGGATTAGATCCTTATTGAAAGACATGTTCATAGAAGCTAAGATCAATATGGACTTGCTCAATTTTCTAAGTATGCCAGCCCCCAGGATCCCTATATTATTATGGATCCTAAAGGTCCATAAAAACATCAGTGACCCCCCCCATGAGACCATTGGTGGATGCTAGAAGTAGCATTACTTACCCTTGTGACAAAGTGGAAGATCAAATTCTTAAAAAAATATGTCTTCCAAGAGAAGCATATTTGTAGACTCGAGGTCGTTTCTGTCCCATATTAACAACTAAAAATATAGGAAGGACCTCAACTTTTTAACAGTGGATGTCAAAGACTTGTACTCATCAATAGCTCATTTGGAAGGTATCGAATGGGTCAGCTACATGTTACGTAGCAAAGGAGTACCCCTAGACGAAGCCTTCCTGGTTGAGGAGATAATGGACATCATTCTGTCTTCTAATTTTATTACTTTTAATAAAAAGTATTATTTACAAAAGATAGGCATAGCTATGGGCTCCCCTTGTGGGCCAGCTATGCCAATCTTTTAATGGCATACTGGAACATGAATTTATTTTCAAGAACCAACAAGTATATGATCAGATACACTTTTATACATGCTACCTAGATGACATTTTTATGATTTTTAATGGCGATGAAGATAAAGCTTGTGAACTGATTTCTCATTTTAATTCAACTACACAATTTTTGTCTTTTACATATAACTTTAACAATGACAGAATAGCATATCTGGAAGTTGATTTAAGTAAAGACCAGATAAATGAATGCTATATAGCAAAGATTTTCAGAATGGAAACGTATTAGAATGCATTTCTGCACTTTAGTAGCTACCATCCATTGTTTCAAAAGAAATCAGTTGTCAAGGGTCAGTTAGTAAGGGCAGTACGCATGGTCTCTAATGATACTGACTTCCTAGTAGAATGTGCTAACTTAGAGAGATGTTTGTGAAGAGAGGTTATCCAGACTCCTTAATAGGTAAACTGCTGATGGAAGTACAGGACAAGAAGTTGTCGGGTGTGTATAAACCAATCTTATGCCCCATGAGTAGACCCGATCATACGTTCATCAATATTGGGGAGAATTTAAATGTAAACCAATGTGGGTTGTTGAGTTTGTCTACCCCCTTTAGTATTGATGGCCAGGAGATTTGCTATATTGTTAACAAAAATGGGGAGTTAATCAGCAGGGTCCCAGTGCTGATGAACAAACTCCAAAAACCACCACGTGTAGTTTTTAAATGAGGTCAAAATTTGAAGAGCCTCTTAGGATCTAAAAAGTTAATGAATACTAACTAGAAAGGTATGTTCAAATGCATTATGTGCCATTATTGCCAATATATGGATACTGGACAAAATGTTATCATCAGAGGGCACTCATACAGATATAGGTACAAATTAGATTGTCAGTCTAAATCAGTGGTTTACATCGCACAATGTCAGAACCACCCTGTGTTTTAAATTGGTAAAACTGACCGCAGACTTAGGGAGTGGGTATATGAGCATTTGTACCAGATAAGAAATCTGAAACAGGAGAGTGCATTGGCTAGACATATAGCCGAGTGGCCTGAACACAAATTTAAATTTAGAGCTATTGATTCTATAATACCCGTTGGTCGTGGGGGGGGTCCAGATTCACTCTTACTAGAGCGCCTTGAACTATACTGGCAATTGCTCACGGACGCATGCTACTATCCAGGGATCAATGAAGTTTATTCTATCCTCTGCATCTTAAAACTAAAGAGTCTCATGAAGTAGATACACTATTGGTTACATATTCATTCTATTTTATCTTTTTTGAGATACACCCTTCATATATCTTTGAAGTTTATATATATAAATTAGTGAAAAGTTACAGGTATTTTTATATAACTACCTCTGTATATATCTTTGATTATACTCTCTGATTATATATACTTTTTAGGTTATAATAACATTCACACATTCATAGTTGTATTTTTAACAAAAGGTCTGGTTACTTAGTTCAGCAATCTTGAGCTAATGGTACCAGTTCACATCCAGTGGAAAGAATTTTGCATTTTAATATCGTTTGTTTCTTTTACTGTGTTTTATTTGTTGAATAGTCATCTTTTAATTGATGTATGGTCGGTTTAATTGTTTTATGAAGGAACTGTCTTGATTGGTGGTTGCGGACACATGATTGGTTTGGGTAATTGTTTTTGATGACTTTTTAATTACTATGAACTTGCGTTTAAGTTATCTGAAGAAGTCCCCACCATAGAGTGGGACAAAAAGCACATCTAATAAAACAGTTGTTTTTATTCACCAGTGTCACTTAGAGTTTTCAGTTGGCAGTTATCTTAACTTGTGAGGGGAAGACAACATATGTAAATTAATACCATGCAGTATTATACTTGCTGATACACACACACGCACACACACACACACACACACACACACACACACACACACACACACACACACACAACACACACACACACACACACACTCACTCCTGTTACAGTCTGGCACAGCTTTAACACCTATGGGCCCTTCAAGGCAGACCTTATGGTAGTTCCGCCTGCCACATTTTATCTCTTTCACAGCTACTGTAAGGCCCAGAACAAAGGGTGACAAATCCTACTGTGTGATGGACCTAGTAGCAGAATGGTAATTGTGACCAAGACCAAGGCTACTGGAGTGAGCGATACAGTGTCACCAAGTGCATATGCACATACTGTAAGAGCTGATTTACTGCTATACAGACCACACACAATAACAAGGTGTAATGATATGGGATGATAACTGATAAAGGAACAAGACTATACACTATCATTGCAATACCTACACAGTTCAAACTCACAGGGATTCATTTCAGACAACAGTACAGGACAGTCTGCAATACATACATGAAACATGTAAAGTGCTAAGTGCATAGCCTCATAAGATAATACCAGGCTATTGGCCCTGATACACAAATGTAGGCATTGAGTACAAATATGAAGCAGACATGGTCAGTCTGCAAAACTCTGGACAGTTGTCAAGTATGGGCTCAGTATATAACATACAATTCAGCACACACTTCTTAATCAGTTGTTTACTATGCACATACCCTATATAAGTCTCTTACATTTGTACGACAGTCATATGTATCATAGTAGCATTCACAGGTGACATATGAATATTTACAATATCCCACGTAGCTGGCCTAGCAGTGTCACAGTCAGTATTGGACAACAGACACTCCAGTAGTAGTCATAAATGAGTTGACCTTTGGCTGGGGTGACTCAGGGGCCAGAGATGTGATCCATGTCACTGCAGACAAGGCAAGCAGGAATGGCCATAGGTGCCAGACAGCAGCATGTGAGTCAAGCAGGTCTTGTTGCCACCTAGTGTTTAATTTCCTATTTCATATTATTGCATCCCCCCTTCTGCATTCCATTACATGCGTACATGATTGACGTACCTGTTATAGTGCCGGAGGGTTTCCTCAGAATAATGCAAATGGTTAGGTTTGTGTAGTCACAGTCTATCTTTGAGCAGATGGGTTCAGACCTGTGTTTCCTAGGCAGCAGCTTGCCTTTTATAGGTAATGCTCATGAGCAGGTGATGGCCTGTGCACCAATTGGTGTCTTCCACTTGCTACTTGCATGCAGAGCAGCAGTGTTGCCTTTCCATTAGCCAATGCCATAGCAACACAGTGCTATAATTAAGTCCTTCATGTGGTCCTTGCCCCATTCCTTGCCTGTATTGAGGACATTATGGAGGTGTGGGGGCTACAGCTTCACAGACAGTAAGTGGAAATACCTCTCAGGACAAGACATGTGGAGACAGCCCAACAACATGTGGGACAAAACTCCAAAATTGGGTACAGATTGTAAGTATTGCTGTTATACACATAGAGTATTGTTAAATTAACAGGGTTTGTCTGGACATACATTTTCAGCGTGACGACGTCTGAGAGTGATATATCTCTAACATAAATCTCAACTGTCCAGATGTCCACAGACTACCCAGAGGTTTGCCTGTTATGTTTGGTCTGTTCCTCAGACAATTTCTGTTTTTGAGAAATCAATAGGATAATGTGAGGATTGTAGTCCATAAATGTTGACATCCATTAGTGTTTCAGACATCATATCCTTCAGGGATGTTATGTTACAACAAACCCTGTAATGCCAGCAACTGATTCAGTTTGTAACACCATTATGTGAGGTATGTCCCTCTCTTTGGTCCCCTGTGTCCCAAATATGTCATGATTTCTCCAGATGTCTTGCAGTAAGAGGTTCAGAGGTATGGTATATCATTATTTAGTGACTGCACTCCTGATATCATCCCAGTGACTTAGCAGACTACTGGAAGTGGTATGCGACAGTGGCTATAAATATGGTCCCACATCCTGGACATTCTGTGGAAATCTGTACAGTCGAGAGTTATGTATGTTTGGCCACTGTTAACAGACATCCAAGATTGTGTAGCAGTGTTGTGTGTAAATATTTGTTGGGATGATTAGGGAGAGTAGCAGATGTGAGTGTCATAGATCCTTTTTCAATCTGACTGTACATGCTGCTGCATTTGCTGATGGTCTATCAGGTTTATATGTTTGTAAGGTCAGACTGAAAAATTATCTGTAACACCTCAGAATTCCCAGTAGACTGTGAGTTGTGGCAGTATATGTTTGTGTAGTGTGTGACTGGCAATCATGATATGTGCGTTCAAACAGTCGTTCGATTCTAGAGTTCATCTAGGGTACTGGTATGTTGCTGTGACTGTGGTTTAAATGGTTGTGGGTGGACAATTTCTCACCAATGTCTGCTTTTCCCTACAGTTCCATCCTTGTAGTGCATAATATATTTGGAAATTCATGGGTAATTCCCAGAGCTGATTTGTGGTAGTGTCATGTTGGTATTACTGTGGTTCAGAAGGTGTTGGGTGAAATGGTTGGCAGCTCTCAGTGTATGTTCTTTTCTGTTACATGACTCCAGTCACATCTCTCCACTGTCCAGATGCATGGCTCATACGTTTGCTCTGTTCCCCATAACAGTTGTGGGTTTCTGACAAATCACTGGGATGGTGTGAGCATTGACATTAATAAATGATGACAATCATTTGTGTTTCGGACCTGGAATCTATCAGAAAATATATGTTAAATCAAACCATGCTACTCTAGCAGGCTTCTATGCATATAACAGCCATATTTCAAAGATGGCTCTATTGTTTTCCCTTTATCCCCTTACTTTGTCAGGCTTTTTGCTGATGTCTTGCAGTAAGAGGTTGTTTATATATATATATATATATATATATATATATATATATATATATATATATATATATATATTTGTACTTATATATACATATATATGTATATCAGAGTACTACAGATATGTATTTTCCCTTATGTTAAATGACTGTAGTGCATGATATGTTTGTAAAAGCATTAAGAATTCCTGCAGCTCAGATAGTGTAGAGGTACATTGCTGTGATTGTAGTACACAGGAACCTAGGTTCAAGCCTGGGAAGTGATAACTTTTTTTATTAATGTTAAATGACCAGAATGCATGATATGTTTGTAAAAGCATTACAAATTTCCACAGCTCAGAAGGTGTAGTCATACACTGCTGTGAATATAGTGCCAGTGTCCTGGGTTCAAGACTTGGCAGGTCTGATTATTTTGTTGCTGGGCAGAACAAGGTTTGCTGGAGATAGAGTGAGTAAGGCAGTTTTAAGTAGCTGTTAGTGGGTTTGCACAGTTTTGCATGGAGCTGAGTGATGCTAACAGTGTCGCATACTCCCGCTTACATCCACGCTAATTTTAATTAAAGAAAAGAAAAAAGGGTGATAGGAAAGTGGTGAAATGGAGCAAGCAGGGGGTAAAACATTAGGAAAAGCAGCTAGGGATGTGCATGATGAGTACAGGAAAGGATCATAGCTCTAGATGTTTTATGCAGCAACAGCTGTGAATAATGTGTAGAATTGGGAATTTACAGCCTCACACCCCGCAGGGAGGGGTGTTGGTGACAGACATTTGTAGAATAATTTATGGGTAGATTGATTCATTTCACTGTACATGGAGGTGAAATGTAGAATTATGTATGGGGCAATTAATTTTTTGTGGAATATATGCCCTATTTTTTTTCAAGATAAGACTGGGATGTTGGGGAAGGGCTGCAGGTATGGTTGGGGAGGTAGGTTGGGTAGGATAGGTAGCATTTGCAGACAGACAAGACACACAAAACAGCAGACAGGGGCAGTATATGACACATGAGGGGGTAAACACCTTGGACGGAGAGGGTGATTGGGAATCAGAGGCCCATGAGCCCTCAAATGGATCCAAGGCTGTTTCTCATCACACTGAGCTACTGGGGAACTGCTGTCTCTTGTTTGACTGTTTTCTGACTAATAATCTGTGGGTTAGACAGTATGACCTTGTAATCCTGAGATTCTCGCATGACAGTTAGTGCACTGTGTAGCAATCTTTTGAAATTATACGATCTGGAAAGCAAGGTTTAATACAAGGCACTGCAGAAGGGGACACACTATAATACATTTGACATTAGTATTCAGGGTTCAGATCTTAGTGCATAACATATGTCATACTTCATGTATATTTTGATTTAGAGCTCCATAACCTACTTTTTTGAATACTAGCTGTTTTTTAGAACAACCTTTGTTAGTTCATGCTGTCAAAGCCATATTTTCTGTGCAGGACCTGTAAACATTCTATTTCTAAAACAACATACCAGAATAAACACAACAGTTGGTGATTTAGGTTTTTATTGTACTTATATGACACAGTGCTCTACTACTGCATATGCAGTAGATGACTATTAGTCTGGCAAACCTTTCTTTAATTGTTAGACACAGAACACAGTAGACAATTTACTCCTTTTTATTTATTTTACTATATACTGCAAGGTAGATATGTACTCATCAGCCTGTCAGTGCAGCCTTATCAGTCTGTCCGCATGGGCCTCAGCATTGCTAACCCTCTCTGCTGCAGCTGTAGGGGGAGAAAACAAACATTAAGCATACCTGTCTTTCACATGCTCACACTAGACTTTGGTACAGCTAGGTCCAGGTTCAGTTTTCACGGACATTGAAATCATTTGCAAAGTGCTGTATGGCACTTTGACAATGTCGGGGGTATGTGACAGTACCTGTCACACACCCCTGCATTGCTTCCTATCCGGACTTCCTGCTTTCAGTGTCCATGGACACTGAAAATGCTTTGAAAGTGCCTTACGGCACTTTGAAAATGCAGGGTGTGTGTCACAGAACCTGTCACACACACACACACAGCATTAATTTCTTGTTCCCCTATGCATTTCAGTGTCCACAGACACTGTTTTACTAATTGTATTTGATTTCAGTGTCCGTGGACACTCAAATGCATTTAAAAAGTGCCATATTGCACTTTCTGAATGCAGGGGGTGTGTTAGATGTGCATGCACTACTTAAGCACTCCCCCTGCACTTGGTAGTGTTTGTGTCCATTTAGCCTTAGCAGTAGCATGCCTTCATGAATATGCAAGGTGTGCTGTTGTTAAAGCTAAAGGGAAATGGACATGGTTTACTCTGTGCAGGACTAGCACTATTCCTGCATGGAGTATATTGAATCCCAGGGTTTATTTTTGATAGCTAGCATACACTCATATTTTTTCTGTGACAGTCTCCTGACAGTCTTCCTGATATAGAAACTTGGACAAGATTCACAAGTAGCAAGATATACTACACATTTTAAGTCACAATTACATCTATCCTGTGCCAGGATATCCAGGCTAGGAGCTTGAAGTGTACCAAAGAAAAATTACAAATGTATCAGCATTGCTTATATTTGCCACATTTAAACGTTTTAGGTGCATTGGGATTTATAGAACAGGAAGATGTATGGTGCTCAAGCAGAAGTTTCAAGTTGTAAGACTGTGTAGGTAAACAAAGGTTGTTCACCTAAAACTTTTGCCAAATCAACATTGCCAAGATTATCAGCAATAATATTTTTTATCAATGCCATGTTAACTGAGATTGGAATTGGAGAGACTCATTTATAATGGGTTATATTGGCTGGCAAACTGGAAGGTGTATCCCTTTTGTCCAATAAAGATATAGAGAAGTCCTTATGCAAGACTGGTCGAGCCTTCTGATTTCTAAGCAATAGGACTTCTTGTTCTGTATTGTTTAACCAATCGAAACAGTAACCTCGATGAAGAAAAATACTTTTTAAAAGAGAAGCTTCATCTAAAATCATGCAATCATCTGTAGTGAGCCAGCTCAATCTAATAAACCGTCCCTTGATAACACCTCTTTTCACATGATAGGGATGTTGACTCTTCTTATGCAGGTACTGGCTGATGAACATGTCTTTTCTGTAGATTTTACTACCGAACTTATTGTTAGACAGTTCAAAGGATAATGAAATATATTAAATTTTAATGTTACTTCTGAAGCCACTCACTGTACATCTAAGAAAATTGTTACTTTCATTTAAATGGAATAACAATGAAGTGAACTCTTCTGAGTTGCCCTTCCACAACAGAAATAAATCATCAATATATCATCTATCAAAAAATTATGTTTCTAAACATGTGGTGGGACTTACCCTGTAAATTCTGCTCTCACCATGCCATCACTAAAATGGTGAAAATGGGAGGCACTTTTGCCCCCATATTAGTATACTTACACAACTGTGGGATGTTACTAGTTCTGAACTTGTCCATACACTGGTTGAGTGTATCCCTCTGACACTTTTTCAGGGTCATTAAAGTGATGCCTATGCTGTTCTCCAGTGTGTGGAATGCCAGTCACACTGGAGGCAACTTGGTCAGACTATTCCAAGCCTCAGACTTGTACTGAGAGCTGGTATAGTCCTCCTGCAAAAGCCTTTGGCTGTGGCACTTTACAACGAGTCCAGTAAAGATTCTGGACTCCTGAACATCCCACCTCTGCACACCAAATTGAGCACTTTCTCTTTTAACACTTGGCATGTCTAACCAGAACACACAGCAATAGTTAATAATGATTTCCCACCAATGCATGTTTTCACATTTACTGCTAGTGAGCAAACCTGAGCAATGATAGCAATGACATTTGTATGATGTTAAGCTGAGACCGACAGTGCTAAACAGTGCTAAACAGAGAGAAAAGCTGTTTTGGAAATTGGAAGGTTCATCTGACACTTGGCAGTAGTCAGAGGGTTGTTTGCTCCTGTAATTGTTAGGTGTTTTAACTTTGCAGACATGTATGAGGAGCATATATTTCATGACCTGACACATTTTTGGTTTGGCTTTATACAGTCATAAAACTGTTTTTTACAGTGTGGGATTCAAACCTATGCATAAGGGACAAAATATTTTCTTCCAGAGTGGTGATTTTCCATCTTTGCCGCAGAAGAAGTGTTACTCAGACACTACTACATGTATTATTTACAAATACACACGACAGACTGATGTGTTAACCATGTATGTGTGTGACTTGACAATGTCCTTGTTTATATATTCATTTGTGTATGTGTCTTATTGAAGTGTGAAGGCCATCCAAGTCCAGACAGCATAATTATACTTACAGAAACATAGTAGGCAGTATACCCTCAGTCATACATATGAATCTTCAAAACACAGTAAGGGTATCTTATCGCTAATACAAATACTAAAAACAACTTGGCTGACAACTAATAAAACAAAAAACAGGTACGGAAGCAACCAGACAGTCCGAGTAAGAAGTTTATTACCAAAGTTTAAAGTTTTAAGCGCTTTTCGTCAGCATAATCAGCTGACTTCCTCAGAAAAAGTTAAAGCCAATGAAAAGTTACCTTATATATAAGACTTAGACAATTAGGAATCCCATTAACATCTAAATAAATACACCTGCATTTCCTTCAATTTAAAATGACAGTAACCAGACCTTCTCGAGACTTAAAAGTAACATAAACTAAACAATAAAACCCATGGTTAATGACTTATTATTATATACATTTTTTACTTTTTCTTGTTTAGTTTATGTTACTTTTAAGTCTCGAGAAGAGCTGGTTACTGTCATTTTAAACTGAAGGAAATGCAGGTATATTTATTTAGATGTTAATGGGATTCCTAAATGTCTAAGCCTAATACAAATAATTCATATGAGCTCCACTGCTATATCTAGTTATTGTTATTTATAATTATGTTTACATTTTTATAAAAGACATTTAATATAAAGTGGAATGGAAAAACAGTAAAAATGTCTGGAATTTCATGTATTAGAACCCAGGACCATTTGTATTGCAGCCCGATACTTACACCTGTTGCCACAGGAATATTGAAATAGCACTTGGATATTTTCCTGTTCATTACTATAAACTGAACTGTAATAGTAAAAATATACTGAACATCATGTATTAGAATCAAGTACCATCTGTATTACAGCCCTACACTTAACACCTGCTGCCACAGGAATGGCTAAATAACAGTTGCATATTTCCTTATTCATTATTAACTTCTGTGTTAACTATAGCTTAATGCTGCTTAGTGTGTTTGCACAGTACACAACACACTTAATGCAATGTATCTGTTTTGAAATTGTCTACTTTCTGCTTCCTCTCTGCAGGTGTTCTAGGCCTGTAGGTGTTGGGGAAACTTTCTAAATAATGCACAACTCATTAAGTTGTGCTGCACAATGGAAAGCAAAAAACACAGCTATGTATCTTTTTTTAAAATTTAAAATGCCTGCGTCCTGTCTGCAGGTGTTCCGTCTGCTTTCTGTGTGGGCCAACAGTCCAGGTTTGTGCGATGGTAAGTGTTGTGCAAATGAGATAAGGAAAGCTAAACTTGTTTTAGCCCTGTGATCAGTGTTTCTTAGGCTTCAGCCTTAAAAGACAAAGGTGAGACTTGAACCATGATCTACAGATAATAAATGCTGTGCGGATCAATATGTTTAGCAGATGTGCTACACACAGGAGAGTTGTAGGTGTAGTTGATGTATTGGTTATCAAAGAAGTACATTGCATGACATTTCATGTGTTTATCCATTTCCCATGTGAGAGCTAAATCGTGCACCATGCAAATAATTGCATTAAAAAGAAAAAAGAAAAAAATATATAAAATAAACAACACTGCAAAATATGTTAGTACATATACAGTAAACGATTTTTCCACAGGTCTGGATTTGACCTCTAACAACAATGAATCTTCAGTAACAGTGCAAGGGTGTCTTATCCCTCTTTGCTACAGAAAAAGCTTTGCAGCACAGAACAGAAATCATTGTGCATACAAGTAAGTCCAAAATCATCCATGATATCAACAAGACATATGGCACTTGTACACTTCTGACTTGTTTGTACATGTATTAATTTCAGATGTAGTGCAATGAGTGCTCATACAACCATTTCTGATATTTGTTTGGAAAAATGCAGTTCTGTCATTTCTGTATGGTGTTAATTCTTCTCTTATCTGAGCAGTATTCTGAGACATGCAGTCTCTAAGGAATTTGATATCATTGTCCTTGAAATGTCAGAGAATATTTAATTGCAATAGTATACAGTTTTCAACCAATGCAAGGGAGGTTAGGTGTTACTGAACAGAAACTGTGAAATGTGTGCTGCTTATTTACATTTAAAACATTGATATCATTACTTCTACACTTTGTAAGTCTAACCTGGATGACACACCCACGAAGGTAAGGGAGTCTGAACTGCTGTTGTGTTTTCCTTCTCCCTACCAGTAATCATTCACAGTTGCAATCCATTAGCATCAAACACAGAGAAAGTGCTTACATTATGTTTGCATCAGACACATGGAACCAAGATTTTGAAAATTAACAATTCTAATGAGTTCACACCTCATTTTCATCTTCACCATGCTCACAGCCCTGAATCTACATTATAAAAAGGTAACCATGCAGCTAGGGAACCTCAAGGTGAGGAGACGTGTTTATGTGGATAAGACAGAAGAAGATTGCTATTACTTTGGATTTATCTGCACAGAAAACTACTTCTCTTGGTAAGGTATGATTGCATTTTTCAGTTAGATACTGGATACGCTCAGATGTCAGTTAGAAAAATAGTTTTATATATGCATTAGCAAATGCTACTTTTATCTGTATACACTTCTTAGATGTTTACTGATGGTACAGGCGTTTTGATCAGGGCATGTTACTTTAACAGATGCATGGCCTTATTAACTTTCATCACAAGTGCAAATGTTACAACTGTTTCTCTTTACACTCTTCTATTGTTATTTCCATGAAATATAAGCATCCTATATTGTCAATGACACAGGGGTGTTAGCCTTTGAGGATGGCCCATGGATATCTCTAGTGGAGTGCTGGCCACAAATACAGGTAACTGTCAATTGCATCAAAATTACTTTTCTGCCGTAAATGTATACACATGTTTTTTGGGGCAGTTTTTTTGATAGCAGTTGTAATAATTCACTGAAAGTTCTATTTCCTTTGCTTGGTAGCAAAATGTAATTTGTCTGTATTTTTGGGAGTAGGGGAGCCAAGTTTCATTGTCTGTGTTGGCACACAAAAACTTGTTTATGCAGAGGTTTGCCTTGCTATTGTTACTCCCCTTATCTTGGATTCAACCCTTCTTTGTGTATAGCTGTGATATAATTAAACCACATCAATCCTTCTTTATATTTGAAATTATCTGATTTTTTTTCTCCAGTGGTTAATATTGAAAAGCTACTTCCTTATGTGCTATATTTAAGCAGGACTTTTATTTATGTAACATTTAGTGTATTATCCTTCTTTCATGTTTTATATCACCTAGGCTATGGCACCCAATTGTTCTAATCCCCACAAACCCCTCTTTAGTGACCCTAAGAATGATGTCATTGTGCAAGCCTTTAGTTAACATAGTGGCTTTCTGCTTGAGAGAGGCTGTGGGGATATGGCTGGAAGAATGCAAATTTGGCATCAGATAGTGGATGTCAACACTGTTTGGGGCCACAGCAGTACATATGATCAGGTGCATGATAGGGCCACTGACATGATATCATCAGCCTAGAGGAGAACAGCTGCAGTGGCCCATGGACAGATGGCTACCAGGGGCCTGCTAGACAGCCACCACTGACACCAAATTAAGAGTTCCTGTCCACTGTCAGGGATCCAGAGAGCTTAGCAGAAGGTTCACAGCAACATGTGATTGATGTTGATGCTGCTTTTTCAAGGAGGACAAGTATGTCCCAGGAGGAGCTTCCAGGTAGGCTTACTTATGTCAATTGTGAATTTTTTCTTGCATAGTATAATACTGACCGCAATACTAAAGTTTTGTTTACCATTTTTTTGGGGGTGGAGCAGTTATAAAAATTGATACAGTTAACAAATTCTGGTTCATTACACATAGGCGTGGGGTGGACATGCCATCAAAGTTTCTGTTAAATGTATTGTTAATGGACATATTAAGGGGCAAAATTTTTTCACCCCCTATGTTACTGTTAATTGTTCTGATTGTGTCTTTACCTTTTGCTTAACTTCTTCCGAGACCATCATCCCTATGAACTGTGGAGTCATCTGCACATGGTAAGACAAACATTTTTATTTCAGTACTGATGAGCAGTTCACAGAAATATTTATTTTAGCTGTATGTGTGATGTGGGTTTCAGTGTTTTGCTGTACGATTTATAATGGTGGCAGCACTGTTATTTTGTTAGCATATACTGAATTTAGTAGTGTATCTATTAATTTATTTCCTGTCTTTGCTGCTTATTATCATAGCTAATCCTGACAGTGGTAGTGTAGGACACTTACCACTTGATCTCAGAGTATCAGCAGACTCTGATGATGGTGGCCAAACAGAGGCAGAGTCAGAAAGTCCAGAGGTTGAATCTGACACTGAGGTTGACATTCGGCTATCCCCTGTAATTCCATCAGAAGCAGCTAGTAGGCCTATGCCATCCCATTCCAGTGAGCCTCGGATATTGGATAGGTGGAGGGTGAAACACTTGATCAGGGTAGTGTGGTTACTGCGACTACAGTGTCTGTTGACTCTGGCCATAGACAAAGTGTGGGCAAGGTGCCATGCAGGAGGGAGGTTGGGGTACTCAGAAGATGCCGGCTGTCCTTCCTCCACCTGATCCAGGTGTGTCTGTCCGTGCCACTCAACATATGTTTAGGGCAATCATGGAGGAGCCAGGTATGTTTCAATAGGGCCTTCAAAGAAATGCTTATGATTGTACATGTGGCAGGCATGTGTGACTGCCTCCACCATGTTGTTGAGTCAATGGATCAGATGAATGACACGTTGTAATGGGTATGTCTGTGGGAGGTGGACGGCTTCCACATGGGTGTAGGTTAACCACATCATCTCATGTTAGCTGACATGGCCGTGCTGAATCATGCTTCCATAGTGACATTCCTTCCACTGCTCTGTCACTGGTTGAAGTGTCCACACCTATACAAGGCAGGTCATGGGATTGTTGTCCTGGGTGTACTCATGAGGAGAACTCATCCAGCAGACATCAGTCACATTCAGGTAGCAGCAGTGCATCTGACTGTGGGAGTGGATGTGCCAGTGCAACTCCTGGCAGAGCCAGTTCTTATGGTCATTTACAACAATTATGAACTGCCACTTCTACCATGCACAGCTCGCACCTGTCCAACACACCAAGATGTAGATCTATTATAGAGGTTGGCTGTGTTCTTGCAGACACTCACACACCAATTGCACCTGGAGTGCCTATACAGACAGACACACACAGACACACAGACACACACACACACATACACACACACACACACACATATACACATACACACACACACACACACACACACACACACACACACACACACACACACACATACATACACACACACACAAAACAGTTACATGGTTCAGTCATGAGGCTTAAACCTCATTCTGCCTCAGTGGCCATTTGATACTTTATCCAAATTTCTGCCCATTTCTTTTTCTTACTGAAATGCACTCATTTACCTTTTGTGTCAGCCTAGGTTTCCTGCACCCCACACACAACACCCCATGCAAGTGATAATTGTGCCATATCCTCATTTTCCCTCTTTTGGATTCAGGGATACATAGGCTTTGTGTCTGAAGCTCAGGGTGCATAGCTGACTTAGTGCTTAGAATATATTGGTTTGTTATGTTGTTTGGCTAATTGCAATGCTTTCTTACAGGTTTTTGTAATGTGTGCATGCCTATCAAACTCTTAGAGCAAAAAGATGGACCAAGACATAAAAGTGTGGGAGAAAGGCTGAACACTAGGCAGACTTTTAAAATAGTTTGGTCTTACAAAGTCAGAGACAGCTTTTAGAATCAAACATTTTTGTATCAGTATTTTTAAGACTTTTTTGAGGGATTTGAAGTGTGAAACTGAAATGTGTGCCATTCATTTCTAACTTTAATGATTTGCCAGTACAAAAGTATGAGGCCAAACGGTGGACATTCAGTGACCATCACTACATTTTAGAGGTATGAATGAGTAAATCTTTGATGCCTGAAGTATATTACTTTAATGAGGATGCAAGTATTCACATAAGTCACTGCTGTCACATCTTGACGTCATTGTTGTAAAGATCAGCCACCTTTTACGTACTTACATTACTAAGTAACAGTATGCAAGGGTATGCCATTCATTTGTATTGTTACATATTTTTGTTCTATTCCAGGTTCACCATTTACCTTGTAAATCCAGCAGTTGCTATAGTTTTAGTTCAGGACTAATTCTGTCTGATGCTAGGAGTACACAGCCATTACATAGGTAGGTAAAGGTTGAGAGCATTGTCTGGCATTAGTGTTACTATATGTATGTGTGTAGGATGAAGGTTTTAGCCCCTTAGGTAGTGAGTGTACTATGAATTACCTCTCAGCCAATGCAGGGGCATATTGAGTATTCCTACATCTGCCTACACCTAAAGCAGTTGCTGATTCCCCCCTGACTCCTTATCTGCATGTGGCTGTGGTGACCTTGTCACTGGTGGTGGGATGTGTGCCTCTTCCTCTTGTTGATCCTGCTGAAGCTGTTTTCTCAGGATGATGATGATGTTAAGCATGGCACAGACAGTGAAGATTTCAGTAAATGTATGTGGGCTGTACTGCATGGCTCCACCAGGTGTATCTAGGCACCATAACTGTGACTTCAACAGCCCAAATACACACACTCTGATATTTTTGGTTTGAATATGTGCCTCATTATGGCAGTCTTCACTGGGTGCATGTGCATTTCTGATGGGCGTCATCAGCCACGGTTCCAGTGTATAACTTGCATCCCCCAGTAAATGACCTTGTGGGATATCACCCCTAGTAAACATCTGATACAGTGGGGAGTTGTGCTAAATATGTGAGTCGTGGTAACTGCCTGGGTTTTCAGCTTACAAATTCAAGATGATTCCCTTAGCATTACATACAACTTGGCAGTTAATGGAGTGGAAACCCTTTCTATTTATGCAGACCCTTCCCTGTTCCCCGGGTGGTGCTTTGATTTCTATATGTGTACAATCTATGGCACCCAGTACTTCAGGATAGTGTGCTACAGGGTAGAACTCCTGCATATTTGTGGCCCTGTCCTCAGGTATATGGCTAAAATATATGTGGCCATTGCCATACTCATGTAGCCAAAATTCTAAGTGCTACACATACCTTTTCTGCATCGTATTGATTTCCTCTATTTACCCTAGGTGTGAGTTGAGGATGAAAGAGGTTTCAGAATTCCTCTATTGTGACTCTATCCACCCTGTAGCACTCTACAATTTCCACTTCATGCAGATTTTGATAATTTCAACAGGGTCTAAACACTCTTCTTCTTGGCTATGGTCTATTAGCAGCAGCAGTAGCATACACTTAAGCCTGTTACACTTACACATGAATTAAAGCAACAGCAGCCCCTAACATTCTTTGTGTGTAGACTCCCTTCCATGGCTGTATTCCAGTAGGCTTTGGAATTTGCAAGGAAAACCAGCACTGCGTCTACACAGTTGCTTTACAGTCTTTTGAATAGCTCCTCCATCTTGGATTGGTTGACTAGCATATAGATCGGTTGCTTACACTGTAATTAGCATGCCACAGTATTTAACATGTTTGTGTAGCTCTACACACCATGCAGAGCCACTTACTGAATCCCAGATGGTGTGCTATTGTGTGATCATTACGCAGTGACTTGCACCCAGTCTTAAGAGAGTGTGTAGGTTTTATTGAATTTGCACATTTTTTTTAACATGAAATTGTGAAGCCCATTTCCAACACATATATTTGTACTGCATTTACTTACTTTTGGCAGTTAGTAAGCATGGTAACTCATGCACAGTGCCTAGATATTTAATTTTACTCTGTTCACTATTTTAATATTTAATACATAACATGTTTTGTAAATAATGCAATATAATTAGCCCTGCTTGCTGCTTTGTTTACTTATTGTAAATTTTGTATACTTGCTTACATCTCTCATGTCTTTTTTTCTTGACATTTGATCATTGCTAATTTCTTTAAACCCAGGATTATCATGAAAGTACTACACTGAGATTAGCATTATACCCTAATAAACAAATGCACACATATATAATAGAGATATTAATTATATGGTACAGTTAGGATTATCATCAGGGTTCAACTACAACACAGTATAATTTGAGGAATGCAGAAAGAAATGCCATTTCTCTATTACATTCCACTTCATGTTTTATTAGAGGCATTCATTCCTTGACAATGTTCCATTCATACAATTATTTCTCCTACTTTCTCCTTTCTTTCTCTTTATGGAATATGCTTCCTGACCCTGTTGTTAAGCATACCCCATTCATAAGAATGTACCCTTTTCTTGCATTTCTGAGGGGTATATATTTTTTTCTACGACTACTTTTAGTTCATGCAGATGTATCACATAATGTTATACCAAGTTCTAAAAAGAATAGTCTGTTGTAAAGGATATAGCAGTAATAAGTCATTTTACCATCATTTTAAAGCATATCTGCTGTCTCTCTCTCTCTCTCTCTCATGTCTGTCTGACTACCTTTGTTGTGAGACATGCCCAGCAAACTTAAAGGTAATATATTCAGGTAGAAGAATAAACAATCCCCAGGATTTAATAAAATCCATGTAGGCACCATGTAGACCCTACATGGAATGTATCTGTGTACACGGCCACAGTCTCACCTCGGCAGCGCACCATGCATATTAATGATAGCACACTGCTGAGGGAGAGCATAAGAACAGGGATATTAAATCAGTGTAGGCAGAAGTATAGAGGTTACCCATGGTTGTGGATGCGTACAGGGTGATGCTGCCTGTACTACTCCCTGCTACTGTTTAAATGCTGTGAATTGATTCAAATGTGTAATATTTTATTTTATTTTTTTTTCCTTTTTTGTATGTTTGTGCGGCACTGCATGGTGCGGAGAACAGCAATGCTGAGCTATGCTCACATATAGACAGCTGACACCTGCCAAACATCTAAAATAGAAACCAGATGTCATTAATTATCATAATTATGTATTGTTCTTATTTTAATTTTTTTATGATTTTTTTTTTAAATTGCTGTTTGAGTGGTGTGGTGCTCATACATACATAGCCAACAATTGTTAGACATCTAACATTAGAAACCAGATGTAAATAATTATGTCTGGGTCTATTTAAGCACATTTGTGTGGCACACCATGGTGCTTAGTAATGCTAACAGGTAACCCAGTAGCATATGTGAAGGTATACTAGCTTTTATAATATCCAAGTAGCTAAATGAGTAGAGATGCAGCCTAATGCTTAGTAGGTCCTGCGTTTGAGGCTGTAGCAGTCATAAAATGTCTGTAATTTAATTTGTTATATAAGTTTAATTTTAAAAATAAATTTGTGAAATATGGCACTGCTGAACTGTGCTGAACACTGTTTAAACATGCTAACTGCTACTTTCGTTTGTGTGGTGCTAAACTTAGCTAAAACCCCGGTTGCATGAGTTTTCATGCTGGTCAACTCTACTTAGCTGGTTTGGATGAAGCTAAGCAATGCAGTGCTTTTCTGAATGTTGTCAATATTAGGTACAATAGGTGAGAATTCAGCCTGAGAATTCAGAATTGGGAAATCAGACTATATTAGGTGCAATAGGTGAGAATTCAGCAACAGTTCTTGGAGTCTAATCAACTGGTGATATGGAAGGGGGTGCTGGTGAAGGTGTGCTCTTTCGGGTGCAGAGATGGGGTGTTCAGGAGTCCAGGGTCGTTGTTGGGCTTCTGGTAATAAATCATGACCCCAGGCTGCTGCAGGGTGGTTTCCAGGGCTCAGAGTGTAAGGCAGAGACCTGGGATGGGTTGGCCAGGGAACTCACCAGTGTTACTGTATCTCCTGCACAGGTGGGCAGTGTCACCACCATTATGATGACCTGAAGGAGAAAAGAAGGGAAACTTGGACACCTGGGTCCAAGAAGCTAGAGTGGGAATGCCCCACAAATATGTAAGTATGTTTTCCATTGTTTTATCAATATGCAAGCTGAATGTCTGCAAAACTGGTATGCATAATGGTGTGCTTCTCTCTCAACAGCCGCAGCTGAGAGGGCACGCAATGTTGAGTCCCATGCCAGGCACCTGGCCAGGTTGCTCCATGAGTGTGGTATGTATGGATTTATTATGCTAATTGTAGTGCAATAAGCAAGAAAGAGTAAAACATTTACTGCAATAAAGTATGCACAATACACACTGTTGTGCAATAAATGGGCAATTAGAGGTGTAGTGCAATAAATGAACAATAACAACTGTATTGCAATAAACAATAAACAATACTAATAAAGGTAAGCAAAACGGTGTACAGCAGGATTGTGTTGTCATAACCATTGCAGTAGAGCTGCATGCATTGCTTGTATATGGTAAGGTTGCTGCAGTCAAGTGTAAAACTAATAGCTGTAGAATGCAAAACTAATAGTCTGCAAACTGTATTGTTTAACTCATAGTATGGTCCAAGGCTGTCTCCAGGACAATATCAGTCACATAATCTTCTGTTCTTCCTACTGCAGGTAATAAAGGTATATGAGTGATCTAGCCCACTCTATGGTCAAATATTGTGTGGACTTCACAGACATTTATCAGCAATACTACTAAAGTGTTAAGCAGCATTGCTGATTCCTACAGAAATCTGTTTTAATAAATGCAGTATGGATGTATCCCATGCATGTGTGTTCTAATGTCACTTCAGTCAAGTATAGCACTGTAATAGTGATAGAATGCAAAATTAATTCAATCACATGGTATGACAGATGTCTAGTTTATGTACTTCACACAAACGTGCCTCTCAAGTGTCACAGTTTCTTGTAACGTAATTAAAACTGCCTAATCTGTCTGTCACAGGATTACCCGAAAAATGATTACCTGGAATGCAATGTATTACCAAATCCACTTACAGAATCACTTGGTAGTTGTAGAAGTCCACATTATGTGAAAGTGGTCTGTGTAGATATGTACCTGCATTTGTTATTGCTCAGTCCATACTGACCCATGCTAACAGCTTGAAAGGTGTGCATGTGCTACATCAGCTATAGGAGAATTGTAGTCACTGTACTCAAAACTGACACTACACACCTGTAAAGTATTTATCAGTGTTTTCAGGGGTATAGTCTGAATTGTCACTAATGGATTGTTTCTGTCTCTCTCTCCCCACCCCTTATCTTCATGTATTTATTATTATAATTTAATATTAACATATTTCATTACACTATATTTTGCAAAATGTCATGTATTATTGTCATGTGTTATTATGATTCAATATTAAAATATTTTGTTAAGCTGTTTTGTTGGCCTTATGCTTTAATTCTTACTGACATGCTGTTAACATACTAACTGTTATGTTATTTACTGTTGTGTTCCAAATAATATACATTGATATGTATTTGGATAAATTAAAATGATGTTCCATTCTGTTAATACTAGCAATGGTTTGGTTATTACTAACCTTAACTTATTGCTATACCTCATTTACCACAGCATATCAAGGTAGGCCAGCTCCGGCTGATCCACTTACCATGCCTCAATCAGACGTGACACCAGGTCCCAGCACATCTGGGACCCAGACAAGTAGTGCCCCTCTGTTGCCCCTGCACTACCTGCAGCATCAGGTTGTACTACCCCACAGGACTGGGATGGGCCCCACTCTGTTAGCGATGGTGGAAGGGGAGTTGTCATCTGGGCTGAGCTGCTGGTCTTGGTGCACAGGATAGTCTACTGTGGGTTTGACTGCCCCCCTGCACCGGATTAAGGGCATGCTGGCCAACCTGGTGAGGCAGCCTCACCCTGGTGCCCAGCCTCCAGCACTGCTACACCCTGAGCAGTGAAGGAGCAATGCTGCCAGTCCCATGGGTGTGGATGGGAGTCATGCTGCTGCCTTCTAGAGGCACATGGGACTTGGATTCCACAACACCCTCCATATCCAAGGCATTCATCCCTCTCATGTGTCACACACTGTCTCTGTCTGCTGTCTTGTCTGTCTTGTCTCTCTGCAAATGCATTCTCACCTACCCAGCTTATCTCCCCTACACATACCTATGTCCCTTCCACTACATTTCACAATGTGTACTTGTCCCCCCAAAAAAAAATATCATCCCATACATAGCTCTCCAGTTTGCATGTATCCACTGGACATGCATAATTTGGTCCAATTGGCCTGACAATGCAGATACGTTGTCCTCACCCCTCTCTCTGGGGTTGAGAGTTTAAAGTCATGTACAAATTCTATCAAAGTGCACAGTTGTTGCTGTACAAGAAATGGATAGCTATGGTTCTTTTCTATACCCTTCCTGCACATCCTTACCTTCCTTTCACTATGTTTTCCCTCGCTTCCACCCCATTTCACCACTGTCCTATCTCCCCATTTTTTCTTTATATTTTTATAGCACATCACACAGCTTTGCTAAGCTCAGGTAAATAGAGCTATATTAACTATATGTGTTTTTTAACTTGTAATACACACTTACAAAATAAACACCTGTCCCATGCTTCGAACTTGAGACTATCACTTCTGCATACTACTGCATTAACCTGCCAGGCACACAACTCTTAACTAAAGCAGGTGGTTTAAACAAAACATAGTAATTGCCAGTTACAGTCATTAAGCATGTTTCAGAGGAGCTGCACTCCACGCCATGCAAGCTTGATTAAAAATTAATGGAAACAATTGGAGTGTACCTTGGACTCTGGTACAGTAGCACACCACTAGGAAAGCCAAAGACATAATAATGGATGTAAGTGAGGCCTGTGATAGCAGGCAAATGTGCTCTTCAGCAGCAACATGTAGAAAGACATCTTCTAAGGCATTATTGTCAAAATACATGTTCAACTGGGACCCTGGTGCACACATATAGCCATATAAAGGCATGCACATACTGATGGATGTAGAAAACGTATGTCACAGCCTATATGTGTGCAGATATATTTTGCAAATACACATGCTGCAGCAGTGACTCAGTAGCTCAATCTGTTAACTGCCTTGCAAATGGTACATTTTGCCACACACAGTCCTGGTTTCAAACTCGGTGGTGTGTAGAAGTGAATGTACAGCATTGTGAAGGCAGCAATTAATGACTGAGTCATGTACTCTTTATCCACACAATGCATTTCAAATGACATGTCTACTTTTCACTGATGGAAATCACAGGCCTGCAGGTAGGAACACACTTGACATATCCCTATAGCAAAACTATATGTGCATAACATGTCATAACATGCATTAATATGCATTCACAGAGAATGCCAACGCAGGTACTGCAAATGAGGGCCACTAATATCAGAATGCGCCACACAATCCTTCCAAAGTCACTGCGCAGATCATCACAGTTGCACTGTTAAAATACACATTGGAAGTCCTTGCTTGTAACAAGGCCTGACTGCATACATGCTGCAAATTACTATCACACTGTAACACATGACCTGGCAGTTGCCCAAATGGTGGACATAGTCTTATATTTATAATCCATTTTACTCAAGAACACACCAAACATGTTGCCTAGTAGTCTGTTAGTGATACTGTTGCCTCACATACTTACCTAAAACACATGCCTTAATTGGAGTAGAAAGGGTAGCCTGACTCTGGCTTTTCCTCTACAACAAGGCTGACACAGCTCCCACAGTTACTCCTACAGCTTGTTGTCCGCCAAAGTGTTCACACTCTCTGCCTATGTCTATTACCTGCAGCAGTAGCTGCAGCCTGTAGCACACATATCTCTATGTAAAGGTTTCTGTTACAAACCTACCCTCTGTGACAATGTAACCTCCTCACCCCAGTATTGTTCAGCACAACATATCAGAAAGGGCCCCTAATCTACACCAAAGGTTTATATATTGCACAGTGGTTGCATGTCATTGGCTGCTGATGATGCAAATCAGCTGTGTTGACTGCAATTAGCATTTCAGACCGACAGATGGGTTTACAGCCAATCACCTGCTAATGAGTAGGATGTTTAAGAGGCAAGTAGCTGGCTATGGGGAAACATTCTGTATGAGACTTTCCTCACACAGAGCACACCTTTGTAAAAACTTTACTGCTACCACATATCAAAAGAGGTATGTAACTGATTTTGTGTACAACAAGAGGCAGACAGGTGAACAAACTTACAGGGAATAGGGATTGCAGCATTAAGCCTGTCTTAGACTTGTGATAATGATATGTAATTGGTCTCCTGCTGTCTTACACCTACATAGGATGTACAGTACATCAAGGGTGCATTGCCTTTTGTCATTGTGGCACTGGTCTCATTGGACTGTCCCTTTATAGTGGTTGTAATAGCACACTGCTATTTGCTCAGCACTGTTCTTATGATATATTATCAGGGGGTTGCTCATAGTGAACATACCACAATATGCTAGAGTGGTGGGTGTATGATCATACAGAAGTAGCTTTCATGGCACACACAGGAATACCTGACTATTGCTGCTATCCCAGTTGTATCTACACATTTAGTATATTTGCACACTGTGGAGTATGACATGTGAACAAGCACTGGATAGCACCTGCCATTTTGTCCTTGCTGTATCTCTACATAGAGTACTTCCATGTATGTGATCCTGTAATATGCTCCCCCATTTGTTGTCTTTCAGGAATCATGCACCCTTCTCTGATGCAGAAAATGAAATGATACTGGAAGGACTAAGGCAACATCATCACATCCTACTGTCCAGGGGACACAAAACAGGGAACAATGGGCTGCATTGTGGGAAGACATTGTGATGTGAATGGCATGAGCTATCAAGGCAGGACATATGAGCAGGCTTGACACCATGCAATGGACATGATCAATGGTGCGTGATGAAGGGCAGCAGATGTAGCCAGGGATCGTGCCATCACCAGTGGAGGTCCTGCCACAGAACAACCACTTTCGGCCAGTGAGGAATTCCTGGTGAACTTAGACACACACAACAGCTCCCAAGCATCCATCACACTAGACATTGTGGTGGTGGGTGCCACAATTTCCACAGCAGAGGAATGTGCAGGTAGGCTTACTGTGATCAGCATTGTAATACTGCAGCAGTCAGTGTGTCAGGCTGTATATACTTTTACATGGGTGCCAGGTATTTGTTCTTTGGGGGGAGGATTTAACCTCAATTGTACTCTCATACTCAGAACATTATTAATACAACAAGTAACACAGTAGCTACTGTAAATGTGAGATATATAGATATATTACCTTGTTGTGCTGCAACATGTGTTGGTACTTACATTACCTCACCCTCAACTTCTCGCAGGTCTGTCAGGTATTGGCCAAGACTGATGTCCTCCTCCTGGTAAGCATGACATTGTTTTGTTAAGGAACATTTATATGCTATTAAAGTTAAGGGCCAGAATAATGCCCTATTTAAACATAATTGCACGTGTTAACAGAGCAGAATGCTTTTATTTTTCATTCTAGAACAGGTACCTAAGGATATTTGAGGGGGTAATCATAGGATGTAGTTGAACAAAAAGAAACACTTTGGCAGTAACAGTTAAGAGCAGATAAGCTTCCTGGTTTAAATGAGGCAATTACTCTAAAATGGCTTTTAAAAAACAAAAGGTTAAAAAGAAAATAAATTAGGCAATGAAATGTATTTTAATATATTTGTTAAGATAGGTGTACTGGGATTTTATGTGTTGTTTTATAAAGTATAGATTTATATTGGTTAATTAAAAGGTAAAGTGAACTGGTCATGTTTTCCTTGATTTACTTGAAGGGGATATTATAAAGGTCTTGAGTTGAATGTGTATTTTGTTCTGGGATGTCCTTTTTGGAAGAAAGTGGAGAAGAAAAATGTTTGACCGCTAATCCAGTTGTGGGTCTTTGTTATTAAGAGTATTGGTCGATTTTACATACAAAATAAAGCAGGTATTCATGTACCGCCTATTTTCTTTCTTATTACAGGTGACTGGGGGAGGGTTGGTGTCTGTCCCCTACAGAACCTGATCTCAATGTCTCTTCAGACTCTGATGATGATGGTGTCCACAGTGAGCATAGGTAGGGATGTTGGGGGCTGAATCTGTCCCATAGGTAGACATCCTTCTTCTACCTCCATTGTCACCACACATAGTCAGTATGCCCACACATACCCAGTCTCTGGACACCACAGATATTGGACAATCAGAGTATAGGGACATTGAACAGGAAAATATGTCAACTATGTCTCCAGTGAGTGTAGACACTGGCCATAGCCAGAGAGCTGGTGAGATCCCAAACAGACGGATTGACAGGGGTGCTTGTAGGAGGCCTGCTCTTTGTCCAACACCTGTTGCTTGTGTCACATCACAGGTCACTAGGCACATGTTTGGGGCCATCATGGAGGCATAGGTACATTCTGAATGGAACACCAGATATATGCCTAGGGTTATGGATGCAGGACAGTCTGAAATCCATGACTGCCTCCACCACATTGGGGATACCCCAGATCAGTTCACTGATGAAGTGGACAGCAGATAGGCTGAGACATTGTCTGTTTTGAACCTCACATTGTCTGTGCTGGAACATATAGTTGGAGTTGAGTTTCAGACTCAAGGACATAGGTCAGCAATCCCATCTGCTGAGAGTCCACATGGCCATGCATATTCCAGCTCCCATAATGGCAGTACATCCAGTGCTACAGAGGGGAGTGTGCTGTCCACACCACAATGTGGCAGGCCATGGACTCATGGTCCTGGTCATTCCAGTTGGGGAAACAGTCCCAGCAGACAGCAGTCACCATCAGGTAATAGCATCTCTTCTGACCATGGGCATGGAGGTACCAGTGAAACTCCTGGTACAGCCAGTTCCTGTGTTCGGGGCCAGTGACTTTGAACTGTCAGCTCTACTATGCATGGTTGAAAGCTGTTCAACATACACACATGTTGGGCTAGCACTGATATTGACTATGTATATGCACACATTCACACACCCCTGCCAAATGCAGGTCAGCTACAGACACACACAGCACCTTTCCATGGTGCCACATGCACCCCCACACAACACCATGTGCAAGTGATGATACCTAGGCTACATCCCTGTCATCCTCACCACTGATGCAGGAAAATGAAGCTATGTGTTTGATGCACAGGGTGACTATATTAGCTAACATATTTGTATAATGCAGTGTTGTTGTGCCATGCCACTTGTTGTGGTTAATGATCGATACTGTATGCTGGCATTTGTCATGAGTAAGCCATATACTATTGTGTACCTTATGTTGTAAGATGTAATGGCTGTATAGTTACACAATGACAGCTGGGTCATGGCCCTCTTTCTGTTTCAGGAGTCTGTTGGGATAACCTATGGGTACACAGTGGCAATAATGCAGCACAGGATGGCATGCCAGCACATCAGAAATATGTCTTCAGCAAGGTACAGCATTATAAGTGCATGGCTCCATAGGTATATATGTGTATAGCAGGCTAACAAGGACAATGGCAACATTCAGCATACTTGTGCATCCCTAATCTGTGAACAGGTCTGCTACCCTTGATAAATGTCACCAGGGTTTTTGGAACTCACACATCTACAACCTGTGGTGATGGAAATGAGCCATCTACAAATAGCCTGTGTCCAGTACAGACAGTTGCCCGACACAAGTTATGATTGTTGTGTTCTGCATCCCATTTTATAACCTGCACATGCAGTGTCACAGCAGATGCATGATTCATATACATGAGGGGCCTGTTTCATGTAGAATGTACTGTCCATGTTACATACTTGTCTCTGAAGCATGTACTATGGATACTAGGGTGATGTTGTATCCCCTCCAATGGTTTTATGAGACAGACTACACATGTATGGTCATGACACGGACTCCATAGAACATGTTATTTACACCATGTATTGGTGTACCATGGAACCTGTGTGGCTGCTACAGTTGTACAATATGCCTGTGTAGTGACAAAGCAAGCGTGCCGTTGCACACAATGATAGCTGTGATGACACTCACATTCAGTAGTGACACTCTGGGATTTACATCCCAAACCTGTCTGTATATGTTGCACAACAGTTAATGCATCCCCACATCTTACTGACCAGTGAGAGTCAAAGGCTACATTACTCTCTGTGTCCATAACTCCATGTGTAATGGTTCAACTGTGTGTGGTGTGTAGACACTACAGTATTTTGTAGGGGTGGATGATTTCCCAAAAGATAGTATTATGTAGTCATTGGCAGTTAGTCTTTGTCAGTGGCTCAGAGAACAACTGACTGTGTCTTAGGCCATCGGGATAACTGTTGGTTCTGTGTGGGTTTCTGTGACAGCTCCCAATATGCAATCACCTGCTAATGTGCTCAGTCAGAGGTTACTGACAGAGGCTGTGACTCAAGAGAGTAAATAGGTAGACAGGGTACACCAATAATGGAGGATGGTGAACTCCACTGGTGACTGGTGTCATCGCAGCATAGGTCTCCCAATGCTATCTTCCAAGAGTATGACTGCCAGACACTTACTTATTCACCACTTGATATAACACTCTGTACATGAAGTACACAGCTTCCAGCAAGGCCTGCTGGCCTAATATTGTCATACACCTTGTCCAGCCATGGTTGGTGCTGTTAAACGTACGTCTGACATCCATTGCATAGTGTAACAGTCAATGAGCTCTGCTGGTTACAGTTGGTAGGCATGATCTGGCCTTGAGCAAAAATAACAGTGTTTGGTCCAGTGTCAGTAGGTGTACAACAGTGTCAGTGCTCGTATCCATGATAAGTCCTATTATGGCATTTCAGGTGATATGACTCAGAGATCTGGGGACAGCACTAGGCACTACATGCTAGTTTCCCTTTGTGCAAGTAATTATAGCAGTTACTTCCAGCATGTTGCAAGAAGATAGTCATGCACGGTGTCTGTACAGAGCACAGACAAATGCTTTAGAGAAGTGTAATATATACACACTGTTTTGCATAGCCATTCTGTGGCTCATTTGCCCAAAGGATGGTCCAGGTCCTTACCTACAATTCCCTGCAGCAGTGCCGTGACATCCCCACACAGGGAACCAAGATAGTGCATCATGTGTTTACCAATATGGGTGACCAGTACAGCCCCTCCAATGTGATGTCCTCCCTGGTGGGATCTGGCCACAGATCAATCTCCTTAAAACTACTGGCACGTACCCCATCTTGTAGACAATACAGATATATATATCAAGATAGCCATTCGTTGCCTCCTGTGGGATGGTTGACATAGCGTGACTGCACCTCCCCCTTCAGAAGGGACAGGCAAGTATGCAGAGATATACACTCATACATTATGTCAGCAGCATTACAACTGCATGAACTTGGCTGTAAGTGACAGGAGGGACCCAGGCTCATCATGACTCAGTAAATCTGACTGGTGGACAATTGCCATTAGCAGGTTGTACAATAACAGGTAGACAGTGCTGTGTGACAGTTGGGGTGAGGATGCCCCCTCTTACATGAAAGCACTAGCTCCTCAGCTAAAAGAAGCACATAGTGTTGTTGTGATGTTGTGTAGACATGGTAAATGACAAAAGTTGCCACCTACACAAAGCAGAAATACAGTTATCAGTGTAGTTGCATGTGTATCCTCAAAGGACAGGCCCAGATTATCGGTGACCTCGTATGTCATGATGCCACACATGATGGGTCTGTACTCATACCTAACCTGTACACCTACACTGTCTGTATCATTTACACTCCCTTGTCCCCCATGACATGTGACACATGACATTCCTACAACCTGTCCCATAACTTCCATATTTGCATAGCAGTTCATAACTGGCCTGTCATTGGAAGATACACAGCAGCTATTGCACATGCTAACATTCCAGGCTGCATTCCACATGTGACCTGACAAGGATGAGTAACACCACTGGAAAACCCTTGCAATCAGACAGACACTATTGGCTGCACACCAGCTGAGTGGACAACAGCATTTTTTATACCCTTGCACAGAGGTTGTGCATCCACTGACCAACCTAAATATACACCTCTTTATCTGAGTATCCTTATCTGCATGCCCATAGGGGTGATCATCATGGAGCTGAACAGCACACATATATGTGTTCTACACCCAGTTTGTGTGACAGGGGGAGCATGACTGTTACACATAGTGGACATCTCTGAGGCAGTCACCATGGACCTGGGTAAGGGTACATCAGGGCATACAACCCTAGACTGAGCCAAGCCATCTGGTTATATCCCCTGGTCAGGCAACATTTACAAAGCACCCACTTAGGCATCCACAATACTGACATAGTAGGGGTCACTAAGTGTCCCATGAATGGCACACATAGACAACATAGGGACATCTGCCTCCAACTGCTGATCTGTAAGCAGCAGTGCTCAACATGGTGCAGTTCTGGGTCCTCTACTGCTTGGAATCCATTCAACCACAATACCTTCAACTACTGACTGACTATGGCTAAGTAGCAGGCTCCAAATCCAGCTCCAGACAAGTGACAAGTGGTGTACCGGCAGGGTTCTGTCCTGGGACCACTCTTGTTTGGCATCTACTTCTCTGAAGTACAGGCCAACACTAAGGGACTCTGGCTTACAAAGTTTTAAGATGACTGCAAGCTGGGAGCCATTATTGAATTCCAAAATGATGTGGATATACTACAAAAGGTCCTTACCAAAACAGATGCCTGGTGCCAGAGTCACAGGCTCAAATTAAATGCTAAAAATGCACAGTTGTCCCTTTTGGGAAAAAACACGTACCTGTAAGCTACCACATAGGTGGCAGTACACCAAACACTGAAAGTGTGATAAGAGACCTAGGGACACAGGTGGACAGTGGTCTCACCTTTGATAACCACAAAGCCACAACAGTTTGAAAATCCTTCTATGTGGCACACCTCATCACTAAGGACTTTTCATCCAGGAAAAAGGAGGTCATTGTCCCTCTGTACTCATCCCTCATTACATCCATTATAGAATACAATGCCCTGTTTGGTATGTACCTCACAAAACATTTGCAACAACTAGAAAGGCTGCAGAAATACCTCACAAAAAGAATCACAGGCCTAAAGCAGATGCGTTATGCTGACCGTCTAAAGAAACTCCAGCTATACTCTGTCACATATCACCTACTCAGAGGTGATCCATGCCTAACAAACAAGGCCATGTCAAACCCAGAGCTGTTGGACATGCTACACTTAAAGAAATCCCAATCTCTCTGAGCCACATGCTCCAGGGATCTTAACCTTGTAATCACAATGAATAGAACATGCTGGAGGGATAGATTCCTGACCCAGAGACTCCCCATACTCTGGAATGGACTGCCCATACATGTCAGGCAGAGTGCATCGATGGCCCTCTTCAAGAGGAACCTTGACGATTGGATGGGAGATAGGAAATTCACCCCAGGGATCACATCAGTCACCCTGCTAGACAGGGGTCTGGGAAGGTAAATATTTGCGGGAAGCAATAACCAGGGAATTGTTATGGCTAGGCCTGTATAGGCCCTAGGACTGATAGCCTAGTACCTACCTAAGAACCTATGAACCTATGAATAATGTTGGCTGATGCCTGCAAATTGTGTACACTCATAGAGTCTCTGTGGTATGTCACTATCCTGCAAGAGGATATTGCGAACACATGCCTGTTGACATACTAATGGCCATAAACTCCATGCAAATATATATGTAGTATAATTTCCATCAGTTAGACCTATGTACCTGGTAAGTAGCACATCAGTCTCTACATGTGATATACATACTCAGGGGTGAATGAACTGGGCACACAGACTTGGTCACACAGGTTTACACATAATGTGTCTCAGATCACCATGTCTCTACAGTGGTATGGCAGGAATTATATGGCATAACTGAGGCAACAGTCACCTGTAAGTGACATAATCATAACCTCCAAGTTTTCTTCACACAGCATACCAGTATCTGCTGCAATGGACATTTGGTGATGTACCTATCCAAGCAGTACTGGCAATTGCACACAACAGTATGGTCCCTCACAAGGACACTTCACGTCTTCAGTATGTGCTCAATGAGGATCATCTGCAATGAGTGTCATTTTCACCTGTGACATATAGACTACTCAAAGGTGATCTGTGTCTTTCATATGGGGCCATGTGTGACCCTGCTTGATTGTATATGCTGCGTATCTGTAAGAGGCATAGTAGATGAATAACTCACTGTAAGGACATTAACCTAGTATGTGACGTTAGTACTATATGCTTGTGGGAGAGGTTTGTCTAGCAGACTTCCACAACAGAATCCTGCCTAATGGCACACAGAACACCTCAGTGCACCTCAACACATATCATCTGTATGATTGGCTGGGTGACTGTCATCTCAACACAGGGCATCTGCCTGTGTCCATCTTGGACTGGGGCAATATGTGCTTATCCTGTAACTATGGGTATAATAATGTCTATGATTGTGAGGGCTGTATGGTCATTATGCTAGTTAAGTTCAAACATCCTATGGTTCCATAACACAAAGTAAAATGCTCTAACAGGCTCACACACAAACATGGCTACATTGAGGCTATCACCACTTCTAATCACTGCATAGAGAACATGCAAAGGCACACATGTACTGCAAGTTGGCTGTATGTAGATGTGAACACTTACCTAAACATGGCTACATTGAGGCTATCACCACTTCTAATCACTGCATAGAGAACATGCAAAGGCACACATGTACTGCAAGTTGGCTGTATGTAGATGTGAACACTTACCTAAACATGGCTACATTGAGGCTATCACCACTTCTAATCACTGCATAGAAAACATGCAAAGGCACACATGTACTGCAAGTTGGCTGTATGTAGATGTGAACACTTACCTATGTAATGGGTCACACTACAGATACAGTACGTGATGCCTGCAACACACCTCATGTCTGCTAGTGCTATCAGTTCAGGATACGGTTGATGACATCAGCAGACCTTGTTGTGGTCAGTCCTTTGAGGGGGGCCACATCACATGTTACAAATAAAATACTACAAAGCCCTGCCTATTTCTAAGTTACCAAGGTGATCATATTTATGTCACCTGGACATACACACAAAATAGCCTGGAGTGAGATTAGAACCCCTACATATCTAGTCTTACACACTGTAGATCACAATAATTATCACATGCACCCTGGCTTAATTCTGATACTACATTGTCAGCTGGTAGTCTTAAGGTGGATGACATCATCAGGGCATGTAGAAAAGGGCAATTTGGAGGCCTGCAGCAAGTTACAGGGCCAAAAATGTCATAACCATTGCTGGTGGATAACCCAAGAAGGCATGTCAGCTGGTCTGTAGTGGGATGGACACACACACACACACACACACACACACACACACACACACACACACACACACACACACACATACACACACACACACACCCACAGTAGCCTGGAGTAAGATTAGAACACCTACCTATCTAATCTTATTCACTATAGGTCACAGCACTTATTGCACATGCCACAGGTTGAGTTTTGCATAAGCGATTGCAGGCACAGTACTTGTGCATTACACAAACTAGGGTTGTGTTGGACAGCACCTTTGGCCTGAAGAGTGATATTGTTTTGTGCTGTTATCTGCATCTAGTATCCTAGCAGTGGGATAATGGTTATTATCCTATGTGTATACAGTTACCTGTATGGACATATGTGGCTGCTTGCAGTTAGATAGGCAAACTTGTAGGCAGGAACAATGTGCCCTGTCGATGCGTGCATTCACAAAATTATACACTACAAGACCTGCTCACCTGCATCTCTCTATGTGGTGACATCCAGCAGGCACAGGAGTCTGTACGCAAGTGGATTATGTGCTGGTGTGCCCTTAATTTGGATCCTTTGAGCAACAGTATGGATGTGTGATAGTGCAGATTTACTCACCATTATTATGGTATGTAGGACATTACAGACATTCACATACATATTTAACAGGGATGTATATATAAACTTAGCTGTGTGTGTGCGTATGATATGTATATGCATCATATAGATATATGGGAAGTGTCATGTATTATTGTGATAAATATATATATATATATATATATATATATATATCAGTATATATCAGTATATATCTATAATATATATATATATATATATATATATATATATATATATATGGTTCTACCTCACTTCAACGACACGCCGGAACATCGACACGGAAATCGCGAGCCCCAGAAGATCGACAGCGCAGAAGACCAACGCGACGGGACCTAGAAGATCGACAAGCAGAAGACCGACCCGACAGATGAAAGCACCGACGCCGAGGATGCCGAAATGGGAAAAGGCTGTGTAAGTATGCGGTAGTGACGGACGTTATGGTGCGAGTAAGGTAAGTGTGGATAGGGGTGGGTTAAGTGAGTTAGGGTTAGGGAGCGGGTCAGGTAAGTGTGCGGTAGTGATTGTGTTTGGGTTAGGGGTGGGATAAGTGAGTTAGGGTTAGGGAGCGGGTCAGGTAAGTGTGCGGTAGTGACGGACCTTAGGGTTAGGGTTTGGGTTAGGGCTGTAGGTAGTTGTGTATGTGAGGTTTAGTGTGGGTTTGTAGGGATTTTGGTGTGCTTGTGTTGTGTATGTGGTTTTTGGACGGGAAATGTGTTTTGTTTGTTGATTGTGGTGTGTGAAGTGTATGAGGTTTCGTGTTTGTGTACGGTCGGTTATTTCGTTGTCGGGCATGTGGAATTTCGTGTTTTGTACTGTCGGTTATGTGGTTTGGTAATTGCATTGTCGGTGTTTTGGTGTTTCGTTTATGTGAGGTAGAACCATATTTATATATTTATATATATATATATATATTTATATATATTTATATCAGTATATATATATATATATTTATATATATATATATATATATATATATATCAGTGTATATCTATTATATATGTATATATATATATATATATATATATATATATATATATAAATATATATATATATCAGTATATATCTATTTTTGACACTATATAGGGATAGATATACTATGTATGTGAGAGAGAGATAGTGACAGATGGATATGTATACATATATGTCTGTATGTATAGACATATCTATGCATAACAGTTCATTCTGATGACGGGGCAACAGAATTGTGCTCATTTTAACTAAGTGTTTGGGCATGCACAGTGTGACTGTCAGTACTTATAAAGTGACTCCAGGCCACAGCTACCTGTACACCAGTCCAGGATTTTGTGTGTTATAGACCATACATCTCAACTGTATTGAGCTTTGCAAAATGTCTAGGGTTTTGGCTCATTATTTTGGTCTGTTCCTCATAAAATGTGTGGTCTTCTGGCAAATCACTTGGATGAAATGTGGATTGTAGTCACAAAATAATGAAAAACATTTGAGTTTCTGACTTCAAATCCTTCAGAAAAATGTCTGTTGAAACAAACCCTGTTATTCTAGCAACCTTTTAAGTTTATGAGAGCAGTATTAAAAATATGTGCCTATTTGTGGGCCTTTGTCCCCCTATTTTGTCAGGCTTTGTCCAGATTTCTTGCACGAAGAAGCTGAGGGGTATGTTACAGACATTGACATCTGTCCCTGTTTCTGCAGTATGCACTTCACTCAAAATGTCTACAGCATTCCCCAGCTGTCTGCTGCACTTAATAAATGACTGAGGTTATTAATGTTACAGCACACACAGAGCAACAGTATGTGAAAACACCAAGATAATAATACCTCACATGCAAAAGATGTGAATACTTACAGATTAGAACCATCAACCATACTAACTTCCCTAATCCATTGAGCCGCACAGACTGACAGACAGAGAGGAGTCATTTGTCACACACTCAACAGCATAAATATGTACATTGTTATTTCTGCTTTACATAGGACATACAGTGTGTGTTACAGTGCTATGTTACAGCCCTGAAGTTGCCTGGTCTGCTGATGTACCATTGCTGACTTACTGTTAAAGCAGTTATATGGGAACACTGCTGTGTTGGGGGTTGGGGAACAACAACACATGATCTGCTGATATAGACAGTAGTCCAAATATCATGTGACCCCACTGTTTAACATCTCCTTTGACTGATGTAGTGAATATTCCAACCATGAAGCCTAGTGATTATTAGGGGACTCATACTATTGGACTGGGTATCTGTAGTCCCATGTGGATGTTACAGCTGTCCATATAGCCCACTATATTTCCTTGCATAAATGCAGCAGATCCATACATATGATACCATATTATATTAATCCTGACAAGTAGTGTGTAGGTTATAGACTTACCTTGTGAATGCAGCAGTTGACAGAACTGTAGTTCAGGGCTGACTCTGTGTGATGCAAGCAGTACCAAGCCAATACATGGATAGGTACAGGTTGTATGGTTTGCTTGGCATCAAGTATTTAATTATATGTATGTGAGTAGGAGTAAGGTGTCAGTCCCTAGGATATTAGGTTGTCAGTGAATGTGCTATGCATTGTCTCTTAGCCAAAGCCAAGGCATACTGGGCACACCTAAGTCTGCCTACATCAACATCATCAGGAGGTTCCTCCTTCCAGTTCTTCTTTGAGTGTAGCTGTGGTGACTTAGGCACTCATGGGGACCTTGTATCCCTTCCCTTTGCTGATCCTTCCACAGAATCATATTGTGTAGCATGGTACATACTGTGAATATCTGTGCATATGTGGCTGGAGTGTGCTGCAGGGCTCCACCAGATATATTGAGCCACCAGAACCATGACTTCAGAAGCTCAAACACATGTTCTATGATGTTCCTAGTTTGTGCATGTGCCTCATTATGGTGTTCTTCTGTGGGTGTGTGTGCATTTCTGATGGGTGCCATCATCCACGGTTCCAGTGTGTAGCCAGCATCCCCCAGTAAATGTCCATGTGGGATGTCACCCCTAGTAGTGATAACTGTCTCTCTGAGGTAATTTTTTTTTTAAAACAAGTTTATTGTTTTTAAAATACAAAATAAATATCATAACAATTTTATACAAGTAATTAAAATGGAAATGGTTATAACATTCAATAAAATAACCAAAGTATTTACAAAGACATCCACTACAATCAAATCAATTAATTAAACTAAAATACCATGCTATTGAAGTTAAGATTTTTTTAACAAATTTTGTAAAGTATCCCATATAATATAGTAAGATGTTTTTCTAGTAGTTCTTGATTTTATTGTCATCAATTCCATATGGCACACTACAGTCATAACATTTTTAAATTCATTAAACGAAGGAGGTGTATCTGAAATCCAATTTCTGGTTATTATTTTTCTAGCCACTGCTAGAATAGACCATAACAAGGGAAGCTTAACCTTTTAACACTTTGAGTTACAGGAGTGTTGAATAATATAAGAGATTTAGAAATAATGAAATTATCTGTAAAAAGAGCCTGCAAAAAATCATTGATTGACTTCCAATATTCTTTCAATTTTATACAGTCATAAAACATATGTGCCCAATCAGCATTAATTTCTACATTACATCTTTTACATAGATTGTCTTTATTATTTATTTTATTCATCATCAAAGGTGTATAAAAGGATCTATGTAAAAATTTCCAAGTAAAAAGTCTCCAGATAATGGAAGAAGTAGTTTTATAGGCAGATTCCAATATATATTGTTTATCTTGTTGATTTGGTAATTCACCATTAATTGAAGTGAAATAGTTCCAATAAGTATTTACGTTGTAATAAGTTTCTTCTCTAATAATTTTATGTATGTATGAAAGCTTACCTTTATCAGAAACTTTATGTTGTAAATTTAATATCAAGTAATCAATCAGTGTTGGAATAGATTATTTAACTGTTATAGACATTAAATCAATTTTATTAATGAGATGTTGTCTAAAGGTCTGAACTTCTAACCAACAGGTTTCTCTCAGATCAAATTCTTGTTTTAAGAAGTCTAAATTTTTAACTTTATTATCAGATAGCAACTGATACCAGTACTTTAGATCATTTTCTGTGACTAAATGAGTTCTTTCAGAAGTGGATGACAAAAGCATACCTCGTGTATACATTATAGGAAATATAATAAAATTCCATTCCTTATATTTAGGATGCATGAATATAAAATTACGATAACTAATAATAATGTTTAATGGATAACTAACTATATATTTTGGTGTAATAGGTGATGTACAAAATTCTTTTAGTAACCATAGCATGGAGTTATTTACAATCATATTTTTATGTGTTAAAGAGATTTTCATGAAGTGAATATGAATTAGTTCCCAGTAATCTTTCCATTTTGCAACATATGACTGATCTATTAACAAAGTAATAACTTTTATAATAGAAGAGATAGTATATAAGTTAAAGTCTGGAAAAGAAATGCCCCCTTGAGACCAGCTATTAGTATGTTTCTTTAATGCAATCCTAGGTCTATTAGGTGCCCATAGGAAATTTAACATTAGTGTATTCAATTTCTTGATAATTATTTTTGTAGGTGGGAGTATTATTGATTGTATTAAGTATAATATCTTGGGGAAAATTATCATTTTAATAATTGTAAGTCTCTCTTCCATAGTAAAAAACATATTATTCCAGGTATTGAAAAGATTTTGTATATTAAGAAGACAGGTATTATAATTATTATGTATAATAGATTTGATATCTTTAGTTAATATTATACCTAGATAAGTTATCTGACCTGAATTGGGAATATATTTACTAAAATCACTAATGAGAACATTTTTTTGTGTATATATAGGTAGTATTTTAGTTTTTTCTTCATTGAATATTAAACCAGAAATATTTTTAAAATTCATAATTTTATCAAATAGGGACTGCATAGAAGAATTGGATCCTGCTGATGTAATTAAAACATCATCTGCAAAAAGTTGAATTTTAGATGTTGTATTTTCATCTATTTCAAATCCCTCTATATCAGTACTGTTTCTGATCAGATTAGCCCAAGGCTCCATTATTAAAGTAAATAATAATGGAGAGAGTGGACACCCTTGTTTTGTACCTTTTAAAATGGGTATTTTTTGTGAGACATATGTTCCTATCTTAATGTAAGCCAATGCTCCTTTATATAAATGTTCAATCAGATTTACAAATGCATCTGAAATGTTTGTGCACTTCAGTAAGATAAACAAGTAGTCCCAACTTACTGAATCAAATGCTGAACTTATGTCGATACTAATAAGTGTTAAATCTTTCTTTCTCCTATTTGCAAGATCAATTAATGTTAGAGTTCTTCTTATATTATCAAAAGTGTTTCTATTTACAATGAAGCCTGTCTGATCTATATCTATAATGCCTGGGATGATTGTCTTCAATCTATCAGCAAAAATACTCATAAATATTTTATAATCAACATTAAGTAATGAAATGGGTCGATATGAAGTGCATCTAGTTGGATCTTTATTGGGTTTTAAAATTGGCGAAATAAATGTTTATTGCCAAGATGGGGGAGTTATTAACTCATTTTATGTATTAATGAGTATGTACTTTTAGAAAGAATTTTATATATCTCTGGTATAATACCATCATTACCTGGTGCTTTGTTTGATTTAAGCTTGTTTATTTGTGTAACAACCTCTGTATATGAAATACTTTTATCCAATAGTTTAGTCTGTTGTTTATTAAGTTTTTTATTCATGTTTGTAGTTATAAATTCCTTTATTTTATCTTTAGGTTCCATGTTAATGTTATTATGATTAATTTTGTGAAAGTGATTTCTAAATTCATCTAATATTTCTGGTAGACTAGAAACATTCTTCTTTTCCTTAGAGAGAAAATTTCTTTGATATGATTTTGCTTATTCAACCTTTTGTTTTATTTTTAAGTCTATGTAAGTATTTGGGACTTATTGAATAAGACAAAAACTTGTATTTCTCTAAAGTTATTTTAACTTTATGAGTTAAAATTTCTTTGTATTTCTCATTTAGTTTGTTTATTTCTTCAATGACTTTTTGTCCATAATATTTTCTTTATTATTATGCTTATAAGAGTCTAGTTTACTTTGAATATCTAATAATTCCTTATCCCAAGATTTCCTTTTATTATTATACCATCTGATACTTTGTCCATATAGATATGATTTTAAAGCATCCCAAACATAAACAATGGAGACTTCAGGAGTATTATTTATTTCTAAAAATGTTGCACTTCTGAAAGTATATAATCTTTATAGTCTTTTAGTTGAGTTAAGTATGCTGGTATCCTTTTGATCTGAACATTGTAAGTACTTTTTATCATGAACTCAAAGACAATTGAATTATGATCTGATATAGGACACAAAATGATTTTAGAGTTAATTAATTCTGTTACCATCTGGTTAGAAATAAAGACTCTATCTATTTTTGAATAAGTTTTATATCTGTTAGAAAAAAAGGTGTATGGTAATGATTTTGAGTCTATCTGATTATTAATATCATTTAAATGATAAGAATTAACAAAATCCTTTAAATGTTTTGCATTAGATGTCATTTTCCTTTTACCTATAGTAGTAGTATCTTTTTCATGTAGGATACAATTAAAGTCACCTGCTAAAATAATATCTCCTATAGAGAATGATATGATCTTATTAAGATGGTATTTCACTGTATTAATACCAATTCCTAGTATCAAATATACATTGATTAATGTATATGTCTTTCCATTAATTTGTATTGTAACCATACAAAACATTCCTTTATCATCTTCATAAGACTTAATAGTTTTAGGAATGGGCATACTTTTATTCCATAAAATAGCCACTCCTCTTTTTTTCTGAGTGTGCTCTGAACTAACTAATACTGTATATTTATTTGTGGCTAATTTATCAATATCTTTTTTCAGGAGATGTGTTTCTTGAAGGAATACTAAGTTGGCCTTATGTAAATTAATGTATCTCATTAAGCTTGCCCTTGGATTATTCAGTCCATTAATGTTTAAAGAAATTCCTTTTAGAGAAGTCATTTGGCATTTTTAAAACATATAAAACTTATAATCAGAATAACAATTAACAAAATAAGTAATGTTATACCTCCTCCTTTAGGTGTACCTTTAAATATAGCTGTATTTATTGAAACTCTTATGGGATTTTGTATAAGCTTCAATTTTGTTTGTAGTGACAATGAGCTTACAAAATGTATTATGGATGTCAGAACTATATACAAACAACAGTAAACAGAAGAAAATAATATAAGGATTAAACCTTGCACCCAGCCTGGAGTTAAAAACTCCAACTTTGAGTAGCACATACCACTCAAGTTAACCCCCTACCCTAAGCAGCAGTACCTCAGCTGCCACCTTGTCAATTTAATATTAATTATTATTAACTAAAGTTAACATCTTTCAATTAGATTATCTAGTAAGACAAAGCTAAACATTTGATAAATCAGCATCATATAAACAAATAGAAACTTTTAAAAACAATTCATACTGCTATGTACATCTATTTAATATAATACATTTATAATCAAATAGCATTCAAATAAACTTGATATTAGGAACCAAGAAGAGAGAGAGAAATAAAAGAAGTGAGAGGGAGAGAGAGAGAGAGAAAAAAAAAAGAGGGCATATATACATATTAATTTATTCAAAGTTTGTAAAAATAAGTTCTGATGTTCATCTAAAGTCGATAACTTGGGTTATTATGGTTCAGACATTACATATATTAGGATATACCTATTTTCTGTCATAGAAATGCAGTTAACAGCTTCTAAAAGACTTTAAATTACTTGCATCAAATCTTTTTTTTTTTTCCTCATACTTATTATTGCCAGTAAAATAAAATATTTATGTTCATAAAAATGATTACAAATCATACTGCATAGCTATGTAAATTCCCAGATATACTTGCATTATTGTGAAGAAAGCCATCTGTATTTTATATATCTGAACTGCTGCTTTAAAATATGTCACATAACAACTTCTTCTAAAATAAAATCATAATGATATTTATGCTTGTCAGTTAGATAAGTCAAATGAATTGTAGCATTGTATATGTTCAAATCATAAGTATTTACATACATTAATATGTTGCAGTCAAGTAAACTTTCAAAAACATATATATACATGTTTTACTTTCTATGCCTTCTAAAATATCACATTTGCTTACTATGGGATACTGAATCATTTAAAATCATTATAACTTTCATATTTTATAAATTATAACATGAATAAGTAAGTAATTATAAAAAAAAACTCACATTTAAATGTTATAGAGTTCATTTTCCATCGCAGAGTCGCATTTGCAGCAGTTCTACTTCCTGGTAGAGTGTTCTTCTTGAATCTGCGATGTGTCAGTGTGAATTCAGACGTCAAAGTTCAAATTGACTGCATTCAGCTTCTCTGCGTGAATTCTGAGTGTTGAAGCTTTTAAAACAACTCGAGGACACTATCCACGAGGTAACCCACATCCCAAATTGTCTCCCTTAACATTCTGGCAGGAATTTTGATAAATGCAAGTGACTGACATTCATTTAGCAATATAAATGAAACTAAACAGAGCAAAACCTTTGCGAAGTATTTTACAAGTTATTACAATCTCTATGACAGTGAAACTAAGCCCACAGTTATTAATATATAATACAACTAATGTTTTATGCCCCTATTCAATTTTTTATACAAATCTTATTATATACCTGTATCAGTATTATCAAAAGCATGTAAATGTACTTATATGAAAGAAAAAGAGAGAGAGAGAAAAGAAAGAAAAAAAAGAGAGTAGAAAATAAAAAGAGAGTAAGACAAGAAATAGAAAATAAAAAAGGAAGCTATAAAAAGTATCTACAGTGGAATATTACTTGCTGTTTATATTAATAAAGATATATATGAAACATATTATTTACTGCTATTTAGTTCTAATTATTAGTAATTAAAGCATGACATATTATTTGTAAACAAGTATAAGCAATAGAATCATGGCAAAATAATTAGCAACAGTATTTAAACAGCATATATACTTTTTAAAAGGAATTAATAAGTTATTATTCCACTTATCATATTTTCATTACACTTCTCTCCCTGCCCTCCCCCACCCCTTACTGAATGCATAATCTAAAAAGAATGTCATTATTTAAAACAAAAGAAAAAAAATGTATCAAATTACTAACCTTGGGTCTCTTTGTCACAAAGAGAAACAGGTTGATTGATAGCTTGTTATTAGTTCCTCAGATATTTTGACTATTTATAAAACAAAAACAGTTCTTTGTACACAGAAAATAACTTTGATGAAATCTTTTTCAGAATATTTGTGGCTTTCTGAAAATTCAGTAACTGTATTTAAAAAGATTAATAGTGAAGAAAAAAGAGAGAGAGAGAAAAAAAGAAAAAACATAGAGCAAATCATTTGTTTTTTAGTCTTTTTTTCTTCTCTGAAGTCTTCCATGAAGCTTCTGTTGCCAACTTCTTTAATGAAGGACTAGCCCATTCCATTTCCTCTATTTTATCCAAAATCTTATTTTTTTTTGATAAACAGCATGCAAAGTCTAAGTCTTCAAAAATTCTAGGGCCATCAGGAAGAAAGATTTTTAGTTTGGCAGGAAACAGAAGGTAGGTTTTAAACTGTGCTTTCTTAAGCTCTCTTATTAATGGCAGAAAAAAACTTTTCTTTTAGTTATTACCAAGGAAGAATAGTCATTGTCAAAACGCACAGTTGCCTCATTAATTTTAACAGGTGCTTTAGCCCAAGCAGATTTAAGTACCATCTCTTTATCAAAAGATGATAGAAATCTAACTATAACTGATCTAGGATGCTTTTTGTTAGAGTTAGAATTAGATATGGATCTATGGGCTCTTTCGATACCAAAAGAAAATGTATCTGGCAAGTCTAAAGTTTTAGGGAGCCATGTATTTAAAAAAGAAGTAATATTGTTACCTTCTATATTTTCTGGCAGTCCAAAAATCCTAATGTTATTGCGCCTAGATCTATTTTCCAGGTCATCAAGTTTAGTTTGTAGATGTGTGTTCTGTTTCAGCAAAAACTCAATGTTGATTTCTTCTTCTTGGATTCTATTCTCCATGTCATTTACAGTCTCTTCTATGCCTGTAATCTGAGTCTTCTGTTGTTGCAAGTCTATATGTAACAAATCTATTTGTTTTGTAGTTTTTTCTATGAAGGTATCAATTTTAGTATCCAGTTTATCCATTTTGGCAGTAAGTTGCTGGATTGTAGATATCAGAGACTGAAGTTATTTCTGCTGGAATCTTGAGAATTTGTCTTACTGGAACTCATTTCAAACAAAGGAGCTGACAGAAAAATTTCCAAGGTGTTTTCTGACAGGAATATTATTAAAATTTTCTTTCTTTTTTAGATATTATTCAAGAAATATATATTCCAAATGTATTTAGAAAGAAAATTACTTCATAAATTAATTTTTAAAGTAATTATTTCCTGTCAGTGCTGTGAAATTGGTGGAGCTGAAGAAATCTACTGCTATCCTGTGTTCATCCTTGGCCACACACCCCCACCTCTCTGAGGTTATTAATGTTACATATTCATGATAATGCCCTGGGCATTGCACATGACATGGCAGTTGATGGAGTGGTACCCTTTGTGGTTGATGTAAATTAATTTGAAGTTAAGTATGGGCTATATGAAATTATTAATTGATTTTTAAAAAGGAGTTGCTGATTGAAATCAGGGACCTGCAAGTGACTATTTGCACTAGTTTTCCAATAGAGGTGATTGGTGATGGGTTGGATATTCTACATGATGCTATTGTGAACTATGAAAGGAGGCTATATGCAACAACAACTAAAATAACTTTTAAGAGACCTGAATGATTTTAAAACTGGTGCCATTTTTTTCCTGGCCCAGAGAGTGAGGGGATCATATAACAACTAATGAAGTACAAGCAGCTCCTGTATTGGCAACAGAAGTATCTGTTGCCTTAGAAATGGCACCAAAGTCATCAATACCTGTAGCAATGTCTGATGGAACTGCAGGAGTGTCAGGAATGAACATGGCAGCTGCTTCGACTTCTTCAACATCAGAAGCAGTAAATATAGCTGTAAATGCAGCCTTCTTAGTAAGTCCAGCTCCTTTTTCCTTCAAGGGGTCATTTCCAATAAAAATCAAAGAACCATTGAGGAGTAGAACCAGGAAAGGGCATGTTCGGTGCCTTCAGAGCATGGAGGAGACATGCATGAGTATGCGAGCCAGGAACAAGATGTAAATAGTTTTGTTTTGAACTTATCTTCTTTTGCTTTAACATCTACACCGATTTCTTTGCTGAATAAAAGGATTATCCTTTGTTCCAGTGAGGAGATCAGATGAGGTTGATGTTTTAACTGATTTAAGATTATTTTGTAGGAATTTAACGTTAAAGACAATTTTTTTCTGACCCCCCCACCCCCCACCACCACTACCTCTGTAAGAGAATTTAATAAACCCAGCATATGCGTGCCTAAAAACCACCCTATTGTTGATATGTTTTTGCTGGCCTGTGATAAACAGAACGAGATGCATATGATCAAAGCTGTAGTGCAGCTTTTTATAATTTGAGAAAATCTGAGTTTGAGGACTTAAATGAACTTAAGACAATGACTTGTATAGAAATCCAGCCAGCAGTTATAGTTGGCAGGATTGTAGTCATGGACAAAGACTTTTATTATCAACAAATGTCTGAACATTTAAGTGACACTACTGTACATTTAAGCATTTCTCACAGCTTCTTACAGGGTGTGATAGAAAGTGCATCGTTTTTAGTTTTTGATATGTTTATGACAGGGCTAATCACAGAAGACTTATTTAAATATTTTAGTGTGGAATTTCCTACAGTCCTGATATTATATGGGCTACCTGAAGTACATAAAAACATGGTTAGTCCACCCATGAGAACAATTGTCTCGAGTACTGGTTGGGCGACAGAACCCTTATCTATATATGTGGAAAAAACTTTACGCCCTGTTTTAGATATGGTTAGTAATGTGCTGAAAGATATAAAAACTTTTCTAAATCAGTTGTATGCTGTTGTTTCCAATATTGATAGAGACTACATCTTTGTAACAATGGACACTGAATCACTGTTTATATTGATTTCTAATGTATGGGGTATTGAAACTGTTAGAGAAATTTTGGTCACTAAACAGAATTTTTCTACTGAGAAAGTTGAGTTAGTATGTACACTGTTAGAGATTATATTGGAAAACAATGTTTTTATTTTTAGGGATGAGTTCTATCTTCAGAGGGTTGGCATTGCTATGAGCACAGCATGTGCCAATAGCTACACCAGCTTGGCTTTGGCACATTGGGAAGAAGTGTGCATTTTGAATAACAATGATTACTTGTGAGAGATCATTTGATGCACCCATTTTGTGGATGATATTTTTCTTTTATGGGACGGTTCTAGTGAACTTTTGAATGATTTTGTTAGATACTTGCATACTACAACTTATTTTCTAAAGTTTACATGTCCACATTCAAATGATGAGATAAGCTATCTAGATGTGAGTATTACTAGGTCTGACTTAGGGTCACTTAAAATTGGCCTGTTTAGGAAACCTAGAAGGAAGAATAATCTCCTACATAAAAATAGAATGCACCCGAGACATGTGCCTAGAAATGTTATTAGAGGACAGACCCTGAGGATGATGGGATTGTATAATGATGATGAACACTTAATGTCAGTCTTAGGAACTTTAAAAGATGATTTTTGGCAGAGGTTATTCTGAAAAGGAGAGAGATGCTTGTGTTCGACAGTGTCCTTATTTTTCAGGGAACACCTGTGCTGCTGCTAGTGATATTCCTGCCTGTTTGGATAACAGGATCAGTGTTCCACTAACATTTTCTAGTGATGTTAATACTTACTGTCAGATTATTAAGAACAATTGGCATATATTACATGCCTCTGATGAACTTAAGGGAATAGTAGGTGATAGACCCTATTTTTCTTTTAAGAACAATGTGTCTCTTAAAAGACAGCTGTGCTACAAATCTTCAGACCATAACCCTATAGTTGACTCACAGAGGCATGGCACCTCTCCGTGCAGAAGTTGTGTGGCATGTAAATACATTCACAAAGGGTCTAACTATACTCATACAGGTATAGGAGTGTCTATTGAATGTGACTTATATGCTGACTGTAGAACAAGAAATGTAATATATTTAAATTATTGTAGTTACTGCCCAGTCTTCTATATTGGGAAGACTAATCATTCACTGAGAGAGCATATTATGGAAGATTTAAGGGACATAAGAAATTCCAAAGAGAGTAATGCTCTAGCAAAATGTGATGGCTGAGGGTTTGCAACATACATTTAAATGTTTTGTTTTAGCAATTTTATTAGAGAGCGTCAGGGGTGGTGACTTTAAAAATAAAACTGAGGCAGCAGAACAGAAATGGATTATTCATTTTAAAGGGTATAGACCACCTGGTATTAATGATGCTGAGACTTTGAAGCCTTTTTACATGCACGCAAATTACCGCATTAAAACTTACTGTTGATATTTATACTTTTTAAATTTTATGTTTATGTATTTTTTTTTAGTACTTTTGTATGAGTGTCATGGCAGCCTGAGAGAAGGTGTATACATGTCTCTTTAAAAATGTTAATTATTAAGTGGAGTAAGCTCCTGACTTAATGGGTTGTAGTGGCTTAAATATGAGTGTGTTAGTCGTTTATGTAGTCTGAAGAAGCAGTGTGATATTGCAAAAGGGCTTACTCTGTAGATTCTACTCTCCTCACCGAGTGGTGACTTTATATGTACATGAGTGCAATCTATGGAACCCAGTACCTGAGGGTAGTGTGCTACATGAAAGAAGTATTGCATATTGCTGGCCCTCACTTCAGGGATGAGGGGAAAAGAAATGTGCTCACTGGCATATGGTAGCATGGCATCCAGGAACTGGTGGAGTACCCTGGATGCTGATGTCTTTGAGACCCCCATCATGTCCCCAGCTGGTCTTTGGAAAATACTTTTAGCTCATATCCTAACGGCTACATATACCTTTGTTTCCACTGTGAAGGGTTCCCCTCTGTTAGCTCTGGGTCTGAGTTGAGGGTGGCAGAGTTCAGTGGGTTCTTGTAGTATGCCCCTGTCCCCCCTGTAGTGCTCTACAATCTCCAGCTCATGTAGATCCTGGAGGGTTAACCTGGGACTCAGCACTCTTCTCCTTCTCTGTCTAGGCCTATTGTCAGCAGCAGCAGGAATGACTTCAGCATCTAGCACATACAGATGTAGCAGACCTGCAGCAGCTCCTATCATTCTCTCAGTTAAAATTCCCAAGTCTGTACTCCAATGGTGCAGAGTATGGAGGTAAAATCAGATTGTAGGGTGTTTACATACTTATAGTGCTCTGCTGTAGAAGCTGACTGTGTGATTGGCTACCTATAATGCATTCCACTTGCCTTGTATATCATTAACATCATTTAATGGCCTTAGTTTAAGTTAAACAGTGGTCAAAACTAATGAATATGTCTTTGCCTTTTAGATACCCTCAGCACTGTGGCGCACCACTCAAACACGAGCCCCATAGGTTAACAAAGCTTAACACTTAGTACTCACACCCCCCCCACTCCAAAATTTCCATGCTCAGCATAGTGGTGTGCCAAGCAAACACACAGAAACACACTCCGCTTAGCTAAACAAAGTTTAGAAGTTACTGCACACACACGCTCCTGAAAGGGCATGCTCAGTACGGTGGCACACCCCTCAAACAGGTGCAGCTAAGCTGAAATAAGCTTAGAAGTTATTGGATATACCCTCCCCTGATGTCAGTTACCTTTTCTGTAAACACCAACATATATCTCTGCCTACAAGGAGGGGATATGTGGACACAATTACCCCTTTATGATATTCAGTAACTCCACTTCATTTGCATAGGGATCTTTGCTCACAGACTGGAAACTACATACTTCAAAGCCCTACCACATTAGCAACAGTGCCAGTGCACCATTGCAGATACTCAATGCAGGGTCCTGTAATACACTTCTGCCACATAATATTAATTTTGTTTTTTCCAATTTTATTTTTTATTTTTTTATAAAGCATGTTTGTGTACTGTGGTACACTGCACAAACATGCCCAGATTATTTAAGAAAAATAAACTTAAATTAACTTATTTCTTTTAATTTTTCAGACACATGGAGGATAGTTTTGCTCATATCTGTACATGGTATGCCATTTCTGTCCATCTATCTACATTTTTACATCCCCTTTTGTCTGTATACATTCTTGTACATGGAATTTCCCCATGTATACTATGGATACTGACATGGGGTCTGCAGAGCTGCCTATCTGCTTGCTGGATTGCTCAACCTGCCTCATTTGCATGAAATTCACCTGTTTATGAGGTGATATGCATGCCATGTAACTTCCTGTGTTGGTACGTGCATGCGCGCTGCCCAGCAGTGTTTACTGAATCAAAAACCTGCTTACTTTCATGTAAGCAGCATGACACAATGCCTACATGATAAAAAAGACCATGTAGGCTTTCTTAAATTCCCCCCCTAATTTATTTTATTTGACCTTTGCTGACCATGTTAGTTCCACTGGGCTAGCAGCCTCTTTTCATGGGATAACCAGAGGTGGTATTTACACTACTGAGACAATTTGACCAGGGCATCAGGGAACTTCCCTTACTTTTTTAGACAGGTACCACAGGATCTTTTACATCCACCTGAGATATCTCCAATGGAAGCAGATGGGATGTCAGTTTAATGCCTCATCCAAAGGACAGCACCCAATCTACCTGATGTGGGAATATAACCCACAGCATACTGCCACTTATATAAACATTGCACTTGCAAATACCTACTGCAGCCCACTGTCAGATTTTCCCAAATTCATCTAGCTCCTGCTCAGCATAACTG
>NC_056741.1:1536393788-1536418788 GCF_019279795.1 Protopterus annectens | reverse complement strand
GTACACAGGTTCCAGAATAAGCCATTTAAAAGACTTACTTCCTCAATTATGGATGTATTTATAGCTCACATCACCTACAGATTTGTAAAATACAAATCATAATCCATAACTTACGGTATCACAAAAATAAGGAACAGCTATTGCCTGCGCCTGGAGCAACATGAACTATTTCTGCAATATAAAAGTAAAATTCATAAGAAGTTAAAGAAAGACTAAGGTAAAATGCAACTAGAAATTCAGGACTCATGTTGGCAGACATTTCAGAGTTTTCCTTGGATATCTCATGTGATGTTTACAAGCAACATGGTGGCTTCTGATTTTTATAAACAATATGTTTCTAAGTTATGTACTAAGCTGCTCAACTTATTATTTTTTTCAGTTAAAAACAGATACAGAAATGTAAACTGAGAATACTCATCACGTTCTGATAACACAGGTTATATATATTATGCACATATATACATATATATGTATACACACACAAATGTAAATACACACATATATGAGTTCTGCTACTTTTGATGAACGGCTTTGGTTGAATAAACAGAAGATGGTCGATGTCGACAAAAGTAGCAGATCAGACCTTACCTCTGAAGTGCCCAGATTATTGCCCTTTATTTTCGGTCTGTTCCTTTAGTTTGTAAGAGCAGTATTTTAAAAAAAATGTGCCTATTTTTGGACTCTGTCCTATAATTATTTATGGATTTGTCCAGATTTCTTGTTGCCAAAAGTTGAGAGGTATGGATCAGGCGATTACTGGGTTGGCAAATTTGCTCTTTCTCCAAGAATTGTACAATGTCAGAGTTAGTATATATAATTATTACGAGATGAGGCCCTATACATTGGAGTTTAGGGGTCTTGCTTCCATGCAAAAATGTTTTTTTTTTTCATTTTTTTGTTTCCTTGTGCATGCTCTAACATTTATTCTCTGTGCATGCTTACTAGCATGTTAACATGCACAATGTTGATCATTTGGTTTTCACATCATGCATGTTGATATCTTTACTGTTAGACAAACTTAAATGAATCCATATCTATATATGTATATATATATATATATATATATATATATATATATATATATATATATATATATATACACTGTATATTTGTGAGTGTGTGTGTGTGTGTGTGTGTGTGTGTGTGTGTGTGTGTGTGTGTGTGTGTGTGTGTGTGCGCGTGAGTGTGTGTATGCATATACTTTAAATAATCTAAACATCCAAATGTTAACGTTTCCAGCATAGTCTCAAAAATATCAAAAACAACCAATGTTAGCACATTATTGGTCATGCTCTGAGACCTAACCTTAGGGTATATAACAATTAAACAATCCCCGGGATTCAATAAACTCCATGCAGTAATAGTTCTATTCCTGCACAGAGTAGTTCATGTCCATTTAGCCTAAGCGTTAACAGCAGTGTGCCTTGCATATTCAGGAAGGCACGCTGCTGTTGAGGCTAAATGGACACAAACAGTGAACAAGTGCAGGGGGCATGTTTAAGTAATGCACGGACATCAAACATACCCCCTGCACTCAGAAAGTGCTGTACAGCACTTTGAAAACTCCACGGACATCGAACACGCCACTTGCACTCAGAAAGTGCTGTAAAGCACTTTGAAAATAAGAACAGTGTCCGCGGACACTGAAAAGTAAAAATACACAAGCAGGCACTTCTCTGAACTGTACAGACTATCACAGAATGTTCAGTTAGGTATGCTAGTGCATTATATAAAAAGTGTCCCTAGTAGTGGTCAGACTCCCCCCATGTATGATGTAGGTGTCCTGCCCTAAGAGGCCAAGAGGTATGTGTATACCCCTAAATTAAAAATAAAAATAAAATGCATTTTATTTTCATTCCAAGTAAAGTGTAAGCATAGCTGAGCGGGTTTGCGCATTGCACTGCTGTGCTCAGCATAGCTGAAACATCCCTAAAGAGCTAAATAGAAATATACAGCTAAAATCCTTACTGCAAATAGCACAGTGGTTAGAAATCCCACTTTGCATGCAGTCTTTCACAGTTCGAGCCCCAATAGAGTCTCTTCATTTTTACATAAGAAAGCAGTATTAATATCATTATTTTTTTATTAAATGAGGTAGTAAATAATATCTGTCAACCAGAGGAGTGTAGCAGGTCTAATAGGGAAGAGTGGGTGTATAAGAAATGTGAAACCCCCATGTAAACATAAGTGTCCTATCTATACATTACAGTCACACACCAATGTAATGTAACGAAAGCACAGAGGGAGATGTCATGAAAAGTAAACATATACAATGAGTAATATGTCAGTAATGATGAATTAATCCACAATCCTGATTGCTAAAATGTACATGCTAAGCACTAGTTAGCATAGCTGAACAGATTTGCGCACTAAGTATTGCTCAGCATCTTCCCTTTAAACACTGCTCACCTTAGCTGAGAGGATTTGCACGTTGCTTAGCTTAGCTCAGCATATTCAAAATGGTCTAATGATGGCAAAGGGTGCGAATATTGCCTTATTTTAACCACAAAGGTGGGAATACAGACAGAATCTGTTATAGTCCAATCCTGTAGGAGCAATGTCAGGTATAAGTGAGGGCTTGTGCTTCTGTGCACAGTGCTGGGGCACTTTGGAGTCTAGGGTCATGGCTAGGCTCCTTGATGAAAACCATAATGACAGACTGCTGCAGGGCCAGTACCAGGGCTCCCAGTACAAAGTGGAAGCCAGAGACTGTCTGGCACATGATTTCACCACTGCTACTGATATCCCCCAGACTGGTGAGCAGGTCCGACATCACTTTGTTGACCTAAAGCATAGAAAGGGGGCACTTCTGGATCAGTGGATCCTTGATGCCTGGAGCAACCATACTCCAGATGCTTGTAAGTATCACAGTTACATGTGCACCAAATTATAGCCTGAGTATGTGATAGATAGGTATGCATAATGTTTGTTTTCTACCCCTACAGCTGCAGTGGAGAGGGCTAGTAACATTGAAGCCCGTGCCAACAGATATGCATGGTTGCGCTGACAGGCTGATGAGTACAGACTTATCTTGCAATATCTACTATTACAAAGTAGAAGTAGTATTGTGTACTGTGTCCAATGATTAATAGACACATTTGTCAGGCTAATACCGATCTACAAGTTATGCATTGAGAAATCTGCCATATGTCTCCAATAAAGAATGATACAACAAACTGTTGTATTTACTCAGCTATGTTGTAGTAGAAATAGAATGTGAACAGGTTATTCACTGCAAATATGGCCTTGACAGTATGCATTAACTGAGCTTGATCTGAGAACCAGCTGGTATATAAATGGGTAGATCGTGGAACTGTAGAACAAGAAATACATGAGATATAAAATAAGTACTGCACTAAGACCTGAAACATGAATAGTAATTTGTAATGTATAATAGTGTGTCCCCAGCAGCATTGCTGTGTGCTAACATATGTTTCACAGATAGTATAATTTAAAGCTTAAATACACAGTGCAGTAACTATCTGTCATGTACAAATATCAGGAATACAAGGTCAGACTGTCTAACCAAGACAGTATTAGACAGGAACAGTCAAACCAAAGACAGTAGTTCCTCAGTCGCACAGTGTGATGAGCTATGTTCTGTCATTCCTTTTTGCACAAACAGACAGTTCGAATTCCATTAGTGGTAGTAAGCTGTGTGCATATTTTCACTCCAGAATATGTGAATATGTGTAGAAACAGTCAGGTATTGTTAACATATATTACCTCCATAGGTCTTGCAGGTAAGGAATTGTTTGGATTAGCTGTAAGAAGGATTTACAAAAACAATGTGTACAACTGTTCCACTGTCCACCCCCATGCGTGCAACTGACAGCAAGATAAGTACATACACCAAGGACTCTGCCCAATACATGTCTCTCAAGTGTCACACTGTCATGGCTAGTGGTTACTGCAGTACAGTAACCATCTGTCATGTATGACTATCAGGATTATAGGATCAGACTGTCCACCCCAGAGAGTATTAGTCAGAAATCAATCAAGCAAAAAATCAGCAGTACCCAGTACCTCAGTGTGATGGAAATTAGCATTGTTGTTCATTTTAATACACCCAGACATGGTTCGAATCCAGGGAGTTGTACTGAGATGTCTGCATATATACACAATAGAAACCCTGAATATTTGTAGAAACAGTCAGAAAGTGTGAACAGATTTTTTTCCACAGTTCTTACAAGTAAAGAAATGTGTGTGGTAGCAGTATGAAGTGTATACTAATACACCTGAATATGTGTAGAAACATGCAGAAAGTGTTAACAGATATTTCTCCACAGCTCTTACAGGTAAAGAAATGTGTATAGTAGCTGTATGAGGGGTATACTAATGCACCTAAATATTTGTAGAAACATTCATAAAGTGTTAACAGATATTTTCTCAACAGCTATTACAGGTAGAGAAATGTGTATCCAGGGAAGTATGCCAGTAGCAGACACACACAACAGCAGTGCAGGGTACCCCTTCTATGTCAGATATGTAACCCTGACATGTACAAGCCCCCTCTAGTAATGTACCCATAGCTGTCATAGTCTGCCCCGTACCATTACAGGTTGACAGTTTAACATATATGTAGTTGCCACACAAGCTATGGTCCATAGGTAGATGTAAAGTGAGGGTAGACCTCTAGAGTATTGAGCAGTACTGTTGTGAAAAATAGAAGCCTATGCAGTTGTTAATTTACTTTTCTTCTCTCCTCCCACCCCTCATATGCATCACTAATTATTATTCATATACTATGGTATGTTTTTACAAAACCTAATGTTGGGACATGTGTTCCATTATTGTTCATATAATTAATTGGTTGCATGTTAAAATACCTTGTTCAAATTCTATTGTTGGTGGCCTGTTGCTGTCATTGTTGCTGGTATGCTGTTACAATGCTTGCTGTTGTTCCATTTATGCATGTGTTCTGTTTGCTATGCAGCTGTTTCATATATGTTGTTTTGGGTTAACTGGAGCACCCATGCATGCTGTTAAAACTAATATTGAAATATTTTGTTCATGTCTAACCAATATATCTTGGAAAACCTCAACACCATAGCACGTTTGGAAAGGCTGATCTCGGTGGATCCACCTATTCTGCCCCATCTTGCCATGGCACTGGGACCCAGCATGTCTGGGACCCACCCTGGAAATTCATCTTCTGAAGGCCCTGCACCACCTTCAGGTGGAACTGCCTCAGGTGATGGGGACCAGCCCCCACCCCCCCCGGGGATGGGCGCAGAGATGAGCTTGTTATCCGCCATCAGTTCTAGTGTATGGTGTGCACCATCATCTGTTCTGAGTTGGGTTGCCAGCTGAGCCAGATGGAGGGCCACCTGGTTCATGTTGAGGAGAAGGCTGCCATCCTGTCCAGTCCCCAGCACAGCCATCTTTGGGGCTGTGATGGTGCAGTGGCGACTGCCTATGGGTAGAGATATCAGTCCCACTGTTTCCATATGGGGGCTCATGGGCCTCTGATTCCCAACCACCCACCCTGTCCAAGGTGTTTACCCCTCACATGTGTCATGCACCACCCCTGTCTATAGTCTTCTCTGTCTTGTCTGTCTCCCTACTCAACCTACTTCCCCAGACGTACCTAGAATCCTACCCCAACATTCCACTCTCACCTTAAAAAAAAAAGGGCATCTGTCATAAAAAAAAAAAATATATAGCCCCATACATAGCTGTCCATTTCGCACATATGTCGACTGGACACATGTAATCTAGTCCAACTGGCTTGACAACACATTTCTGTTGTCCTCAGCCCTTTCTCTGGGGTTTGAGTATTCAAATTCACCTCCAAATTCTGTACAGATGCACAGCTGTTGCTGTATAAGAAATGGACAGCTAGGGACCTTCCTTACACTCATCCTGCACATCCCTAGCTACCTTTCATGTTGTTTTTCCCTCTGCATGCCCCTTTTTTACCACTTTCCTATCAGCACTTTTTCTTTTCTTTTAAAGAAATTAGCACGGGTGTAAGCAGGAATAAGCACCTGTAAGTGAAGCCAAAATGGACTAACCATGTTTTCTCATCATTTAGCATCGCACAAAACCAAACAAACCCACTTAAAGCTGATTAAAACTGCTTTAATAACTCTGTCTCCATCATCCTCTGTTCTGCCCAGGAACAAAAAAAAACCAGCTAAGGCAGGTCTCAAACCCAGGACTCTATACACTACAGTCAGAGCAATGCACCACTACACCATTTAAGCTGTAGGAATTTCTGCTGCTTTTTCCAACAAATCATGCAATAGAGGCATTCAACATTAGGGAAAAAGCTCTGTGGAATCAGTCATGTTTCCTATATATAAATACACACACACACACACACACACACACACACACACACACACACACACACACACATATATATATATATATATATCGGAACACTTCACATAATCGAGTTATTAAAATCTCGATTTGCATATGGTCGAGACCATATGATCGAGATTTTAATAAATCGAATGTGTAGTGTTCCGAAATAACACTTTACTTACCTGAAAACATTACGTGCACAAAGAGGCAAGTATTGTTGCATGCCTTGTGTGTACGTAATGTATTTTTGTTTCGTGGTGTTGGCAGGTAGTAAAGAAATCTCCGTTTTGCTCAAGATACAGCGCAAGACGGAGATTTCCATCTCCCACTGTAGCGATCTTGGAGTTGGTATATTTAAGTAGAGGGTGGGGCACAGCCCCCACATGGGGCTTAAGCCCCTGCAAAATAAGCTTGTGGGTTTTTTGTTTTAATGGTTTCCCTTCAGAAGTTCGAGTTTCCGAAACTCGAGCTTTTGGATTCGGTTATTTGTAGTTCGAGATTTCGGAAGTTCGATCTTCTGAAGTGAATCCATATATATATATATATATATATATATATATATATATATATATGCGTATATAACATGCAGTGGAGTCATACCTCAGAATCATAACTTCCAACCTCTTAGTGCAGGAAATCTTTACAAATTTTGTTAATATGAGGGACATTGGGCCATAAATAGGGACATATTTTAAATATCACCCTTATAAACTTATAAAGATGCTACAGTAACAGGGTTTGTTTCAGCATACATATTCTGAAGGATATGAGGTCTGAACCAGAAATGTATATGTCATTATTTACAGACATAACTCCTCAGATCATCACAGTGATTTACCAGACACATGCAAATAATTAGTGGAACAGGCCACAAATATGAGCCAAACATCTGGACATCCTGTGGAATGCCTGGCAGTTGACAGGTATGCTCAGAACCCTTTAGTGCAATGAATCAGGACCAAGACTGACAAAGTGGGGGGAACAAAGGCATGATAATAGGGACACATCTGAAATACATGAGTAGATAATCTGAGAAAGTTGCTGCAGTAACACCTTTTGTCCTAACGTATATTGCCTGAAATATCACAAGTCTGATGCTCAATTGCTTCTCATAAGTTAGTGACCTGAATCCTCACATCATCGCACTGATTTGTCAGAAATACACAACAGTTATGGGGACTAGGCAAAAGATATGAGCCACACAACCAAATATCCTACAGATATCTGGACATAACATATTAGGGAAACTACAATGAGCTGCCAAGCATGTCACCAAGCACTGTCCAAACTACAGTCAGACCAACACAACACCACCCCAGACCAGCTCTGTGGACTTACACATCCATTTGCAAATATGCAAATATAACAGGCACTACAGGGATGTAATAGTAGTGGAAAACAGACACTGGTGTGAAAGTGCATACCCACAACCAATTGCACCACAGTCACAGTGACATACCTGTAAACACTGCAGTATAATGACTATGTGAACAAAAATATCCTGTTTGCCACTCACACACTACCCCTACAATGTAGGGGGAATCCTGAGGTGTTATGGGACATGTCACAGTCTTCCCATACAAACATATACAGCTGATAGACCAACAGAAAGTGGAGCAGCATGCACAGTGAGATAGAAAGGGTCCATGACACTCACATGTACTCCCTCCCTACACAGCCCAACTAACATTTACACACTTCACTGCTACACAATCCTGACAGTCTGTTAACAATGGCCAGACATACACAGATGTCTCAACTGTACAGATTCTCACAGAATGTCCAGGCTTTGGCCTCATACCTATAGCCTTTTCCTTGTAACATGTCTGGAAGTCTCCTACATCACTGGGGTGATAGCAGGAATGAAGGCATTAAATAATGAGGTAATATACCTCTAAACCTCTTAGTGCATGACATCTGGACAAAGCTTGACATAATTGGGGGACAGAGGCCCAAACACAGGAACATATTGGAAATATTGCTGTCATAAATTGAGAAAGTTGCTGGTGTTACAGGGTTTGTTGTAACATATATTTTCTGAGGGATATGAAGTCAGAAACACAAATTGATGTTAGCATTTACTGACTGCAATCCCCAGAGTATCCTACTGATTTGCCAAAGACAAAAACTGTCTGGGGAACAGACCAAACATAACAGGCAAACCTCTGGCCATTTTTCAGATAGCCATACAGTTGAGAGTTATGTCATCCACATAACACTGTCAGACTTGAAATCATGCTGAAAATGTATGTCCAGACAAACCCTGTTAAAGTAGTATTATTCCAACTGTATAACAGCAATACTTACATTCTGTCCCTAGGTCTGGAGCCTTCTCCCCCAATTAGTTTGGCTGTCTCCACAAGTCTTGCTGTAAGAAGGATTCCCACCTACCCTCTGTGATGCTGTTGCTCACACACCTCCATAATGTCCTCCTCACAGGTAATGAAAACGCCCACATGAAGTACTCAGTTATAGGAGTGTGTTGCCATGTTATTGGCTATTGGAATAACAATACAGCTGTTCTGCATACAGTTAGCAAGTGGGGAACACCAATTGGTGTACAGGCCATCACCTGTTCATGAGCAGAACCTACAAAAGGCAAGCTGCTGCCTATGCAAAACATGTGTAAACCTCTATGTAAGTAGACAGAGAGAAAGAGAGAAAGAAAGACCACAAAACAAACCAAAAAAAAAAAAATGACTATTCAGGACTACTTGGAAAAAAACAGGTATGTGAAACAAGTAAGAATGTAATGGAATGCAGTAGGGGGTATATAGTAATGCAAAATAGGAAGTAAACAAATATGTCTCAACAAGACTTGCTGTACTGATATATTGCTGAACAGCACCTATGGCCATAGTATCTGGCTCTGTCTGCAGTGACATAGATCACAGCTGAGGTCCCTGAGTCACTCCAGAAAAGGACAACCCACATATGACTACTACTGGAGTGTCTGTTAAACAATACTGACTGTGACACTGCTAGACCAGCTACTGGGATGTTGTACATATCCATATGTTACTTGTGAATATAACTAAGATCCACATGTTTGTGTTGCAAATCTAAAAGACCTATATAGGGTATATGCATAGTAAACTACTGTCACAGAAGTATGTGTTGAACTGCATGTGATATACTGAGCTCATACCATTCAACTGTATGGTGTCCAGCTGCACAATAACCATGTGTGCCTAATATTTGCAGTCATTTACACAATGAGGTGTGTTATGTCTGCCAAACCATTGGCAAATCTGTGAACACTGACATCAGAACGTAATACCATACTTATGAATTTTGGACATCCTCCAGGGTATTTCTGAGAATGCAAAACCTACTGTGCAACCAACTGACTTAAGTATGTTACAGCAATAGTAATACAGTGTCAATATTTTTGTGCCTTTGCCCTCCATCTATGTGTGCCGTCATCCTGATGTCCTGCTCTAACAGGTTGAAAGGTATGACTGAGCAGCAAGAGTGCAAATACAGTGTGCCATACTGACATAGAACAGGAATGTATATCAGGTATCACCTGTGCACATGTATGTATGAGGTTTAGATGGAAGCCAAAAAACAACAGACATGAGTTGCAAGCAGTCAAATAAATAAGCTGTACATGTTGTACACATGTGTAACATGAATGATAGTGCATCCAACAGACATATACGTCTACAGCTATTGGTTGTTGCATTGCCCTGACACAGAAATGGGTACTAAAATAAGCATGATTATCAGGTTGAAACTGGAGAAGTGTCCAACTGTGTTATGACCTCATGTCCATGTTCTACTAAACAGCTATAGGAGCACCTACATAGCTGTATGGTCCCAGCAATACCTGACTCATAAACCCCACCTCCACCAAGGTAGGGCAATCCCCTTTGGTGGACAGCAGCAATACACAAACCACATAAGAGGTCACCAACTTGGAAGTATGTCCACCTTTGTCTGAACAAGCATATAAGGTCACAGGTGAATCACAGTAAGGCTAACTATGAGTACAAATTGGACACATCCACTCCACCAAGGCCAATCACAAGGCCATCCTCGCATATGTCTTCAGTCTCAGAGGCAACAACCCAACCCACCCTGTACTGGTGGTCAATCTCACCACATACACACATGCCATAGCTATAGCCAATATGCTGCAGAAAGATTAAGTGGAAACATCTCCCCTCTGTCCCCCCATCGGTATAGATGGATATGCACATCATCTGCACCCCTCCCCTCATCATCAGGGGAGAAAGGCAACAAAATTAGGTCTCCATGGGACTTGATAACATCCATGCCTGCATCCTACATGAACTCAGGAATGTGCTCCCAGCTCCATTACACACTGTAGTCAAACAAAGCCTAAGCACCATCCGCAACTGATCTACATGGAAGACGGCCACTGGCATTCCATCCCTCCAGACAAAAGTGAATGATGAAAGAGGATTATGCAATTTACTGGCCCTCATTGGGGGGAACATGGCACATAAGGACCAGGGGTGCAATGCAAGCTGATACTGTGCTGATAGCTGACAGGGGTATGATGTGGTTGTGAGTGGTGGCTACTGCTAGTCAAAGTTGATGAGCAAGTTCTGTAAATACCATTGACAAATGTATGAGGTCCTTTGATGTGTTTCCCTGTGTATTTCTTCCAGGTGTAATGCATCGCACCAGAAATTCTGCATACACGTAGGCTGAAACTGCAGTAATAATTGACTAAATCATCCAGCACTACAGTGTAATGTTCTGCCAGAGCCAACAGCATCTGTAGGAGTGGACCGCCCTGTAGGATGACCTTGTCTACAGGGTAAACAATGTTGGCCTGCATGCACGAGCATAGAGGCAGGTCTGGCATCATGCAACTGACCTGATATGCCAAGCTGGGTGAAGGGCTGCTGCCATAGCTAGTGACCGCACAGCCACATGTGGGGGTCCTGCCATGCAGGCCCCACTTATGCCCACCGAAGAGCACCTTGCCAACCTTGGGGCATCCACCCCACCCCAAAATCAGAATCCAGACACCAACATTGTGGAGGTGGGTGGCACCCAGACAATGGATGAGGAGCATGCAGCTAAGGCCCCAGTGGAGATCAATAGACTAGTGCAGCAGCCATACTGGCATCCATATAGTATCTTGATGCATATGTCAGGTCAGAATGCAGTTGAGGTTGGGTTTTATAATGCACAGACATGCACATCTATGGTGAAGGAATACAAATTGTGTAGTATTGGAGCTTGTACTGTAAATGTGCAGAAAAGCTGCATTCATCTTGTACCAATGCCATGTGTGAGTATGAAAGCATGGATTAAAGTGTTGTTATGCTAATTTTTGATTTTGTGTGCTTTTGTAACAGCCTAGTTCCAGGTTTCCTGCTTTTGGTTGTGTTTCTACTGGATCATGGGCTTGATCTTTGATTTTTTTTCCACATGTGTGTCTGCTGACAATACCTCTCCCCTAAAACTACATAGGTCCCTCCAGTCTGGATGTGGGACAGCAGCCTGAAGCTGGTGAGTATAAAATTGTCCTGTTGTGATTTGCCAATACCCAATGCATGTTAAGGCAATGCATTTTACCATGCACTCAACTGTCACTCCTAGCCATATTGCGTCATGTCCGTGTTCACTTGTGGTGGAGTTAACTGCATTGCATCACAGTGGTCACCATAGGGGCCTATATGCAGGAGATATAACATTTCTGTAGCATACCTCACAATCTGTCAGTGCAAGAAATCTGGACAGAGACTGACAAAATGGAGATACATAGGCCTGAAAATAGGGACATATTTGAAATATTACTTTTATACAGTGGATATAAAACGTGTACACACCCCTGTTAAGATGCCAAGTGTTTGTGATATAAAAAAATGAGACCACAATATTTAATTCCACACCTTTTCTCTCATTTAATATGACCTATAACCTGAACAATTCACTTGAAAAACAAACAAATCTGTCAGGGGACCAAATATGAAGGATACAAAACTTACAGTAAGCTGGATGCATACATGTGCACACCCATCAATTAATACCTTTTTGGAACAGCTTGTGATTTAATTATAGCATTCAGACTGCTTGTGTACACACCTGCCATCAAGTAAAGAGATTCTGAGTAACACCAAATAATGGTCTGCTGTCCTAGTAGGATATTCCTGACATTTACTCAGTTGCCTGCTACAGCAAAATCCATGGTTCACAGAGAGCTTACAAAGCATCAAAGGGATCTCAATGTTGAAAGGTATCAGTCAGGAGTAGGGTACAAAAATATTACCACAGCATTGCATATACCATGGAACAGAGTGAAGACAGTCATCAAAAGGTGGAGTAAATATGAGACAACAATGACGTTGCAAAGAACCAGATGTCCCCCAAAACCAATGAAAAGACATGACAAAAACTGGTTAGGGAGGCTGCCAGGAGACATACAGCAACACTGAAGGAGTTGCAGGAATCTCTGGCAAGTACTGGTTGTGTACTACATGTGACAAAACCTCCTGTGTTCTCCATAAGACTGGCCTATAGGGTAGGGCTGGAAGATGGAAGCATTTTCCCACACAGAAAAACATCCAGGCCTGGCTACAATTTGCAAAATGTTACATTAAGCCTTTTAAGAGCATGTGTGAAAATGTGTTATGGTGTAATGAGACCAAGGTTCAACTTTTCAGCCACAATTCCCAAATGTACGTCTGTTGCACAAGCAAAACTTTGCATCACCCGATGACCACCATCCCCACAGTGAGACACGGTGTTAGCAGTGTCCGGCTTTAGGCTTGCTGTTCAGAAACTAGAATTGGGGCTTTAGGCAAGGTGGAGGGAATTATGAACAGTTCCAAATACCACTCACTTTTGGCCCAAAACCATCATGCATCTTCCAGAATGCTGAAGCTGAAGAGAGGTTTCACCTTTCCACATGACAATGACCCAAAGCATACATCCAAATCAACCTATGAATGGCTCCATCAGAACACAATCAAGGTTATGGATTGGCCCAGCCAGAGCCCAGACCAAAGTCCGATAGAAAGTCTGCCATGTGACCTGAAGAGGGTTGTTCACATGAGATGCCCTTGCAATCTGACAGAGTTGGAGGGCTTTAGCAACGAAGAGTGGCCAAATAATGCCAAGTCAAGATGTGCCATGCTGATAGACTCCTTCCCAAGAAGACTGCATGCTGTAATTAAATCAAAATGTGCTTCAACAAAGTATATGTTTAAGGGTGTACACACGTACGCAACCACATTATTGTATGTATTTCCTTTATTATATTTTACACCTAACATGTGTTTGCTTACCAATTAGATTGCACAGGTAATATGCCACATTAAAGGGGGGCAATATTTTGAAATGAATTATTGCAGTCTCATTTGATATATTACAAGAACCTGGCATGTTAACAGGGGTGTGTATCTACTTATCATATCTACTGTTAGCTTAGAAAGTTGTAGGTGTAACAGGTTTGTTTTAACATACATTTGCTTCAGGTATTGGGGTCTGACACTCAAATGTATGTCATCAATTAGTGACGTTAATCGTCAGATCATCCCAGTAATGTGTCAGACAATCACAGGAGTTATGAGGAACAGAGCAAACATATGAGCTAGACATCTACACATTCTGCAAAGATTTGCATGCTTCTGAGGTATGTTCTGTAGTAGTTGCCACTGTGCTATACAGGTGAACAGCAATATTGTGTAAATGGGTGCAGTGTGTGCTAGTTGAAGGGCCATCACCTACTAACACTACTCATGTATTCCAGAAGTGTATATTGTCAGTAACATGGAGTTAAAATGGCTGCACTGCATGATGTTGAGGGCTTATGTTGTGGTGTGACTGTATGTCATGCATGTCACCATTTGGGTATTGTAAGGTCTGTGTAATGCTTTTGTGCCACCTCACCTGCATGTGTGTGTGTGTGTGTGTGTGTGTGTGTGTGTGTGTGTGTGTGTGTGTGTGTGTGTGTGTGTGTGTGTGTGTGTGTGTGTGTGTGTGTGTGTGTGTGTGTGTGAGTGTGTGTGGGTGTGTGTGTCTGTGTGTGTGTGTGTGTGTGTGTGTGTGTGTGTGTGTGTGTGTGTGTGTGTGTGTGTGTGTGTGTGTGTGTGTGTGTGTGTGTGTGTACCAGCCAACCTTATAGTGCAGGCATTAATTTACATATTTTGTCTTCCCCTCACAGGTGGCGATGGGGGACATGGTCCCTCCTGTATGGAACCTATTATCAGTGTCTCTGCAGACTCTGACAATGATGATAGTCATAGTGAGGCATATGTGGTGTTATCAGGGGTTGAATCCGTGCCATAGGTTGGCATCCCACTGTTGTCCACAACATCCCTGCACACAGTCATGATGCCCACACATGCCCCATCCCCAGTGGCCAAAGATAATGGATAGTTGGTCAGTGGTGGCATGGAACAGGCTAGTGTGGAGACTATGGCATGTGTAAGTGTAGACACTTGCCATAGCTGGAGTGCAGGCGAGGTCCCGGGCAGGGGTGCTCGAAGGACTGCTGCTCATCCAGCCCCTGTCACATGTGCCACAGCAGGTGTCACCATATGCATGATTCAGGCCATCATGGAGGCACAGGCACGTACTGACCACAACATCAGACATATACTCAGGCTCTTGGATGCACATCTTCTTGGTGTCCATGGTGACTTACATGACCTTGTTGAGGCCACACGTGAGAATACTGAGGTCATGAATAGATGGTGGGGTAAGACCATGGCACTCGTTGATTGTGCAATGTCTGTGCTGGACCATGTGGCAGGAGAAGGGCAGCAGCCATGTGGAAGTAGGTCAGCACCATGATCAGCTGAGGGTCTACGGGGCCATGCACTTTCACACTCCCATAGTGGCCGTATCACCATCACTACCAAGGGGGGCACTGTCCACACCACAATGCAGCAGGCCATGGTCCCGTGGTCCTGACCAGTCTCATCAGGGACATGGATCTAGCAGACAGCAGTCACCATCAGGGAGTAGTACTGCATCTGGCCTTGGGCCTGGTGGTGTCAGTTAGACCCCTGGCAGGACCAGTTCATGTGTCCATGGCCAGAGATGATGAACTGTACACCATGCCATGTATGGTCCACAGCTGTCCAACATGCCAATGTGTAGGGCAGCCACATGGTGTGACTGTGTGCATAAAAACACACACATCACCATCACAGCCAGGTCACCTCCAGACATACACACACCACCTCTGCACAGCCCATTCATAGAACACCCATCCAAACACACATGCATGATGTCAACCATATGGCCCATCCTAGGCCTCTGGCAAACCCACACAACACCCTGTGCATATGATGATACCTGTGCGAAATCCCTGTCATCCATACCACCGATGCAGGGACATGCTAATATGGTTCTAATCCACAGTATGAATTAAATACAGTTTAGCTATGTAATGCTGTGCAAGGTGCTGTAATGGGTACACTTCAGAGTGTGTGTACCTTTTCGGCCATCATGCCTCATTGATGTTAGTAATACTGTCTGAATGTAGTCTCACATATTGTATTCTGTTTGTGTTCTAGGTGTCTGTGTGTCAGCAGGATGCGGCCCAGCAGACATTGCCAATGAGGGGCATGGCAGAGTGGTAACACATCACCCATGGCATAGCCGAGGTACAGCTGCATATGTACACATTTGCCATGTCTGTGTAACAGTTATTACATGTGCCACAGAGCTTATAGGGCTGAGGGGTGTATACAGGTAAGTCTAAGGTGGTTGACATCAGCAGCTCTTGTAAAGTGGACAATGGTAAGTGTAGTGGGTGGAACACACCTCAGATTGGTAAAACCTGCACCCCCAGAGGATATTGTGTTGACACACAGAGAATACTGTTCCCACATAAAAAAATCACACACACACACACACACACACACACACACACACATGTATGTGCACAAGATCACAGTTTCCAGTGTTGGGTTTGGAACCCCTATCCATCTAGTTAGTGGTAGTACAGTGTTATGCAGTTACCGCAGGTGGCATGGAACTAATAGTGTGACGAGTACTCCAAGGTACCTGTAAAGTGAATACCTTCACATGCCTTTGTAAGGTATGGCAGTGAAGGGTGTACTGGGTGGGAGAGGACTCATAATACTGTCACGTATGAGTCTACACACACACAGACACTGCTATACACACCAATGCACACACACACACACACACACACACACACACACACACACACACACACACACACACACACACACACACACACACACACACACACACAGGTTTCCTAGTACTGACATCAACAGCCCTGGCTATCATGCTATTCATTCCATACTGTTACATAGCTGTTGCATGCAGCCCTGCCTATCATGTTATTCATTCCAGACTGTTACATAGCTGTTGCATATGGCACAGGGCTTATAGGGCTGAAGAGTGTCTGCAGATACATCTACAGTAGATGTAAACAGGGGGCTGTGTAAAGTGAACCTTTGGACATGTACCGGGAGTACCATGGCCTAAAATTCTGCACTACGGCCACCCAATGGATATAGTTCACACACACACACACACACACACACATACACACACACACACACACACACACACACACACACACACACACACACACACACACACACACACACACACACACACACTTTCCAGGACTGCGATTAGAATGCCTACTTATCTAGTTATTTGTATTATAGTGTTATGCAGGTACCACATACACCATGGGGCTTGTAGGGTGAATAGTGTCCCAAAGTAATTCTAAGGTGAACAGCATCATCAGGCCTTGTAAATTATAGCAACAGGAAATGTACTGGGTGAGAATGGACTCAAAATATTTTAACCTACAGTTATACATACTTACAAACACAAATACACTCATACTCATATTTGCCAGGACTGAGATTAGCAGTCCTGCCTATCTTGTTAGTCAGTCCATACTGTTACATAGTTCCTGCATGCAGCACAGGGCTTATTGGGCTGAAGAGTGTCAACAGAAACCTCTATGGTTGATGAAGACAGCAGGCCTCACAAAGTGGGCCTTGGGATGTGTACTGGGAATACTATGGCCTAGAAATGTAAAACCTACCCCCCAATGGTTACAGTTCTCACTCAAACACATACACAGGATAAAGTTCCCATGCGGGCGCGCACACACACACACACACACACACACACACACACACACACACACACATACACGCACACACTGTTCAGGTCTGAGATTAGGACTCCTACCTGTCTAGTTATTGCTACTACAGTATTATGCATTTATTGCACACACCACAGAGCCTATAAGGGGAAGAGTATCCCTCAGTTCTTCTAAGGTGAACAACATCACCAGACCTTGTAAATTATGGAAATGGGCAGTGTACTGTGAGACTTAGGCCTCAAAATGCTGCATCCTACAAATATATACACTTACACACACACACACACACACACACACACACACACACACACACACACACACACACACACACACACACAGACACACACACACACACACACACACACACACACACACACACACACACACACACACACACTTTTGCCAGGACTCAGATTAGAACTCCTACCTATCTAGTTATTGGTATTATAGTGTTATGCAGGTACTGCACACACCACAGAGCTTGTAGGATGAAGAGTGTCCCAAGATACCTGTAAAGTGAATAACATCACCAGCCCTTGTAATGTAAGGGCTGGAAGGTGTACTGGGAGAGAAGGGCCTCAAACTACTTTCACCTATATGTTTACACACTCACAAACACTTTTATACACAGTAATGCACAGACACACACACACACACACACACACACACACACACACACACACACACACACACACACACACACACACACACACACACACATATGCCAGTACTGAGATCCATAGGTTCATACGTTCATAGGTGTGTACTAGGTGAATGGCCATGGAGCCTATACAAGCCTAGCCCATAGGATAACCCTGGCATCATGCCACCAGATATTACTCTTCATTGTGTCTATCGAGAATAGCCACTGGAGTGATCACAGGGGTGAGATTTCTATTCCCCATCCACTCATCCAAATTTCTCTTGCAGAGGGCCAGTGAGGTGCTCTGCTTGACATGTATGTGAAGTCCATTCCATACAGTTGCCAGTCTCTGGGCTATGAACCTGTCCCTCCAGCATATTCTGTTGATTGTGGAAATGGGGTTGAGGTCTATGGGGCATGTGGTGCAGACAGATTGGGTTTCTTTTAGATGTACCATGCCAAACAGGGCTAGGTCAGACATGGCATTGTACGTCAAGCAGACATCACCTCTAAGTAGCCAATACTAGGCAATCCAGAGAATAGTTGGAGTTGTTGGAGTCTGTCCATATAGGACAAGTGTTTAAGGCCTAGGATCCTCTTTGTGAGGTACTTTTGCAGCCATTCCAGTTGTTGCAGGTGTCTAGTAAGGTACATGCCAAATGGGCCATTGTACTCAACTGGCCTAATGAGAGAAGAGTAGAGGGAGACAGTGACCTCTTTCTTCCTGGATGCAGCACCCTTAGTAATGAGATGTGCCACATAGAAGGACTTTCTGACTACAGTGGCACTGTAGTGGTCAATAGAAAGGTTGCTGTCAACCTGTGTTCCCAGTTCTCTTATAACAACTTCTGTGTTCAGTGGACTACCATCGAAGTGGTGATTTATGGGAACCAAGTTGTTTCCAATGGGGGTGGCAGTACATTTTCTGGCATTTAGCTTAAGTTCAGGTTTCTGACAACAGTCATAGGTCTCGGTGAGGCCTTTCTGCAGGATGTCAACATCCCTTTGGGAGGTAATAATAGCACCCACCTTGCATTCATCTGCAAACATTGTCAGCCAGAGTCCCTTCATGTTGGGTTGGACTTTGGAGGCATTGATACTGAACACAATGGGATCCAGGACCAGACCGTGTATTCTTCACTTGGGACTGGTTGGCAATCTGACATGGAGTCCACTGCTTTCACACTGTGGGTTCTATTTGTGAGCCAGTTTGCAACCCACCTAGTGATATAGAGGTTGATGCCTAGCTGAGTGTGTTTGTCTATGATTCCTGAGTGGGGAATGGTATCAAAGGATTAGAAGCCCTACCTGTCTTGTTATTTATTCCATAATGTTACATAGTTATTTCATGTGACACAGAGCTTATAGGGCTGCAGACTGTGTACAGCTACCTCTACAGTGGATGGCAACAGTGGGCCTTGTAAAGTGGACATTGGGATGTGTACTGGGTTGACCAGAACAAAAAATTGCAAAACCCACCCCCCCCAAAGGATATGGTTTCCACCCAAACACAGAACACTGTTCACACACACACACACACACATACACACACACACACACACACACACACACACACACACACACACACACACATGCATGTGCGGGTGCGCACACACACACACACACACACACACACACACACACACACACACACACACACACTCACACACACACATTTGCCAGGACTGAGATTAGAACCCCCTACCTATCTAGTTATTATTAGTACAGTGTTATGCATTTAACATGCACGCCATGGAGCTTAAAGGTGAAGGGTGTCCCAAGGTACTTCTAAGGTAAATAAGATATGGTGAATGACATCAGCAGATCTTGTGAAGTAGGGCAATGGGAAGTGTCTGAGTGAGAAAGGCCTAAAATACTGATTCCTGCACACACACAAAGCCACACTTACATTTGCCAGGACTGAGATTAGAACCCCTACCTAACTAGTTATTTGTATTATAGTGTTACACAGTTATCACATGCACTACAGAGCTTACAAGACTTAAGCCACTCCAAAGGTACTTTTAATGTGAATGACATCAACAGATCTTGTAAAGTTAAAGTAGGGCAATTGGAAGTGTATTGAGTAGGTAAGGCATCATAATACTTAGACCTATAGACACACACAGCCACACACACACAAGCACACACACACACACACACACGCACACACATGCACATACACGCACACACATGCACACGCACACACACACACACACACACACACACACACACACACACACACACACACACACACACACACACACACACACACACACACACACACACACACACACACACACACACACACACACACACACACACACAAAGGTAGGTGATGTGATATTATAACCCCCACCTCAGTACCATCAGACAATGAATCTCATCTTCATGCTGGCATGTGCCAGTGATTATAACTGGTATGCAACTGTCTGCACCAGGACATCAATCTCTGCCATTCAGGGTATCCCTGTGTATGATTCACTCTCTGTGTGCATCTCCCTGTGTGTCTCACTCTATTACTGTCTGTCTCTCTCTTCCCTATGTCTATGTGTGTGTACGCTTGACATATTGTAATATGTTGCCAATATATATGTGTGTGTATCACACACATTAGATGCAGATATATCCCATATGTGCCACCTACAGCTGGTTGTGGGTAATCATGTCTGATGGGTGTGTGTGAAGACAGTTAGGTGCACATAGCTGTGTGTATACAAAAACATCTGCACAATACAGATATATATGTAGTCCATTGTGGTTTCAGACATGTGGAGACAGTTAGGTGTACATAGCTGTGTGTATGCAAAGACATCTGCACAATACAGATATATATAGTCCGTTGTGGTTTCAGACATGGATGGACTTTATTTCTCTAAGTGTAGGAGCATGCCCAGTATGACCTTCTATATTAAGTGTGGGAATCCATTCCAGGAATAGTTGTAACTCCTGTCTGGGGTGTCGTGTGCTACACCCATACCTTACAACCTGCTTGTGCAAGATATCTGGAGATAGGATGCCAATATGGGGAAACAATAGGCCAAACATAGAGGGATACTCTAACTATTGCTCTTATTAATGTATGAGTTGCTTGAGTTACAGGGTTTGTTTTAGCTGACATTGTCTGATGTATGTAATGTCTGACACTGTAATGCATTGTGTCATTACCTACTGACAGATACCATCGGATCATCACAGTTATTTATCAGAGAAATACAAGATGCATGATGCACAAACCAATATTATGAGGCAAAGGCTAGATATTCTTGCACAATCTGGCCAGTTGGGAGGTGTGGCTACAGCCGATTAACTGATGAAGGTGTGTAAAAGGTCCAGCACCTTGGTGATATACTGGCTGGGGATCTCTTGGTTGTGCGGTATTCTCCTTACCTGAAAGGTCATATCCTGGTGTGGTCATACCTCTCAACTGTACAGATTCTCACAGATTATCCAGATTCATGCCTCATATATCTGGTCATTTTCCTTTAACATAGTGGTTTTCTAGCACATTTGTTGCAAATCACTCAGGGTTGCAGTCAGGGAACAATGACTGAACATTAAAGTTTCAGACATCATACTCTTCATGACATCCATGCTACTACATGCCCCCTCTGTTATTCTATCAGCTTTCTAGCTAGCATTATACGAGCATTATTTCAAAAGTGTCCCTATTGTTGGGCCTTTATCTCACCATTATGTATGGCTTTGTCCAGACTTCTTGCTCTATGAGGTTGAGAGGTATGCTACTAGCATTTAGCAGCATGGTCTTTCATTTGCATTTTGTTGACTGTGTTATGTTGGTAGTATGGTCCCCCTGACATTCCCTACAATGGCACTATGGGTGAGGCATGGGCCTTTGCCAGTGGCCTGTAGGGCCATGTGAGACTGATGCAGGCCATCTGTAGCAAAGCAGTGCATTCTGTTACTCATATGTTCCCAGGCTGCTAGGCAGTGGATCCCCCTGGGGTGACAATGGTAAGTGAGTCAGGTGTTACTGACAATCACTCTCTGTTCATATTGATCCATTACTCTGGGTGACAGCAGGATGTTGCTTACAGCAAGAGATATACCTGCATAGGACACATATTCAGCACGCTGCATCATGTCTGTCTTTCTATAGTCCATAAGGTACTTCTGGCATCATTCACACTGCCATGGACCAGGTTAGTGTGATACCTGTACCTGTTGTAGGGTGACTTGAGTGCATGTGTGATATGGCAAATTATGGCACCTGCCAATCAAGTAATCATGAAATTCTCCTTATCCTGCCTGGTGTGTGGGATACATCTGTGTGTCTCACAGTGGAGTCTTCTATGAGTAATATGCTGTGTGCATGGTAAGTCCTTAGTGCTTGCAGGACCCTGGTGTGTGGAGTATTTGTGGTCTGTGGTGTGTAGGTTTTGGAAGTTCTCATATGTTTTTGTCTCTGAGGTGTCCTTTACTTGAGCTTTGATTTGTTGTGGACCTCCACTTATGTGGGTGTGTGTTGTGTATTTGCAGGTGATGCTTACTGACTCCATAAACTGCAGGGCACCTATGTTACTACAAAATGTGCTCTTTTGTGCACATCCTCCATTTCTCTGGCCAGTGGTTCCCCTCCCCTTCTGTGTGTGTCTCTTTATCCTTCTGTAGTCTGGTTACAGGCTTTGCCCACAGTGGCTGCTGTTATGTATTTGTAATTCTGGTGTGAGCATGGTAAATGCCATAACATCACACACAAGGTTGTGGGCTACACACCTCTGAGCATACCTATTTGGCAGGTTATCCATCATTGCACCACTACATCTGCTGGGGACCTCAGACAGTTTGTGTTACTATGGTATTATGCGGCTACATGTTGGCCTAGCTGTCAAACTGTCACTGACTCTGACATCTGGACAGGTCCACATATGACATTCAGATGAAGGCCTTTACATGGGGACAGGGTGTTGATACTGTTCTGCCATACATAGACAGTTGGGGGACCTGTTGTTACTTGCCTGCTTTCTGTTATGGGTGTGACATCTGCTTGTCCACTGTCTGCCATTGATGTTTTGACATGACCTTTTCTTGTTTTGCAAATACTTTGCAGGCAAATGCAATGTTAGGAAAGCAGAACATATATACAAGGCATACTTGTGCTCCTTGTGTGACAACCTGGCATTCCAGGGATATGACTGTTGGCCAGTGGCATGTTGTCAGTGCTGACACAGTAAGTTGGCAGCCTTTTATGACCTACTAGTACACTGACCTTCAAGTAGCTGCTGTGCTACTAGACACCATGCCTTTCTACGTATGAGAGCCAGACATCTGGACAAAACCATAAGTAACTGGGTGACAAAGGCCTAACTATTTGGACCATTTTAACTATTGGCCTTACAAACCTAGAAGGGTGATACAAGAACAGATTTTGCATTAGCATGCTTTTTCTATAGGATATGAAGTCTGAGACACTACAATCCATCATTATTTTCTGACTTTAGACATTCGTGGTTTGCCAGTGATTTGCCACATAACCACTATTTCATGATAAAGACACCACAAATATAATACAAACCTCTGTACATTCTGCAAAAGGTTTGTACAGTTGGGAGGTATGGTAGGCATTGTGTAGATTACTCCGACCTGTGTACTGTTCATATGTGTGGCCCCCTGTCCATGACCTGTCCAGCTTACCGGCAGTAATGGATATTGACATCTGGACAGTGTGTACAACTCCCACCGTAGGTGTAGCTGACATGCAAAATAGTTGGCACTGTGATTCCTGGAACATGGCCCTGTCTACTACAGTACTGTACCTAGGCTACTAAGACACAATAGCTGGGAGTGAGTGCTGGCCAAATCCTGACAGTACTTCCCATGCATAAGCATAGCTCATTGACCCCTGCATATTGTGGACATGCAACAAGTTATCATGTTGATTGTGACAGCCCTGGCAATGTGTGCTCTGCTGCTATTATCCTACATACTTACATGTTACTGCACTTCTATGGGAATATGGGTGGGGGGACACCTGTCAACGGTACACATTTGCACATACTGTGCTGATATTGTCTTTACATTTTGGTTCCATTTAACATAGTATCGTGCCCTGTTTTGGAGAATAGAGGCATATCACTAGAAACCACAGGTTAGATTGTAATGGCATACAATTGTGTTTTAGACCTCTTACCCTTCCGAGCCTTACTGCAACTACAAGACCTGCTGTGATATCACTGTGTAAGTCTGTAGGGGTTATGCCATCATTGCTGCCATTTGTGGGCCTTTGCCAGACATTCCTTTATGGTTTTCTATGGTTGACTTGCTGGGTGGGTCTGATGGGTGAGTACGGGATCCCCACATTGACATCCATGTATGTGACCTATGACCTCCCCTTAGTTGCCCCCCCCCGCATATACTGCAGTGGGATTTGTCACCTGGGATAATACTGCATAGTGTGGGGAAGCTAGTATTGGACAGACATTTCCTGGTGTCCCACACAGCTGTCAGTTGTCTGCTGCTACCCCAGTAGGCCACCCCATTCCCTTGCATGCATGCAGCGATACCATAGATATGCTACCAGAACATACTACTCCATTTATTTATTGTTTAGAAGACTGACTTACCTTGTGTCTGCAGCAGTTGTGGGGATGGTGTGTGAGGGCGGACTCTGTCAGATGCACACAGTACACTGCCTATACATTGTAAACTGCAGGTAGTGTGATGTGTGTGGCATCCATTTTACTGTGTGTGCGAGTCAAAGAGAAGTGTCAGTCCCTGGGTCCCTACAGTGTCAGTGTGTGCGCTATGCATTGCCTCTTTGCCAGGGCCTGGGCATACTGGCCATGCCCCCATCTGCCTACAGGAGCAGGCTCAGGGGCTTCCTCTTCCAAGTCCCTCTGTGCCTCTGGGGACCTTGGCAATGGTGGAGGGCTAAGTGGCCATTCGCCATGCTGTTCTGCTGCAGCTGTTTCTGCAGGATCATATTG
>NC_056741.1:1535856288-1536023788 GCF_019279795.1 Protopterus annectens | reverse complement strand
TAAACAAAAAAAGAAAAAAGCAAGAAGACGTTACTGTAGGGGGGGCAAGCACCCACTTAAATATACCAACTCTGTGATCGCACTAGAGCAGAGAATAGGAAAACATCCCATTCCAAGCTGTACTGTCAGTGTATAGCAATCTCGGAGTTGGTATATTTAAGTATTTAATTATATTTAAGTAGCGGGGTTGTGGGAGGATTGCCCCCCACATTAGGGTGCAGATGGGCTTGCCCCCTGCAGTAACATCTTCTTTAGGGATGGGCTGGCACACACTAGGGGGATAGACATGTTATACACAAATATTTTAACAAAGCAGATAAATGGCCAAGGACAGCATATAATTTGCTGACCAGTCAACAGGGATGTTATTGGGACCAGTAGATGGAGGTCTTGATTAGTGGTATGAGACACATTCTGCTCTGGACCCACCCTATCTAGTTAATCCACTCTTTGATGCAGAAGGGGATTATCTGCAGCAACCCAGCATGTCAACATCTGATCAAACCACACTAATATCACCCTTTTCAGCTCCTGGTGATCTGAAGTAGATCATAGATGTGGGCTACTTGTCTGGAATGGACAAAGGCACTCCCATCCCATTGACACACCTCACATGTGGCACTGGATGGGGCAGTGATGGGTGATAGCTGATGTAACTGTGTTTTGGTGATACTATCATGACCTGCAGAAAGGGTAAGGAGCCATTACTGAGAATGTTCTAAATATGGAACAAATTATGTAAGTACAGGTGAGGCAAGGATTGCCATACACCACATATTGCTTAAATCTTTTACTTCCATCTGTAGTAGATAGTAATATATGCCTTTTACTTAGTACATGCTGAAAGATGAGAAACAAACTAGCTATCGCAAAAAGATGCAAATGAGATACAGTCAACAGTGGAAAGCAACAGCTACACACATAGAATCCTGAGTTGGTGCCCATTGCCTGTGAAATCATCTATACCACCATATATTTTCAAAGTCAAGCAGAAGCCTGGGTGGTGCACATAAGCTGAGACACAAGCTATGCACGCAGTGAGTGTAAACCGCATCCTTTTGTCACTGGCCATGATATTCTCTGTACACCATTTAACTTTGGATGTGCACTGCATGGGTTGGAGGTACAATGGAAAGTTTGGGCATCTACTAGATAGTTTGGAGGTCAAAAGGTAAAGTATGGTAACAGGAACCCTAAAAAAGGTTTCCTGTAAACTGGTCTTACAAAGCTATGAGTGTCTGTTGCCTCAATGACCAGTTACATACTGCCTCTGAAGACTGCTTAGTTTCCTCCCACCTTCCACTGATGTGGCACAAGTACTTGAACTGAGAATATGATTTAAAAACTGAATATGTCCGTGATCATTGAAGAACCTGAAAATTGTTATATTTGGGGGACAGTGGAGGCAGCCCCTTGTAATGTAAACAAATTGTTTGTTTTCAAAATACTCCAATTCTGAGCTGAATAAGTTTTCACTTAGCTTAGCTGCAGCCATCCAGGATAAAATGAATAGATTTTGTACTATTACGAAGGTGTGTCTGCACATCACAGTTAGATTGTATATCCTTATTTACAGAATATGATGAAATAGACATGAATGATGCTCACTTCTATGCTTAATGCACTTTACACCCTAGTGTGCACTTCAGAAAGAGTTGTGTGGTTGTTCCTTTATGATAATGTAGTAGCAGCAGAAACAGACAGTTAAATAATATTATCGAACAACATTATGCCCTTAAACAACAGCACCCATTATATGTGGTGCAGATTATTTGATTTACATAGTTAGACAATGCCCCAAGCCACCACACAGAAGGCTGGCTGTTCTTACAATCCAAAACATTTAACATAACTTCCCCTAGGCTGTGCACAATCTTGGTTGATCGAATCTTGCACAGCTAAGGCATCAGTCAAGCTGGATAAAATGTTGCCATTATTCTTCACTAAACTGTAGATTTCTGCACATCATTTTAATGGTAACAGACAAGAAAAAATGTAACTTTCCCCTGTCTGTTTTCTGTCTGCATATGTATATACACATGTGTGTCTCTTTCTCTCTCTCTCTCTCTATATATATATATATATATATTTATATATATATATATATATATATATTTCTATATATATATATATATATATATATATATATATATATATATATGCACACACACACACACACACACACACACACACACACACACACACACACACCATTCTCTCCAAGTATTTGTGTGGGGGGTGTATGTATATCATTCCTTACAACTACTTAGCACAAGAAAGCTGGACAAAGCTTAAAATAATTGTGGGACAGAGGCCCAGGGAGAGAGATATTTTAAATATTGCTATTTAAACTCAGAAAGTTGCTAGAACAGGATTTGTGTTAACATGGACTTTCTGAAGGATATGAAGTTAGAAACTCAAATCTATGTGATTATTTAGTGACTTCAATCTGCAGTGATTTGCAAAGAAACCACAATACTATGAGGAATATTAAAAATACCAGGCAGAAATTTGGACTTTCTGCAAAAATCTAGACAGTTGAGCGGTATGGTATATATACCCATCAAAGTTTGCATGTGTTTTATAAATCTTACAGGATTTGAACAGAATAATACAGTAGGATACTGTATTCGGGCAGACTCAGACAAAATGTCTTTCAATTGCAAAATGAACTACAGGTTAAAGTACAAGAAACAAAGATTTTTTCACATCTTATCTGATTAACAGCTTCTAACTATCTATTATATGATTGAATGAAAACAATCCTAGAAAATGGTAGCTCAAACAAATTATTTGAAAATAGCTGGGTTTTAAAAATTCTGCTCGTTAAAACTTTCAGTTAGTCTAATTTCAGTACATATGATGCAGACAGACTGGAACCTTGTTCTTTTTCTTAGAGATACAGGTACTATAGCAATGTGTGATGAGAACTGAACTCACTATAAAAGTATGCATACAAAATCTCATCTATGGAATTGTATGCAGCATACCAGTAGCAGTTAGCAACAACTAACTATGGAAAATTATAGAATTAAGATCAAAACCAATAATGCTTATTAGTCTCAAAAGAAAGTCTTTTCCTCCTAGCGTATCACACTTCATACAAACCAAGTGATTATTGTGGCTATATGGTGAGGTTCTTCTCACAGCATTAAACAGTTTATATAGGGCTATTCGTAAATACTTGAGCATGCTGCTTTAACTGGCTTACCTCTGTGGCACATGAAGAGAAATCCTCTGTTGTGGTCAGGTACTAAAAGTATGTGTTAACTGTGTTTAGTGGTGGGTGTGTGTGTGTTTGTGTGTGTGGCGTTGACTAATTTCTCTTGGAAAACAATACACAGTTGCACCAAGTGACCACATCCCTTGACGATCAAGCCATGGCTGAAGGAACATTTCTGCTTTAGAAGTAACTATGGCGGTTCCAAATTCAATAAAATTGTAAGGAAGACAATGTATTTGATATTTCTGTGGCACAATTTGGAGATGAAAACTATACCGACAACAATAGTCACTTATACGTACTTGAAATCAAAAGAGAATAAGTGGTCTAGCTTAGTTAGATATACCACTGTGTAACACAAACATTTTTTCTCTCTACAAAAAGCAGGACAGCACACAACTAATGGGGGCATCATGAAATGCAGAAATATATGCTAATTTATGGAACACTGTAGTTAAGAATTTTTTTTTAAATAAAAGAAATTGAAATGCATTGTTGTTCTGACTTACTGAAAAGTAAAGGGCTATTTCTCATGAATGAGTGCCAGTAATGAGTGTACATTAAAGGTGCACAGGCATGTACTTGTCTACATCCAGGTATCTCTATATTCTCAAGAAAAAGAACAAATAGATTAAAATGAGACTGAGTTAAACTCCCAAGCTTTCCCAGGTTCAAGATCTGCAATGTATCCCACTAAAATAGGTGTCTTTCCTTTTGTTATAGTTATGCATATGTTACATTCAAAAACAGCAAATATAATGCAACAAAAAGTAACTGAAAGCAGAAGATAAAATGCGTACTCCAGGTTGTGTACAGTGAGCTTTTTTTTCTCTCTCACTGTCTGTCTCATATTTGCTGCAATCCTTGATTACAGTCTCAGGAGCTTAATTACTGCCTACAACATTTTTCCATAGAGTGTGTAACTAAATTGCCTGAACTATCTTCTTCTTTAAATACAAAATATCCAAGGCAAATAAAAAAGACCCTGAGGAATGGCATGACACTACAGCAGAAATAGAACACCGACGTACATAAATTAAAACTTCATTTATGGTTTAAAAAAACATAGTGTTTCAAGTAATTAGGTAATCAATCATTAAATGAAATACTGCAGAGTATAAATAATTTTGCTGTATGTATCCCTTGTTTATTTGGGAAACAAAATGACTGGAAATTATTGATTTTCGTTAAGTTCTATTTAGGATTTATGTCTTTTTCTCTATGAAATAAGAACACTTCAAATGGCAGGCTGGTGGGATCACTGTTGCTCTGGGTCACAAATCATATAGTGCCTTTATGGTGCAAGACAATGTAAAACAATGCATTTACTGTACTTACTGAAGATTCATTTTCACTATTGCCCACTGCCCCATATGAATGTTGCTTTTTATTCAATTTGGTTTTGTCTATGAGGATATTACTGATTTAATTGTTCGCACTCTGGCCTTTTTTGCCACTGATAAGGCAGTGTGACTGCAAGCAGAGAGTTGTTACAGATATGAAGTAGATAAAGCACCTAGTTACATCACATCCAGAAATGAATTTGCTTCCCATTCAGGCTGCTAGAAGTGTTTCTGCTAACATGTTACAGGAAAACCACAAGACCCAACTACATTCTCTGCTGCATCAGAAGAGGTATTGTGTACAAAGACATTCTGGCCATCTGGAAGTTTGTTGCTAATAAATAGCTTGCACTCGCCAGTAGTTACACCTTTAACATTCAGTCATACTTGCAAGTCTGTTGGTCTAGTACCTTATTAGCCAGATTTTCTATAGTCAGAAAACTGAGGGAGGCCAAAATTTTTTTATTTTCTTCCTTTTTAAATCTTATCCCTTCTTTCTCATGTAAGGTTTCATCCTACAACTTACTTGTACAATGAGGTTATGAATAGTTTACAACCAACTTTTACATTATGTTCCAGCAAAAGATTAAATATTTTGTAGTGGAAAAGTACAGTTGTGTAAAATCTTACCATAAGAGTAGATGTCTTTCTCATCACTGTAGCAGTATTCTTCACCTAAGGAATCTCTTGCCAAGGATAGCACAACATCTGGCAAGTATACCAAAGCATGTAGCTCTTATAAGTGCTTTACTCCACACATATTCTCCCCAAGCAAAATGTAGGGCATAAAGGTTATGTGTGGACACACATACCTGGAACTGAAAAAGCCCAGGAGAAACAGAATACCCTCAAGGACTACGAGGAACATGTGCATCCAGAAAGAAAAATAAAGGAGTAAGAAGGACCCCTCAGCCAGGACAGCAACCAGAACATAAGACAAGAGTCAGGACAGAGAATGATGGAGGGAGGTACCGAATGCTACAAGAGTGAACAGAAGAACATATGCTGGTATGGTAAGATTTTACACAACTGTACTATGTCCTTCCATATCACTGTTGCAATATTTATCACCTAAGGAAGAGTATAAGAACTCAAGAGGATGCCTGGGAGGAGGAAGGCAGAGAAGAACTCACGCAACCCCATGCAAGACAGACCTGGCAAAGCCTGCTCTTTCCCTGGAAACAACATTCAACTTGTAATGTTTAGTGGAAGTACAGAGGATGAAGTAGCAGCTTCAAGGATAGAATTGGTAATCCTGATCCTTGAAAAAGGCACCAGAGGATGCAAATGCCCTAGTAGCACCTTTAAAGATGAGGAAAGACATTTGCTATGAAAAGAATAACACAAGGAAATGGCCTTAGAAATCCAAGAGATGGTTTGCTTAGAAACAGCCAAACCAAAGTCTTGGGATAAAAAGAAACAAAAACCTGCTCAGATTTGTGAAAAACTTTAGTTTTATCTAAATATCTGAGCTGTCTATGCAAATCCTTGGTGTGGAGCACCTTCTCACTGGCAGAATGTGGAGAAGGGAAAAAGGAAGAAGATGAATCGATTGATTAAGGGATATCTCATTGACCACCTTGGCCATAAGAAAAAGATCAGTATAAAGAGACACCCTGACTCTATCGCAAATTAAAAAAATGAGGAATGGCCATGAGATCCCGGAGTTCAAACACCCTCTTGGCTCAAATAAAAGCCAATAGCAGAACAGTCTTCCAAGTACAATATTGCAAAGAAGCTGAAGAAGCAGGCTCAAAAGGAGCCTGGGTCAATTTTTCAAGTACAAAAACTGAGGTCCAAAAATGGCAGAATAGGTTTACTGGGAGACCTCTCAAACCTGGAGGCCAGTGGAGAATTCAAGAGCAGACAAGATGAAATTGCCAACAGGTGAAATTTCATTGAAAAATAGGCCAACCCAGCAGGGAGTGGATCCAACAAATAAGAGGGAACCAAAGGAACCTCCAGTGATAAGGTATCCTTATTGCAAGAGAGACACCAGACAGAAAATCTTTTCCATTTGGACATATATCATTTCCTTGTAGTGGGTTTCCTGGCTTCCTGCAGAACCCGAAGCACATCCTCAGAACAGAGGTGCTTAAAGGGATCAATCCCTATCACACATGCTGTTATTTGGATAGTGGAGTGAGAAAATGGATAATAGATCCCTTGTCTTGTATGAGAAGATCCACCCAGTGAAGTAACTTGTAGTGATTGCCCCTGGTCAAGTCGAAAGAAGGTGGAATCAATGCCGTGAGGCCCAAAAGATTTTGAGAGTCCTGCAAGATCTTGGGCAGCAGTCTTAGTAACAGAGGAAGGATGAGGGAGCATGCAAAAATATCCCCATTCCAAGAAAAAGACAGGATGTCCATTTTTCAAGCCAGAGGACTAGGGACTCTGGAACAGAATGCAGGATGTTATCTGTTCAGAGGGGAGGTGAAAGGATCTACCAGAGGAATTCATCACTGATGGACAAGGTCCAAGAACACATCTCTGTGAAGCATCCATTTGTGAGCTTGTGTGTTGGACCTGCTCAAGGAGACTGCCAGAGACTCTGAGCCTTTAGGGGGACCAAAGAAGATACCTCGCCCCCTGTCTGAGGCATCTGTAATGTGCTCCTGCATGGAGACTGGTTCTTGAAACGGAAGACCCAGTTTGAGAGAAAGTTGATGAATTCACCACTGAGCTCAAGCTTGAGGTAAGGAAAGATACCATGAAGTCCAGGTAGTGGAAGTATTAAAGCCGAAGCAATTTCAGGTACCCTTGAAGTTCCCTCATATGGAGCCTGGCAAGATGGAGCATGGAAATCGTGAAAGCCATGAATCACAGGAGCCTGAGAAGTTCCTTGGTCATAACAGGCACCAGATGAAGAATGGACTGGAAAAAGTTATTAGAAACAGAGTCGTGGGTTTAGGCAGAAATGCCAACATAGGAAATGTCTCAAGTCATCAGCCAAGGAAAATATGATCCTGGGAAGGCACCAGAACTGATTTCTGGATGTTTATGGTGAACCCCAGAGTGTGTAGTAGACAAGTAGTAAACATGAGATACTGAAGCAGACTGCTGGGAAAAAAGCGTTTGAATAAGCAGATCTAGATACAGAAAAATCTGAATGCTTGAAATCCTGCAAAAAGCAATGACAGAAGTAAGGCATTTGGTGAATACCCTTGGGACAGTACAGCAGCCAAAGGGGGAAAGAAGAAAACTGAAATGGCAAGGATGAGACAGAGAAACAAGAATTTCTTGAAAAGAGGATAAAAGGAGATGTGTCGGTATGCATCCTTGAGATTCAGAGATACCAGAAAGGCCTGTAGAAGCAAAGGAAACAGTATCTGAAAGAATAACATCTAAAAAGAAGAAATCTTGAGAAAAGTGTTCAATGGGGAAAGATCCAGAATTATTCTACAGGAATAAAATCCCTTCCCTACCAGGGTGTGAGCCATGACTTGAATGGTGCCCCAAGCAAATGGAGAATGAAGAACCTCTAAGAAATGAGATAAACGTTCCCAAGGAGGTTGAGAAATGCTTAGAAAGGAAAGAATGGACTTCCAAACTATAAAATATGCCTTAAGGATAATGAACAGAACCCAAGAGTCTAATGTGATTTGTAGCTAATTTGGAAGAGACAGGGAAAGATGGAAGGGCAAGGGAACCTGGCTAAGAGAAGGAGAAAGCAGATCATCAAATAGAACCAGGCTTGTCCTGAAAAGAAGGCTTTTGGGAGGCAGAAGTCTGAGTAGGCTTAGCAGTAGGCACACACTTAGAACGTTTCCTTGTCCTTCGTTGGAGGGCAAGATTGCCTATGAGCAAAGGTAGACTTGGAGGGATAGTTGGACTGAAATTTAGGAATGGGAGAAACAAACATATGTTTCAGCTCCTGCAAGGCTTTGCCTTTGCCCTGGAGGGATTTGAAAAGGTCAGCAGCAGCCGCAGAAGCAGGCTCACAAAGAATTTTGTTATTGAAAGGAGCATCCAAATGTTTGGCCTTAATGTCATCAGGCAAAGCCTGAAGATGAATCCAAGAGTAACACCTCATAACTGAACCAAAACCAGCAGCCCTGGAAGAGTCATCAGATGCATTATAGCTGCATTTGACTGAATGCTGGACAACTTGAGAAGTGGAGCCCAGCAGGGAAACGGACAAAGCCTTCCCTCAGTCAGAAAGGTCAGAAACCACCTTGGAAACCTGAGAAAGGAAAGCCAAACATACCTGGTCACATGAGTCTGCTAGTTAATAGCCCTAAAGGACAAAATGGCAGCAGTGTAAACTTTTATGACCTAGCTTTCCAAGGCCCCACTATCCTTATCAGAAGCAACAACTTAGATGGCTTATCAAAAGAGACCTGCACTACAGAAGAGTCAGCAGAAGGCCATTTATAAAGAAATTTGCACTTGTCATGCATTTTATAGAACCTATCAGGCTTCTTAAGTGAAGAGGCTGAGAGTCAGTGACAACAAAAGCTGCCAAAAAGGCATCTAAAAGGGCAGCCAGAACAGGAGGAACAGCAGATGGTTTGGGAGTCTCCATCTGTAGGAAGTTGTAATACCTTTTCTCAATATCAGAAGCTTCAGAACAATCCCACTTAAAATAGTTCATCACATGGGCAATGGTACTCACAAAGAGAAGTCGGGACCTAAGGAATTCTCATCCTCTGAACAGTAGTCCAACGGGGAAGGGATTTGGGAAGAGTAAGCCAGGGCTTCTTCCCTTGACTCTGGATCCTCATCCAAGGAAATCTAATTCCCTAGGCCTCTTGAGTAGAGTGGAAGACCAAGAAGGAGCAAGAACAGAGACCCCTTGATATAGCTTCAAGGCCATCAAAGCATTAAATAAGCATTAATTAAACATTGATTGAAATTCTGCCATTCACACTGCTGATTCTTCAAAATGGGAAAATATGCTTTGTCTTCTGTTTCTTTTTCTGTGGGAAGTCAGCTCATAACAACCTCAAAGGGTCAGATCCCTTACACAATTCTACAATGGTTGTAGGAATCTCCTGCCTCACTAAGATCTGAGGAATCCCCCTTGATCCTTTGGATATAAATCAGCAAAGGCTCCCCCTCAATGTCAGGCACAGATGTTTGAAAAGCCTCAGAGGAAGTGAGAAAAGGTGGATCCATGCCGGCATCTGATGGGATTGCACAGAGGAATCTGAAGTAAGCACTGGAGTGTCCTCTGGGCTTTCAGCCACCATCTTTATGAGAAATCTGCCTCCCACACTGACATTTTCCCTTACTGGATGACATGAACACAATAAGAAAAGGAAAAGAATCCCCATTGGAGCACTTATCTAAAAATACAGTTTTGTAACCAGCGCAGCAGAAGGGCATATGGACTAATGGCAAAAATGTTCTGAGTATATGCATCCACACATCAGTTTTATGCCCTACGTCATGCATGGAGAGCATACATGTGATGAAAGCCACCTATAAGAGCAGAAAACTTTTGTATACTGGCCTGATTTTGGGTTATTCTTGGCAGGAAATCCCTTAGGTGAAGAGCACTATCAGTGATATGGAAAGACATCAGTAGTGACCATGGAATAACTCACAACTAGTGCAGTTCCATCTACTGGCAGAAGCAGACATTGTAAGAAATTATGTCTGAGCAGTGAGTGTAGGGATAGCCCAGCTGCTGAAGTTCCAAGATCTCCCAACAGCAATAACTGCTGGTGATTTTCAGGGATGTCCCTTACTAGCTGTACTCCTGACATTAATATACATGAAATGCCAGGCTCAAGTGTGCATGGAAAATAAACACTACTACCCTGGAATATGACCTGAACCTGCCTAAATAAGGTTCATATTGTACCACCGAAGGACAATGGTATAAAAATTGGCCTTGCAGGATTTAGTACACCTCACTTTCATTCCAATGGAGTTTAAATGCTACCATATCAATAGGAATTTACACACACACACACACACACACACACACACACACACACACACACACACACACACACACACACACACACACACTCGCGTGTGCGTGTGTACACACATACGTAGAGGTTCCCAAGAAAGGCAATAACTTTTCTCTACCATTTCTCCTTCCTGCTTTTATGGTAACACATTGCCACCAACCAGAATAATCTGCAGCACCCAGGACAAAGTTAATGTTTACTCTTTAGTTAATCATACTATTAACCTATGTCAGCTGTACCTTAGCAATCACTCTTCAAATGACAGATAAATTATAATTCATCAGTTTGTGAAATTACTCCTTTATAAATAAATCAGCTACAAGCTTTTGAAAATGTATAACATTTTTTAAAAATTAGGCAATACACTTTGAAAATTAAACATTCAGAAAAATATAAAATTAAAAGTTTTCAACAGGGGGTTGGGGTTGGCATTATGGCTAAGCTGTTGACCTTGGAGACAGAAGGTGCAGAATTTGATTCCCACCTTTAGGAACATGGCTAGGCTTAAAAAATCTACTGGAGTTGTTAGCCTAGTGATTATCTGTAAAAATATGAACAGACAAATTATTAGAAAAACACTATCAACTATCTCTTTCTATTATCACTAAATGGAGATAACTGTAGTCTAACCATAGTGTAGAAAAACAACAAACTCAGGTATGTAGGCTTCAGGCTTCCATATAATTGTTTAATAAAACACAAGTGCTTTCACAAAAGTTGCTTCATCAGGTATCTCATCATACTAGAGGACATTGAACTGAAACTTATACAGAAACATCTAATCACATGACTCTAATTAAGCAATTGTTCAATTACACAGCTTCTCTGAAAAATATATACCATCCTTTAAAAACACAAGTATCATAAAAACATGTCTATACATGAACATACATAAAATATGTATAAAATTATATATAAAAAATTTTAAAAAATACATTCAATAGCTTACTTTATGTTTTAAAATATGTATCCACAACCCCTGCTCTAACCCTATCTCCTAAGTGATCTAGATTTCAACTTTGGTTTTAAAGGTGCATGGTCATTAAGCCCATGCCCTGAATCAGCTCTAAGTCTCACTATCCATTGGGCCTCTATTTCTTCAGTAGTGTTCCTGATATCTCCCCCTCTCGAATTTTCATGGATTTTTGCTACACCCATAAACCTAAACTTATGCATTGCATCATTCTCAAGATCATGTTTAGCTAGAGCATTCAACCTATTCCTCTTTCCAATATGATAAATGTGCTTCCTAATTCTTTCTTTTAGAGTCCTGTCAGTTTTTCCAATGTAGAACTTATTACATTTTTGACACTTAGCTAAGTTTACCACATGTGCACTGTCGCAAGTAATTTTCACTGTGAAATTAAAGGTGGTTCCTAAATCTGGGTACACAAATTGTCCACTAGTGTCTATATATCTACAAAATGAACATTTGCCACATGGGTGAGTCTTTCCACTTTCTCTCTTATACATTAATGTATCTTTGGGGGTACATAGCCATCTTGTCAGTGATTTCATATTTCTGAAGGCAAACTTAGGCTCTGTCCCTATCATTCTCCTGACCTGTTCATCTGTGGTCAGGACATTCCAATTTCTACGTATAATTTCCATATATGGAAACACATCCTTAGTATAGCATAGGGACATTTTCAGTTCATCTGATTCATTCCTCCACTTATCTGGCATCGAGTCAGTCTGAATGTTAGAAAATTAAGGTTTGGCCCTAGTCTGCCTTTTCTTTACAACTTCAGTAATATTATGATGCATCTCAATGTCTTTATAACCCCTCTCTTTAAGTTCCATTTCAGTCTGCTTGATTTGTTCATTAAAATCTTGATCTCTGGCATTGAGTCTCGATGCTTTGTATACTTGATTCTGCACCACATTTCTAAATATGTATGCTGGGTGCATACTAACCCTACAGAGCAAATGGCTGACATGGCAATCTTTCCTGTGCATTTTTGTGTGCACATTATTCTCATCATCTAAAATAAAAGTAGTGTCCGGGAAATCAGTTTCCTTTTCTGACCAATTAACTGTAAACCTCAGATATGAAGTTAATTGATTAATGTACTGCACAAATTCATTGAGGACTTCAGGTGTACCTGTCCACAAAACAAAGAGATCATCTACAAACCTTCAAAAGAATATAACGTACTGCTTATATGGACCTTTCAGTATATATTCTGTCTCCCATGTGGCCATCACCTCATTAATGTTGCTGTTCGCATATGATGTGCCCATCACTATGCCATGCTTTTGCCAAAAGCAATCTTCACCACACAAAAAGATGTTGATCTCTAGTACTAGATTTAATAATTCCTTTAATTGTGTCATCTTATTGTCACTAAAATCAGAATGCTGCCTGTCAAAACACATGGTATTTCGGATACCCCCTACTTTGGGGATTACTGTAAATAGATATACTACATCTAATGTTACAAGTAAATATTCCCTTCTATCGATGTTCTCTTCTACATTTTTATACAGGTCCCTCATAAATTGCTCAGTATATTTCAGGATATGCTTTGAACCATTTAACAGAGGTCTCAAATTATTTTCTATATAAATAGACATTGCTTCAGTGCGCCAATTCCTACCAGCTACAATGGGTCACATCAGGGAGTTCACCTTAGTTTTATGTATCTTGGGTAGGCCTTGTATAATGGGTATAGTGGGGTGTGGAACCATAAAATAATTCAATAACCTATTGTCTATAATCCCTCTATGAGCCAAATCCTTAGTACACGATTCAACATTTTTACTCATACTTATTGCTTGTTTCATATGAACACATGCATAAAAATCCTTGTCCCCCTACATATGCTGCATGACTGTATTATAATCAACCTTGTTCAAAACTGCAATCAGACTACCTTTATTGGCTGGCCTTATTTTTCTGTAAGTTCAATAAACCTTGATATTGTTCTTTCATTAAATTATACTGTTTCATTTTTCTGTGGCTTCCACTCTTACTTACATTGAGCTTATATATTTCATCTATCCATAACCTTTTGAATGCTTGAAGCAATGGATTAGGTTTTAGTAAAAACATACTCGGCTTTTTAAACAAGTTACGTTCAGCAAAATGCTCACTGCCTACATCATTAAACATCAATCTAAGTGTGAGATTTCGAGCAAACTTTTTAATATCAAAAATAACCTCAGTAAAATCAGACTGTGTAGTGGGTATAAAGGATAAACCCTTATTCAAAACATATACTTCATCATTAGACAACATATGATCAGAGAGGTTGTATAGTAAGTCTTTTTTGAAAAAGAAAGCTTTCTTGATGTTGTAAGGACTTTCTATGCTCCCTTCGTGCTTGCATTTGGCACGGTTTCAACTTCTCCCTCTCTGCTGTTCATTCACCAGTTTCTTTAATAGGTCTCTTACAGGTAGGGGAAAAGTTAATGTTTGTGGGTTCACATTCTGTAAAAAAAAAATAGTTTACTGGTGTTTTCCGAGCATTCCAATAACTCTGCATGATGTACTTGGGCCGTTACAGTCTGCAGGTGGGCAAGACTAACAGAATGCTCAAAGACTGTGTGTGAACATAGTGTGTGTGTGTGTAAACATGTGTGTGTGTGTGTGTGTGTGTGTGTGTGTGAAGTTCTGTGAAAAAAATGGATTCTGCAACTAAATGCAGACAAACCCCAGGCATTAATGAAACTGTTTCTTTGAAACCATTTTAAAGGCAAGAGCCTTAAGGCACTAATTCCTACATGGTTCTATAGGCATCATTTGAACTACTGTTTTTTTTTTTTTTTTAACAGTTTTTATATTTTTTTTTTCTACTATTTTTAAATTAATTGAATCTGATATAAATATTTAATTGTTTTTCTTAACTGATTGGTCACTTTGAAAGTATATATATCTATCAAACATGTGCATTAAGCCTGCTGATGTCATTAACTTTGTTAGATAAACAATTTTCCTTTGTGGGAAAACATACTATTGCCCAGTAATCTCTGTGGTGCATCCTATAACAGCATGATTCTGTAGTGTGATGTGTGTGTGTGTGTGTGTGTGTGTGTGTGTGTGTGTGTGTGTGTGTGTGTGTGTGTGTGTTTATCTGTGTAGGGATCAATGCTTTTAGTCCAGTCATATTCACTACAACCTCCATTGCCCTTCTGTGCATGCCTGCTGATGTCATTAACTTTGAGATAAACCTTTGGGGGAAAACAGCCCAGTAATCTCTGTGGTGCATCCTATAACAGTGTAATCCTGTAATGTAATATACTAGTTCAGTAGGGGTTCTATTCCCAGGCATGGCAAGTGTGGATGTTTGTGTGTTTGTTTGTCTGTGTAGGGAGCAATGCTTTTGGGCCATGCATATTCACTACAACCTCCATTGCCCTTCTGTGGGAAGCCTGCTGATGTCATTCACTTTGAAATGCACCTTTGGGGAAGGAGTAGCCCAGAAATCTCCATGGTGTGCCCTATAACAGTGTAATCCTGTAATGTAATATACTAGTTCAGTAGGGGTTCTTTTCCCAGACATGGCAAGTGTGGATGTTTGTGTGTGTGTGTGTTTGTTTGGCTGTGGAGGGAGCAATGCTTTTGAGGCCATGCACATTCACTACAACCTCTGTTGCCCATCTTTGGTAAGCCTGCTGATGTCATTCACTTTGAAATACACCTTTGGGGACAAAGTAGTCCAGTGATCACCGTGGTGTGCCCTATAACAGTGGAATGCTGTAGTGTAATATATTAGTTGGGTAGGATTTCTATTCCTAGACGTGGCAAGTGTGGATGTATGTGTGTTTGTTTGTCTGTGTAGGGACCAATGCTTTTGAGGACATGCACATTCACTACAACCTCTGTTGCCCATCTTTGGTAAGCCTACTGATGTCATTCACTTTGAAATACACCTTTGGGGAAGGAGTAGCTTAGTAATCTCCATGGTGCATCCTATAACAGTGTGATACTGTAGTGTGATATACTGGTTTGGTAGAGGTTCTATTCCCAGACGTAGCAAGTGTGTGTGTGTGTTTGTCTATGTAGGGAGCAATGCCTTCTGAGGCCATGCACATTCACTACAACCTCCAATGCCCTTCTTTGGCAAGCCTGTTGAATTAATTCACTTTGAATACACCTTTGGGGAAGGACTATCCCAATAATCTCTGTGGTGCGTCCTATAACAGTGTAATGCTGTAGTGTGATATACTAGTTCATTAGGGGTTCTATTCCCAGACATTGCAAGTTTGGATGTTTGTGTGTGTGTTTGTTTGTCTGTGGAGGGAGCAATGATTTTGAGGCCATGCACATTCACTAGAACCACCATTATCCTTCTTTGGCAAGCCTGCTGATGTCATTCACTTTGAAAAACACCTTTGTGGGAAAAAGTAATCTAATAATCTCCCTGGCACATGCTGTAACTGTGTAATGCTGTAGTGTGATGTACTAGGTAGGTAGGAGTGCCAATCCCAGACATGGCAACTGTAAGACTTGGTGTGGGTGTCTGTGTTCATCATTCATATCCTGTGTGGAGGTGGTTGTGAGTGTGTAACCACTGGACTCATTGTGGAGTGGGTTTTGGAACTTTCTTATATGGTGGGCCTATTATATGTCACAATGTCCACCTTACAAGGATAACAGATGTCAAACAGCAGAGAGGCTGGGGTTGACAATCCATACCCCTACATGTGACATTAAGGCCTGGCGAACAATTTAGGCAACCCTTGTATTACCCAGAGAACAGTCTCAATCCATGTTTCATACACAAACACACTCAGCTAAGCAACAACCGTTTTGTCGGTAGTTCCCTGCATATTGTCCACAGATAGTAGCCATGGTGTGATTGCAGCAGACAACAGAGGGCATGGTACCCTGCCCCATCACTACAATAGGCACATAACTGTAGACAGTGCACCTTCACTATGTTCCCTACTGGATGCCTGCAACAATTGTAGTGTCATCAAATGTAAATTTGACCCAAAAAGGACATACCATGCCTTAAACACGTGTCCTGTATGAACAGATGCCACTGACTCAAGAAATACCCATATCATGCTGTCAATGTAGGTGCAGGGTAAACCTGGTGTCCATTTCCAGTTCCCACCACATGAGGCCAGGAATGTTACATCTGATGATAACAGTCTGTATACACAACATGGCCCAGACACCCCAGGTACAGTTCCACATATCACAGAACAGGCATGTGGAATGTGTGCACATCCCAGACACTGTCCATGTTATGGACTATAGAGCACATACATGGCAAGCATTGCACATCACTGACCAACCACAATAGTAACCCAGATGACTGGTTGGTGAATACAATACCCACCTGTGTGGGCCAATCCAGGCACTACATCCCTAAGCCACAATGCAGACCATTGTCATGTGGCCTGATGCCAAGGTATACCCTACACCTAGCCTTGTACAGCCTTCTGGCACAGTCAATCTCTATACACCTGTGAAGCAATGCACTCATGCATGTCAGTAGTGGCACCCTGTGTCTGTGTGTGTGGAGTATAATGATTTTGACCCCATTCACACTCACTACACCTCCCATTGCCCTATGGAAGCATGCCGTCTGATGTCAGACACCTTCACATACTCTTTGCCCATATATCATCCAGATAACCTTTGTGGTGCATGTGATACCTGCGTATTACCATATTGTGGCAAACTAGCTAGTTAGGAAGTCTATTCCTGACCCTGCCAACTGTGTTAATGTGTGTGAGTCCCTGAGAGAGTGTGGTTGTGTTGACATTGACATTGTTCATGTGGACAGGCATGTGTACTACACCTATCTTATCGCTCCTATATCACTGTTGCAGATGTCACTCACCATCAGATATACCTTTGGACAACTGTCCAACATATAAGCTCTGTGGTGCATGCAATAACTGCATAGACATGTGATAACAATACAAAGTCAGTCAGGGGTTTTAAACCCCTTACTGGTAAGTGTGTGACACAAGCATGCTTAGGTTTTACTCTCCCACCCCCTCCCTGTCTTACTTTGTCTCTGTCTGTCTCTCTCACTCTCGCTCTGGTGGATGTGGAGAAGTACACCTGCTTTGCTTTGGCAGCAGCTTGTGTTTTGTAAGTGATGCTCATGATCAGCTGATGGCATCTGCATGAATTGCAGTCCCCCTCTAGCTGATTGCATGTGGAACAGCTGTGGTCACATTCCCATAGCCAATTGCGTGGAAACAAACTCCAATATCTAGGAACATCACACGGGTGTTGGCCCTTTTCATTCACTGTGAGCAGGACCTCATGTTGGTGTTTGGCAAACAGCATCACAGATGGTATTGGGATTTACCTCTAACAACATACACTGTGGAGACAGGCCAACAAACAGGAGGGGGATGTGCCAGACATGACTACAGAATGTAAGTGTTGCTCTTCTGCATTTGGAGTAATGTTGCTTTAACAGGATGTGTGTGGATATGGCTGGTCTACATGATTTAATACCTGTCATGACAGTGGTATGTGTTTGAGGAAAATCCCACCCGTAGGGTTATCTGCAGAATGGGCAGTGTGTGGAGTGTTATGCTTCTTGTGTTACTCACAGATCACCTATCTTATAACTGCAGTAGCATAGTCTGAGGATTACAGTCAGTGCATGATGACAGCCTTGAGAGTTACTGACATCATATCCCTCATAGGACATATGTCACAACAAACACTGTTAAAACAGTAAATGTATGAGGGTATCACAGCAACATGCCAGTATTGGCCCAGTGTTTGTGGCTCCAGCCACAAGTCTGTCAACCTTTGTACATACGTCTTGCAGTAAGAGGTGCATATGTTCTGTACACCATTATATATGACATCATACCTGATAACAAGCCAGTCAGATATCAGACTGCTAGACATGTTATGTATAGTAGGGGTTATTTCTGAGGACATAACCTGGGCATTCTGTGGTTGTGTGTACAGTACTGGGGTCTGTGTACTTATGGTTATTGTCGACAGTATGCGTATTGCAAATACATACCTTCACCTGTGCACAGACTGTGGTAGATGCTATTGTTCTTGGTCTTGTTCTATCTGATGTTATATGTTGCTCCAGTGTATGGTACCCTATCGGCTCACATGTTTGTAGGACCAAACACACATGTGTCCCATACCACAGACAGGCATTGAACCACACTGTGTCATGACCCAGTTTACATAGAGTTAGTGTGTGAGTGGCACATATGAGGATGGTGTTTATTAGACAGTCCATATAGTGTCATATTAAGCTTGCATACCATATGTGGCTGTGGCTGTGCTCACATTGGTTGTGGGTATGCACTTTCTCACAGGTGTCTGTTACTCTGTGCTGTGACATGACTGTAGAGCCTGCTATATTTGCAGGTACATGTGTATTCCCCAACACAAAATGTAGACCAGTGTTGTGGCAGTCTGCCTGTAGTTTGCACAGTGCTTTGTGACATGCCTAGCAGCTTAGTGTAATTACCCAGTGTGCTGTTATGTCCAGATATTTGCAAGACATGCTGCTGCCAGGCCACCATAACTGATGTGTATTTCTGACAAAGCTAAGGGATTCTGTACAGATGTATGTATCTAACTACTTGGTAGCATGTGGCAATGTGACCTCTGCACCACCAGTTATTATGTGTCAGGACAGACAGGTGTGTGTAAATGCATAAGCGGTGTGGGCATATGTAGTCCAGTATTTACGTGATATACCCATGTCTATGGCTGTTAACATCCACATTGTCAGGTTTGGTCCACATGTCTCACATAAAGAGGATCTGTGCACACCTCTGGACTGACCAGAGAGTGCCATACTGTCCGCATATATTGGTCATATCTCTGCTGTAGTCCACAGGATCATTACTGTGCTATCAGTGAAACTGTACTATGATGCCCTTAGGCTGTCTGTCAGTAACCAATGGCATACATGTCAAAAGCAGATGTGACTTCCCACACACAACATGTCTGATAAGACAACCCCTGTTACAGTAGCAACATCCTGCATATATACCTGCAATACATACATGACATCCCCTTGCAGTAAGAGGTTGAGACTATTGGTGCTGAGGTAGGACTCCACTCCATGTTCTGGACATATGATACACATATATATGTGTGTGTGCGTGTGTGTGTGTGCATATATATATATATATATATATATATATATATATATATATATATATATATGTAGGATCCGTACATATCCCTGAATGAAATTTTCACCGAATAACTAACGGCAGGGCATATTTACATGAAAGTGCTTTTCACCAAAGAAGCACTTTTGCATAAGTATGCCTGTTAAAGAGGTTGTACCATAGTGCGGATAAGGGAAAATGATCTTTTCCCCACTGTAGTGCAATCTCGGAGTGAGAATATTAAAGTAGGGAGGGTGTGGGGGCACAGCCTCCCACATGGCGGGTGCAAGGTGGCTTGCCCCCCCTGCAAAAATGTTAATTTAATGTTTTTGTTTTTTTTTGTTTAACACAGTTTAGCGAAAGCGCTTTTTCGGTGAAAGTGCTTTCGTAAAGTGTGTTTGGTGATAGTGGATTCAGACTGTTGAACTTTCGTTCAACAGTCCAACAGTCCTAGATCCCTATAAATAAATATATATATATATATATATATATATATATATATATATATATATATATATATATTTTTTTTTTTTTTTAAACTCGCCCTTTCGGCTGCTGTCCGACTCTGGTTGAGCCTACACCTTCACTTTCACCCTGACTTTCCCTTGTGATTTCATGAGTGAACACCCTCTCCTAAACTATTGTCTACATTATAAGCCTATTGTTTTAAGCAATTTCTACAAACCCTGCTGCCTCTACCAAGCTTCCAATAGAGGAATCCAAGGAACTTTCACCCTGACTTTCCCCTTGTGATTTCGCACGAGTGGACACCCTCACCTAAACTATTGTCTACATTATAAGCCTATTGTTTTAAGCAATTTCTACAAACCCTGCTGCCTCTACCAAGCTTCCAATAGAGGAATCCAAGGAACTTTCACCCTGACTTTCCACTTGTGATTTCGCACGAGTGGACACCCTCACCTAAACTATTGTCTACATTATAAGCCTATTGTTTTAAGCAATTTCTACAAACCCTACTGCCTCTACCATGCTTCCAATAGAGGAATCCAAGGAAGTATGTGTATTTGCTACCTTGCCTTGTAATAATATAGTCTGTAAGCCCTGCTAGGTGCTTAGCTTGCTCCTTGCCAGGAAAGCCAGCAGACGAACCCCTCTTATTCTCTCTTTCTCCATTCTTCCCCTTAACTTGTCCCCTGACCTTTCTTGCTCCCTCCCCCTTTCAGTCCAACCCAGACCTGGGTTAGCCCTTGGTGTACTTAGATGCAATTTCTGCAGTTGTCCTCTAGATGGCACCCTCTCTCCATTAATAGCTACCTCTACCCACTAACTCTACCTTACCCTTTAACTATCATTTTCTTAATTCTCCCTCTCTCTGTATACTCGAATTTTTCTTTTTCTCTCTCTCTTATTTCTATTTCTTAGTCCAAATTAGCCCATTACTCTTAGGCCTGGTTTACTTACCTTTCTGCTATACAACTTTCCACTGATAGGTTTTCGATCCTATCCTGATCACTTTGGTTCTTCCCGCTCCGTTAAGCCGGGCTCACTCCGCTCCCCTACCCTGCCCCCAAATCCCACCCGCCCCTACTATCTCTACACTTATACTCTCATAACCACACACCCCTCACCAACCACCAATCATAGAATCACTACCAACCACACCCTACAATTTAAACTCCACTCCCCTCAAATCTCCTTCCACTATTATCAGCTTAATCATCCAATACTTAACCCCTACTTATCACCTACTCCTCTAATAACTACCAGACATTCTTCTACCATGTCTTATCTCCAATGTTTAATAGTACTCTCACTCATAAACACTCTTACCACCACTTATCTCCTAACATCCTATGCACAACCCCTCTCCTTCACTCTTATCATCCCCTCCAAACAAACTCTAACACCTTTCCCAGATGTATCTAGAAGCTTTCACAATGCCATCTACATACCTAGTTTCTTTCAGGCTAAATATCATCGACTAATTCATATTAAATACTCAATTCTAACCAATAAAAACTTTTGTCACTACCACAGCAAACCTTCCCAATCCTATAACTTGATATTACTTCACTCCTTAATAGATGGAGACATTCACCCCAACCCAGGCCCAACATCTCCCCCATCCCACATAAACTGCAACCAATATAATACAATCACTTTACCATCTACCAAACCCTCCAAATCACTCTCAATAGCCCATCTAAACATACGTAGTATATGCAATAAAATACCACAAATTCATGCTCTCCTGGATGTCCAACAGTTCGACATCCTCTGCTTAACCGAAACATGGCTTAAACCCTCAATACAAGATACTGAAGTTATCCCCCCAGGCTATAATATCCTTCGACAAGACCGCATAAATAGAAAAGGTGGAGGGGTAGCAATTCTTTACAAGGCAGGACTACAAATCAACAAAATAAATCATAAACTACCCTCAGATAACAACATAGAAATAATTATGTCTAAACTGGAGCTTAACTCCCATAAATCAATTAACATCATCTGCACCTACCTTCCCCCAGGTAAAAACCCCACAATACTTGAAGACTTACTTAACTGGCTTTCTTCTAATCTTCCTCAAGAAACAATATTACTAGGAGACTTTAATATTGACTGGAATTTATGTAATAACACCAATCCATCTACCCTGATCAACCTCTATGGATACTCACAAGCTATAAACTCTCCAACTAGAATAAATAAACTCAATAATAAAGAAAGCATCCTAGATTGGATACTAACAAATTGTCCACAGCAACACTATACAACAGGAACCCTCCCAGATGACCTTAGTGACCACTCTCTAATATATATTATCAGACATAAAACAAATTTAAACATCTCCACTTCAGTCAGAACTGCCTGTAGTAAAAAACACTTTGACCTGGAACTGTTTCTAAACGAACTTAAACAATGTAATTGGTCACTTAAGTTCCTCCCTATAAATGAAGCAGTTAATTACTTCAATACCACTTTCCTAGCAATCCTAGACCATCATGCCCCAATGCTCCATAAGAATGAAAATAAACCAGCCCTTGGCTCTCAAATCATAGCAAGAAATTAATCCTTAGTAGAAACAAATCTTGGACTAAATGGCGTACCACAAAGGACATGATTGATCACCAAACTTTTAGACAACAAAGAAACCTAACAAAAAAAGCTATCCTACAAGATAAAAAGAACTTTTATATCCAACTACAGCAATCATCCCTTCAACAACCTCAAAAGTTCTGGTCTGCTATCAACACACTACTATCCCCAGGCAAAGCAGCAACACCTAATCCATTAGGCTCCAACCCTGATTTTCCATTACAAACAGCAAATGCCTTTAATACTTTCTTCACCACAGCTATACTAAATCTAGCTAACCAACAAAACCCTAATACCTCTAAGTTGCCAGTCCAAACTCCTCCTCCCCTTTTCACCTTGAACCTATACCCACCTCCTATATCTCTTCCTTACTTCAAAAATTAAAACCTACTACCCCCTCAGCTGATAAATTACCAGCAGAATATCTTAAAATAGGAGCCAAAGCCATTGCCTACCCAATCTCTATATTGATCAATAGAACTATAAAAGAAGGCATTATCCCAACAATTTGGAAAAGCTCTCATATCATTCCTCTTCACAAAGGTGGTGACTCTACTGAGTTCTCCAACTTTCGCCCCATAGCTCTACTCTCCACTTGCCAAAATAATGGAAAAATGCATCCACAAACAATTAATAACCCACCTACTCCACTATAATCTCCTAGCTAACTGTCAACATGGTTTCCGGCCTTTCCACAATACCACTACAGCCTTGCTATCATTTACCAACTGTATCAACACAAATCGCAACAATAATATTTTATCCTCAGCATTCTTTGTAGACCTATCTAAAGCCTTCGACATGGTCAACCATCAACTTCTCCTCCACCAACTAAAGTCCCTCTCTATTGATAATCCTGCTATGAACTGGTTTTCATCTTACCTGGAAAACCGAAAACAAGCAGTTCTCTGGCAAAACCATCTTTCAGACCTCCTGCCCACCTCCATAGGTGTCCCTCAGGGCTCTATTTTAGGTCCACTCCTGTTTTCCATTTTCATAAATGACCTTCATCTCTCTAATCCACTCGCTACCTGCATCCAATACGCTGATGACTCTACCATCATATGTTCAACCTCATCGCTAATAGAACTTCATTCTCTAACAAAAAAAGCCTTCTCCACTACAGAACAATGGTTCTTCAACCATTGTCTTCTCCTTAACCCAAAAAAAACCAAGCTACTACTCTTTACACCCTCTCACTTGTCTCCCCCTCTTCATTTTACGCTTACATCCAACAATGGTACCACTATCTCTCCAGACCCCACCACCAAACTCCTAGGAATTACAATTGACAATCAACTAAAGTGTGACACTCACATAAATACTACAATAAAATCTATTAACAAAAAACTTGGATCCCTCTATAGAATAAAACCTTTCCTGACACCAGTAGCCAGAACCACCATAGCTAGAACCCACTTAACCTCTACCCTGTTATATGCTTCCCTCATATATACCAATATTTCTAAAAATAATCTTAACAAACTAGCTAAATCATATAACAATATTGCCAGATTTGCTACAAACTCTCTATACAGGACTCATCACTGTCAGAATCTAAAACAACTAGGCTGGCTTGAATTACCTCACCTATTACAATTTAACCAACTTATAATCGCCCACAAAGCCCTGTACCAACCCAACAACACCCCAATTCTCTCTACCTTCATAAGACCATACAATAACTTGAGGAATCTGCGCTCTGCTAACAAAATGTCGATTCATACTTGCTTATCAAATAACTTAGCAGGCGATTCCATATTCTCTAATTCAGTTGGTAAAATATGGAATCAATTACCACAAGAACTGACAACCCTAATCTCTCTCTCGCTATTTAAAACTAACCTAAAACTTTTCTTCTCTAACCACTGGTTATGCTCTTGTACCAATCCTGACTAACTGTTTTTTTTTTCTCTAATTATCTGATACCCTGAAAACACATTTTTCTTAACCACAACTCTGCATCTATCATTCTTTATACTAGCCTTCCTTCTTGATTTCTAACACTGTCACTCACAAGTACTACTTAATCACGCTTAACTCTCCCTCTCATTTTTTTTTCCTACTCCTTTTTAAACATTGTTAAACTAAGATGAATTTATTTCTTACTAATGCCTTTTCTAATTTTTGTATCAAATATTACTGTAAGTTTTTGTAGTATGTTTTACACTGTTTTTTACTATGTTTTTTTTTTAAACTGGAGCTTTTCTCCCCGGGCCTCCACTGAAAATGGGCATGTATCCAGTTGGACTAGCCTGGTCAACAAATGCAAAATAAATAAATAAATAAAAATCTGTTTAGATATATATGCACATATAGTTATAGATATCTACATACATAAATAGGTATGTCTGTGCATATATGATGTACATATATATATATATATATATATATATATACAGCGAGATCTAGAAATGGCCATATATATGATGCACTGCACAGATGTGTATAAATACATATATATGAATATATATGGGTATGTACATGTAGACATATATCTACATATGTATATGTATATATGCATATCCTTCTCATGTGTAAACATTACTGTTGTGTATACCTTCCCAGATGTATCACACTCTATGTATCTGATATGTGTATATTTAGATATAACAAAATATGTGATGCAACAGTAATATCACTAACAAGTACTACACAATTGTGGAAGTCACAGCAGTTGTTCAATACTATTCAATATGTGTACTGACAGATATACTAGAGAAATGACAACTGTCTTCACAGCTGTCATGGCTTAGTGGTTAACTGCTCTGGCTATAGTGTACAGAGTTCAAGACCTGTGAGGGCAGTTTATTTTGTTGAATAGCAGAAAAAGGACTGTTGGATACAGAGTGGTTAAGGCACTTCTGAACAGCTTTAAGTGCATTTGCATGGATTTGGGCGAAGCTAAGCAGTGCCAATATACGGTTAAATGTACGAGCACTTACACCATGTAGGCTTTGCTTACCAGTACGCAAATGCGCTTAGCTGTTATATTGCAGCAATGCTGACACCTGCTAAGCATGGCTCAGCCCTGGTAACCAGTGCTCACATCCCAGTCTGATAACACAGCAGGGTAATGACATCTGTAATAAGTGTATGTAATGCCATGTACAAAACATGCGTCTATATGCCATCATTACAGTAGCAAGGGGTGTGAGTGTCATGTCTGTGACACTCAAGTATATAAGACCTGTTCATCACTCTTATCCATGTGAATGTGTTACATACAAGGGTAGTAGCCCAGGTTACATGCCGTCACACTGGCATGTAGTGTATCATGCTGTTACTACTGTTGACAGTGCTTTCTCAGGCAAGAGTAGATTGCTAAATGTAGTACTGGCAACAAGCACCATTGCATGCATAACTGGACTCTGAGGCTTCACTGTCATGTTCCTGGTGTGTGAGCTGTGTCACAATATATATCCCCTACTGGATTATGATCTGACATGTGGAAAGTAATTGTAGACTACTGTCTGTACAGCACATGTCAGTGAGGGCTTCCAACATGTAGTAATGGCATGCAAATTGGTGTCAGACGTCTGTCTGTCGACACATTCATCCTACTGCATAGCTAGTTGGCAAGATGATGTCTGTCAGTCCCTGTACAGATGTGCATATGGCCAGTATCCAGCTTGGATACCTACAGCCAACCTATGCTTGACTGACACTGACATGTCTGCCTATCTGTGTTATAACTGGCAGAAATAGGACACAACACCCTGTATGCACCACATACCACGGGTAACTCCACTACACTATCACAGTCAACAGAACATGCTTGGGTACAGGTCTCCATCACAGACACTAAGCAGGTGTTGTAGTACATGTTGCATACATGTCAATTGGATCACCTCAGTGGCCATTTTCAGAAGGCACCCAGAGGACTGGCTGATGCATGTCACTCTAACCCTGAGGATCACCACAGTGGTGTCTGTACATAGCTTGCCTGTTGGCACATGGCAGGTGGCATGATACCACTGTACACACATACCCTACACTTCCCATCTCTCCATGGACAATAGCCAGGTACACACCTATGACCAGCTACAGCAATACACGCCACTACTGACAAATGTGTACTTGTGCATTACTGAGGATATCAGTGTCTGTGTGTTAGTACACCTGTAGTTGGGAATACCATAAGGGCCCTCACACCCACCACAACACCCGTTGCCATAGTTAGATGTGGCTGCTGCTGTACTGGACATTACATGTACCCTGTTACACTCATCTCCCTAATGGCTACCTGAGCCTGACAGTACCAGCACAACAGTGTTGTACAAATGGGTTGATATGCATGGGATACCCACTGAGTTCTGGCAAGTGTGGGTATGTGTGCATGTGTGTATATCTGTAGGGTACAGCATTCCGAGGCCACATACTCCTATTAAAATATGCATTGCCACACAGTATTATGGATAGTGATGTTGCTTCCCATAGGTGAGGTATGATAATGCATCACCCTACTATGCCTATGGAATGAGCATTAGATGCATATCCCCATAGTACCACTGTTGGGATGGACAATGGATTGTATCGCTGTCGTGGGCAGTGTGATGGTGGGTATGTCAGAGTGTCATCAAGGGTTCCAATGTGTACAATATCCACAGTGGGGTGTGGGTGCTGTGTACACTGTCATTAAACCATGGTACCCCTGGTACATGTCCCATGTACCACTGTATGGTGACCACTGTCACCATCAACCATACAGGTGACTGATAACACAATCTAGCCCCGTTATGCATTTGCTGTGTGTAGCCTACCTGTAACACATTGGACACACTGACAAGTTAGTTAGCACTGATAGGCCCAGGTCTCTCGGATGTGTGGCTGCCTGTTATGTGTCTGTTAATGTGTATGTGATGGTATGTCACACTATGTATTGTCGATATGCAACCATTACATCCCCCATTACCATACTGTATATGTCTGTGGATGTTCTGCATGTAACATGTAACTTGGAACACACCTCATCCTAAACACTGTGTGGTGTGTGCAATGAAAGCCAGACACACATCAGTAGCATTACATACCTAGGTAGGGGTCTAGCCCCAGTGTTGCCAAGTAAGAGTGTGCGTGTATGTGGATGGATCTACATTAGGTTGCTGATTATATATGTCCCAAGGGATCAACTTTCAATGTAGCACTGACAGTAACTGTTATACAGACCTGTGACATGTGTTCAACTATACCCAGGATATGTTACAGCCATGTTGTCATCACAGTGCCATACCCCTTGTAGAATATGTCTGCAGACCATCATCCTGCTGACACATGTACACCTACAACACAAATGGATAACATTACGGAGACCACAATCACTCAGTGTTACTAACAGCTATAATGCATCATGGCTGGACAGCTACACTACCTGACATGTAAGCATTAAACATTACTGCTGACATGTTACACAGCAGTACATTGGTATACTGTAGTACAGTCACTGTGTGCATCAGAACCATATTAGCCTGTCCCTGCATCAATGTTGTGGATGACATGGATGTGGCACAGGTATCATCATATGCACAGGGTGTGTTGCTGGTTTGCCAGAGACCAGGAGTAGGCCATGCATTTAACACCTTGTGTGAGGGGTATAATTTGGTGATATGGGTGTAGTGATGTGGTGTGTATAGGTATGGGGTAGCCCTAGGTGTGTTTGTATAGTTTGTGGGTATGCATGCACATAGTTCTGCCATGTGGCTTCCCTATACAGGTGTTTCTGGGACAGCTGCCGACCATACTTGGCAGGGTGTGCAGTTCACCAACTCCGGCCATGGATACATGGACTTGCCTGCCAGGGGTTCCATGGGTATGTCCAAGTACAGGCCTCAATGTGCTACTCTCCCCTGATGATAACATATGTCCGCTAGAACCAGGTCCATCCTGGGACTGGTCAGGGCCATGTGCAAGTGGTCTGCTGTGGTGTGGTGTGGACAGCATCCCCCATGCATTGCTGGGACTGGTACTGCCACTATGGGAGTGCCTTGGTGTCTTTGCATGTCCACATCGACTGCCAGCTGTTGGTGTTGCTGGCCTACATCCATGCGGCCATCACTGCACTCCCACCACATGTTCGAGCACGGACAATCCACGGTCGATAAGGCCCACCATCTCACCCAACCATCTATCCATGACCTTGGTATAATCACAGAAGCCACCTGTAAGTTCATGGAATTTGTTGCTTACAGATGAGAGAGCATCCCTTTGCAGCCTCAGAACCTGTCTGGTGTACAGTTCCATACATCCCTGCACCCCCATGACCGTCTGAAACATGCATCTGGTGGTACAAGTTCTGGCACTTCTGCCAGGGGCATGATGACCAGCGACCCTCCCATGAGCACCCCAGTACATCTGCCTATATGGTGCCCTGCTGGACATCTGGCTATGCCTGCTGTGTCCAGACACAGCAGGCATAGATGCCATACTCTCCTGTGCACTGCCACCAACCGCCAACTCTCCCTCTGCTATGGCCACTGGTGATGGGGTATCTATTAGCACTGTGACTGTGTGTGGGGTTGGGGTGGCTAACATGGGATATCAAACAATGGTGCAGTTTCAGCCTCTGACAACCCCACCTGTGCCTCAATAGTCCTATCATCATTTTCAGTGTCTGCACGGACACCAACATCAGATTGCATGCAGGATGGACCCTGACCCACCTCGCCACCTGTGAGGGGAAAACAAGAAATGCACATTAAGACCTGTACAGCATTCCATAACAGTGCACATACACACACACACACACACACACACACACACACACACACACACACACACACACACACACACACAATCCCTGAAATTCCACCATAATACCTACCTGTCCCTGAGTTTACAGACAGTCCCAAGTTTATTAACATAAGTTCCCCATTCTGCATCACACTTGGTAACATACACTCATTAATACCACTCTTTAACGTATCATTCTTCTAAATGCCTAGACAAGTGATCACAACGCATGACCTGTTACTCCATTAACTCTTTGACTTGATTGGAGTAGGTTTTTTGAGTCCTCACTGCTATCATCCAGTGTTCACCCTGGGTATGTCCGTACATCATGAGCACAGCCCCCATATGTTAGGGGCTACTACGTTCACTCAATAATGTCACACAATGGAGTGTCATACTTAACTATTGCTCACTGGATGCAAGATCTGCTGCCAATTGACTTATGTTGTGGACAACAGTAATATATGGATACACTCCCTGGTGTTGTCTAGTAATTTCCCAATGCATCTGTAGTGCTGTATATGTGTGTAGTCTTTCACCCTTCTGCTGATTGCAATTTTAACGGTTTGCCTGGTGTCTAGTATCCTTCCCAATGCATGTTCCATGCTACAGACCTTATTATACTATCAGTTGTCCTGAGATTACATATCAGACAAGTATTCCTGGTGTCTCATGTGTCAGTCCATGTCCATGTACTGCACAATTCCAAAGGGAAGTACTGACGTATGAACACCCCACAATCACACATGTGCATACATGGACACCCACATAAACACACACACATGCACACACACATCCTACTTGCATCAACCGCCTCCACTCCACCAGCATGCACTTACAGGCAAAATAACTCCCCCACCCACACACACACACACAGACACACACACACACACACACACACACACACACACACACACACACACACACACACACACACACACACACACACACACACGCACACACACACACACACACACACACACACACACACACACACCTGCAGGTGAAGTTGCACAAGGATGGTACACACAGACCTCCCATTACCCATCTGTCAACATGCATAACATATGGTACTCAACAGCATACAGTGCAGCTATAGTCAATCCATGATAGCAACAGTATGCATGTGTGTGATGCATGGCCTGTGTTAGTAGGTGATGGCCCTTCCCCTGGTAAACACTGCACCAGTGTAAACAGTATTGTTGTGCACCTGTTCTGCACCCTGCCTTGTACTGTGCACCATACCTTACAGGTGTACACACCATTGATGAATGTGTATCACTGTGTCAGTTATGTCTGCTCCAGTGCTCACAGCCCCTATGTGTTTGTCCAACACATACCTGGGATGTTATGTGGACAGATGTCATTTGTGAATGCCTGATGTTTGATTTACAGATCTCAACATCAGCGGTGCATGTATGACCAATACAATACTATTACACTGACAACCGTCAAACCTTAACATGGCTGTGGGAAGTGTACACACCCTTATTGATATGGAACCCTCTTCCTTGATATGCCATGGGACCACACCACTGCATATGTTAACATTACATGAGCCTGATATGTGACATATGTCCTGTACATTCAAATGCATTGTCTAACAAATGTGTTAGTTGTGCTGATGTTGACCGCGATGCATACACTTTGTGGGTGCATATGTGTGCACTCCCATATCATGACAGTTTGTTGCAGCTACTGTTATGTGTACTACAGCAGTCACTATTCCTGGCAGGTGTATGCTAGCATGGGCCATCTGCATTTGCCAGTATTTGGTCAGTCTGCCCTACACATGCCCCCCAATTCTGCAAGTTCAACTCATGAACATCCCTTGGAGTTCACACACTGCCGCCACTATTGCTGTGGAGTCAGGGTTACATCTGCCACAGTTTCTGAACCTGACTGTGTGCAGATCCAGCCATTCATAGCATCCTTAGGATCCCTGCTTCAATGCACTGGTGTGTCATGATGACACCCCCTCCCCACCTTCAGCCTTTTTGCAGATGGTTGACAACTATGGCCTACAAAAGTGTGTCAGTTTGCAGTGTCCCAAACACTGAACACCATGTGTAACAGTCTAGTCCCAGCTAATGAATAGTAAACATACAGGTTTACACTGGCACCAGCAAAGTACAGATGGGGATGGTGGGCCTGAGGTGGGGTGAGGCATTGGTTGTGCAGCACATGTATCTTACATGATACTGTCTGTAGGTTTCCAATGTTGTCATGGTACACCAGTACACATTGCAATGCACGACTGTTGGGAACCACATCTGTTATGCATACACTACCTGTGGAGAGGCCTGGCTGATGTAACCTGTGGTACAACCAGTGTTGTGATAGTTACTTATAAAAGTAATGTTACTATTACTAGTTACTTTTAAGTGAAAGTAATATATTACTAATACTTATTACTTTTCTAAAAAGTAATTTATTACTATTACTAGTTACTTATTAAAGTAACTAGTTACTCTTGAGTTACTTTTACATAAGTATAGTATATAAATTCTCATATTCAGATTTACTGAAACAGTACTTCTGTGTGAGGAATACATGCTTACTGATATGAATACAAGAGTATTAAAGTTGTTACAATAATAATGAATAGCATTTTACAGTTTACAATGTCCCACAGACTAGTCTTTATAGTCAGAGGGTTACAATTTAATACTTAAACCAAAGTACAAACAGCCAGCAACACAAGACCTATAACAAGTTACAACCCATCACATTTTCAACAATATACATTAAGCTAACTGCTAAAACTAATGCTGAGGATGCAAAAATGCTTACAGAAAATGTCATAGAGGTCTAACAAAGTCAACCAAAATATCACAACCAAGCAAGCAACTGGCACTCTCAAGCAACCAGAAAAAAAAATCAAAGAAATACAGTACAGTATGAGCAACTCAAATTTCATGTGTTACACTTTATGTTTTCTCTCTGCAGAAACATACCTTATGTTTTTAGAGTTTGAGTTTTAAAAAAGAAGATAAAAATACATTCCCTCTCTCCCCAACGTGAGAATAAGTCAAACCAAACAAGTCAAATAGCTAAACTGGCAACACCTACTTCACACTCAGTCAGTTTACAACAAATTGCACATTCTCTCTCCAACCTCTCTCACACACACTCTCTTCAGCTTTCATATATGCATTCACTCACTCTTTCTTTCTCTGATCTCTCTCACACACTCTCTTTACATTTTACAGCACAATATAAAAACACTAATAGACATCTGTTAAACAAAGCAATACTGTCTCACAATGAAAATAGACTTGGCATTAAAACTTCTCTGCCCCTGAAACTCACATTCATTGAAACAGCAATGAAACCCATACCACATCCAAAGAAAATTTATGTGGCCAGTGGTGGATAAAGATTACCTTTGGGCTGTTTTGAAATCATTGGCCCCTTGCACACAAAACAAGAAACATACATGTGTTCTTTTCTTTGATACACTTTCCTGACTTTAGTAAATTATATTCCTTGTATAATACAGCGCACTTGTTAGACAGAGCACATTATAAATTTCTTGTTTGAACATTTTTCTAGTGGGCTGTACTGTAGGCAATGAAACAAAATGGATGAACCAATAATGACAAAACTGCCCAATTCAGAACATTTCCATCATAAAAGTCTACTTCCACACCCACACTATAAATAGAATGACAATAGTGTAAGCAATAGGCATCTTGTACAGCTTCTCGCACTTCTTTTCAATTTCATTTTTTTTGCCGGGGGGGGGGCAAAAGGCCAAAGACCAGGGACACATTTTAAACATTGCTTGCATAATTTTGGAAAGTTGCTAGAATAAAATTTTGTGTTACCACCATGCATTTCACTGGTAAGTCTTGAACACAGGATCCTGTGTACTACAGTCAGAGCAACATACCACTATTCCAAATCAGCAGTTTCCTGAAAGATAGAAAGACTAAAATGTAAATGGCTATCATTTAATGAATTCAGTTCTCACTTCTCACCATAGCTCTCAACTCTTAGCACAAAAAGCCGGGACAAAGCCAATAATGGGGGAATACAGCCCAAAAATAGGGACACATTTTAAATACTGATCTTATAAACTTAGAAAATTGCTAGAATAAAAAGTTTTGTGTTTCCATTTATTTTCTGAAGAATATGAAGTCTGAAATTCAAATGCCTGTCATTATTTAATTAATTCAATCCTGCAGTGATTTGCCACAAAAATCCTGAAAACCACAGATTTTATGAGGAACAGATCAAATTCATGAGTGGTTGTGGCTAGAGACTTTAGGCTCTTTTTATCTTGTACCTAAGGTACAGGTTTTGAGCCTGAGTACCTCTAGCCACCAGGTGTATTAAAATGGGGGCATTTACACAGACACACAAACACACACACCCCACCACTAGTGAGCTCATCATATATTTCATGCTTAAGTGACTTAACAGACAGCACAGTAGTCCACGTGGAAGCTGCAGCCTTAGAAAAGGCTTTGTTATATACCACATGCCAAACAGAAAAAAAATGTTACTAGGAAATTAACAGAGTCAAGGAGCAGCTTTGAATGCAGTCTTCTCTTAGCAAACCACCAAAACCTGACAAAATAATTGTGAAGACGCATGATGTGCCTACAAAGTAGCCTTTTTCCAGAAAAGCATGGGAACTGCTTTATCAGACTTCACTTCATATAATGCATGAACTTTACTACCCACTGCAATCTCACATTTTATGAAAACCACATACAGAATCTCTAGAAATTTGGTTTTCACTATGTTCTTCAATATTATTTTTTTCTCTCATTTCAGAAAGGACAGCAAAAGTTTGTCAAAGTAAAACTGCCCAAAACACGTGTCATGTGAAGGCCCACAGACACCAAACTACTCTTTCGAAAAGTGACACATGCCAATTGTCTTTCGTAGTACTACATTCACCATGAATTAGCAAAAAGAGCCACTGAGTAAATACTGAATTCAGGAGATTAACAAACAGATTTGTTTCAAAGCATACACATGTAACTGGCAAATGTGATGAACTCACCAGCAAATGTAATTTGCACAAATACCTGCTCCTTTCCATTCGGAGTCCCTTGTTGCAATATCATTATTCAGTTAAATAATCCTTCTCATTCAGAGTGTAATCCCTTCCTGTTCAGAGTGCCATTCCTGCTTGCAGAGCATTTGAACAGCCAGAAATGCCTGCATGACGTGAGCTCCTTGAGCTCAATTCTGACAGACTGGTAGCCCTGATGGAGCTGATGTCATCACACACGCGATGACGTCAGTGCACAAAGCGTGGAAAATAAAAAAACAAAGAGAAAAAAATCAGAAGTGAAGGGGTGCCACTCGGGAATTATGGCACCCCTTCATTTGGACCTAAAATAACGAGTAATGCAAAAAGTAACGCACATTTACATTACTAAAAAAGTAACATTACTGTTACTGTGTTACTATATTGCAAAGTAATGTCTAGTATTACTAGTTACTAAAAATGTAATACGTTACAGTAATGCGTTACTTTTGTAACTCATTAGTCCCATCACTGGGTAAAACTGTCACATCTGATTACCCTAACCCATAGGCCACACACTTGCAGAGTCCAGGCATTTGCTGACATGGGTACTGCACAGCCAGTACTTGTTGGACATTCCTGCAACACCCTTAGTGCTGTGGCATGTTACTGTGCAGCCCACATTGACCAGTTTGCTACATGTGACATCATTTGTCTTGGATGGCCATCTGTTTATTTCCTATATCATTCCTGTCCCATACATCCTTGCCACATAAATGACTGTCTGCAGTATTTGCCATGGCATATGTAATGGTGAGGTATGGCTACATGTCCATTTCATGGGTGCTACCTGTTGAGTATGGGGCCCACACCATGTCATGTAAGATGTATGCAAGCCACGCATGTCTCTGTTGCAGGTAAGTGTGCACATTTGATGGCCAAATATCTTGGACAACAGATCAATATGTGGTGTGACATTAGGGACGTGGACTTGCTGAAAGGTGCATTTCCATGACAAATGCATGCAGTCAGTACCTCAACAGCTGCTTCCACTATATTTAATCTGGAGTGTGTGCACACATATGCTTCCAGTGTTTGTGAAGGTATGTATTCCCAATATTTGCTGCCCTAACCTATGATTCTGTATTACACACTCATTTCTCATGTTGGGACCACATTGCAGGTTTTAATGGTTGTGGACCACAGTATTATGATATGCCGTAGTGTATATCTGTAACAGTTGCCATTGTAATACTGGTTATATACACTGTTGTAGGACTGTATAAGGGTGATGTTTCACACATGTCCCTACTGTAGGCCATGTGTCCCACTATTATGTTCATCCCTGTGGACACATTTCACAATGACAGGATGTTAGTTATATTGCAGGTGTCTGACATACCCTTTAGATACACCATCATTGTCATCACTATGATGCAGTGCAGTTAACAGCAACAATACATGAACACGTACAGCATGCATTATGGGTTGGTGTGTTAGATATGTGCATGGAATAGACCACAGCCATTACATGACCAGTGTATTGGCAAGCATGAACATAAACCATACTCACCAGCTTCAGGCTGCTGACTTGGTGGTATACCAGAGGGACCTACATAAGTGTGTGAAAGATGTGATGTCAGTAGCCACAGCTGTGGCATTGCAACAGGATGGGTGCAGCATTACAGTACATCAACAGTACAAGTCTAACACTACAGCTTATGCACATCTGTTTATTAGTACTATGCAGCAGACTATATATATGACATCTCACATATGAATTATCTACCTGTACAGATGCGGATGCATATGCAACAGTGGTCTACTAATGTGCCCTGTGGCCTTGCCTGTATGCTCGTCAGCTGGTGTATAGGTAGAACCCACCTCCACTATGGTCTCTGCCAGTTGTGTGTGTGGGCGGGCAGGTGCCATGAGGCTGGCAAAAAGCTCCTCAATACATGTCAGAGGGGTATGGATGGCATGACGCTCCCCCATTGTGAGGTGATCCCCGGACTGCAGCAGCATGCCAACGGGCATTGCGAAGCAGGTTGCTGCAATGATGCCGGACCTGCTCATAACTGTAGTTATGCAGGCCAACATCACTGACCCTGTGGACTAGATCGTTCCACAGGGTGGTCCACTCCTGCTGCTCATGGGCTGTCCTGCCAAAGAGCACCTGGTAGTGCTGTACCAGTTGGTTGGCAATGACCTCATTTTCATCTGCTGAATACACTGGTAATCGGCCATGTGACATCTTGCCTGAAAGACATAAAGATGGAAACAGTTCTGAGCAACTCATACAGCAAGGTTACCATAGTTCTTAATACACATATCTTTCTCCCCTCACCATATCTGTGACAACAAACTGTTCACACAACTCAATAGGTATGGCTACAGCTTACCTGCCATTGGGACATATATCGTATTGTACCACACTTTGTGCTTTGTGTTTGTAGCCATGTTCCCTGTGGAGACACTATCATTGCTGGCCTGTTATGGACAATGTCACCTGCATGCCATTGTAAGGGCCACTATGGTTCCATATATGCATGTGGTCTGTTTGCTATGTGATTGCTTTACATCTGTCATTATGTGTTATTGGGGATATCTATGTATGCTGTTGGACATGATCCGGGAATGTGTGGACTATTACTACCCACATATGTTCTATAACAGTGACACAATAGCATGCTTAGGGAACAGTTGCCAGCAGAACCACCTCTCCCACCTCATCTGGCCATGTTACCAGGCCACATCACATATGGGACCCACCCTGGAGCCTCCTCATCTACTGGTCCAGCATTACCTTCAGGTGGAACCACCTCAGGGGATGGTGCCACCCCGGGGCCACACACAGACATGATCCTGACATCCAAGTTCAGGTCCAGAGTCTGTTGCATAGGGAGCACCACAGAGACCTGTGGGATGCGCTACAGCAACTTGAGGCCCTCAGAATACAATCACAGGGTCCACATGCTCCTACTGTTCAGCCTCCAGGCTAGGCACCTTCAGGACCATGAAGCTGATGTTGTGACTAGCAATGGGTGGGGACCTTGTTCTCATTGTTTCCATATGGGGTCTCATGGGGCTTCCACATCACAGACCACACCAACTATCCAGGGTGTTTACCCACCACATGTGCCATATACCACCCCTGTAGGCTGTCCTCTCTATCTACCAACCCAACCCACGTCCACAAATATACCTGCTATCCTTACATAAATTCCCATTCCCACCTTCACAGACAAGGGCAATGTGGTCCCAACAAGGGATTCACATGTGGTATAACTGTCCATGTTGCACACACTTACAGCTGTATATATATGTGAGTATTAATATGTGTGATGTTCCCTCACACATAGCATGCAGCACTGTGATGGAAATATAGGGGATATGTATTTTATATATATATATATATATATATATATATATATATATATATATATATATATATATATATATATATATATATATATACATATGTGTGTGTATGTTTGCCTGTATGTAGACATACACACACACGCACACACACACAAACACACATATATATGTGTGTGTGTGTGTGTGCGTGTGTGTGTGTGTGTGTGTGTGTGTGTGTATGTGTAGATATATATTATGTTGTATATATGTGTTTATATATATATATATATATATGCATACATATAGGTATATGTATATCTGTAGACATACATGTGTGTGTTTGTGTGTGTGTGTGTGTGTGTGTGTGTGTGTGTGTGTATGTATGTATGTATATATATATATATATATATATATATATATATATATATATATATATATATATATATATATATATATATATATATATATATATATATATATATATATATATATATATATATATATATATATATGTAGGGTACATTCAGACATCAGGTCCATAATCTCTAACTCTCCACAGCCTAACATAAGGGTGGTATATATGGGGACAGATTGCAGGTAAGCCTATTACACACCTATGGCATTTCAGCATGCTATATTACATGTTAATTTGAGTGTCCTGCAAGTGGTGGGCTCTGGAACCCACATGTCCATCATTATGTCATTACTTCCACCACCAGCTATTGGCCACAGTAATATATATGCTTTCCATTACACAACACACACTATGATGGCTTATATCTTGTCAGTCAGTGCTGCTCTGCACAGTTGATGGGTATGGCCCACTACCAACAGGGACAGACTCTATTGTCCATAGTAGTTATTCAGCTGAGCATCATTACAACAACAAGAACACCTGATGGCACATATAAATCATTGCATATCATCTATCCCATTATTGTGGACCAAGTACTACAGTCAATTACATACATACATACTTCACATACCTGTTGTGGGAATGAGGTCTGTTCTGGAAAGTTTCCTTGTAGGTTTTTTTCTCCTTGCTTTGGCCTTTAGCCTTCTTTCTTTCTTAGTTTGTTTGCTTGTTTCACTTTCACACACACTCTCTAACTTTCTCTCTCTCTCCAGTAAATGGATTGAGCTGCTTTGAATAGACTGCAGCATGGCTTTTGTAGGTGATGGACATGATCAGGTGATGGCCTCTGCACCAATCAGTGTCCCCCACTTGCTACTTGCATGCAGCATGCTGTGTAGTACTTCAAATTACCACTGTCATGTCAACCCACTACTATAAATCCCTACTTCATGTGGGCATGGTCCCTTTACCTTTACTGTATGGTGGACATCTTTCCTGTGTGTAGGCAGCAGTGTTACAGACAGCAGGCAGCAATACCTCTTACAAGAGAACTTGCAGACTCAGGCCAGCTACATACTTATATAAGGTTCCAGAACTACAGACAGAGTGTGAGTAGTGTTGTTATATGCATTGTATAGCACCAGTTTTACAGGGTTTGCGTGTACATACTAGTTTAACATGGAATTCAGACTGCCTGCATAGCTCTCAACTGTGGGCCTATTCAGATGATGGCCACAGGTGTGCCTGTTATGTTTTGTCTATACACCACATAGGTCTTGTGTCAGATATATCACTGGCAGTGTGTGTGTTGAGTGCTATTAGTACATGGCTACATCCATTTGTGTTTCTGACTTCATGTTCCTGACTAAGGTTATTTTCAGGATATCCTGTAACACTGGTAACTTGCTCACTGCATGACAACACTATTTCACATATGGGCGTGTGTTCCGACCTCTGTCTTCCACCTACATACCAGCCTTTGTCCATATGACATGAAGTCAGGGGTTGTTATGTAGTGGACTGTGATTATGTCATGCTGCCATTCCTGCCATCATTCCAGTGCTGTGGTTGCCCCCACATGTATTGTGGGGTTGGGTCCAGATATATGTGGGCTTCTTCTGCACAAACCATGTGTGCCCTTCTGCAGTCCAGAGGTCAGTGTATGTAACAGTATTATATGCCCCTGTAAGTCAGTCTATGGGGTGGGTAAGCACCATAAATAACCTAGGCTGTTACAACATGTGAGGAGATATCAGGAGTAAGCTGCCTTAAGGTATATGGATGTACATTACCATGCATTTCACCATGGGAAAATGCTGGCCTACTACTTACTGCCATACATACTGTTCTGTTTGTCAGTGTGATTGTGATTGTTTCATTTATGCCTTGTTATATAACAGATACACCCCATTGCATCAACTGAAGTCTTTTACCCCTAGGAATTGCATACAGAGTGTAGTTAGAGGCTGCTGGACTATACATCTGCATTACATACTGTTGACTGATTGTTATCCTGTGGCCCAGTCTGTCTTTACTGTTGTACTACTTGAAAGTCTTGGCCTGGACAGCAACATATGTTATGCTTTCGGATTACTGTATTAAATGATCTGTTTGAGAGCTACATTAATCTGTTTGTATTTATTTCACAGTCTAAACAGCTATATGACATGGCATATACAACTGTAATAGTACACAAATAAAATGTTCTTTTTTATGCAAACCTGTGTGTGGTGTTATAGCCTTTTAACTCTATGTGGGTATATGTTTCAGGCAACAGTTGTCTTTTGTATGGGTGACTCATACACTGTCCATTTGGTAAGGTGGCAACTGTAGGAATACTGGCTGTTCAGTATGGTGTGCACCCTCTAAATATGTATCTTCCTATACATATCTCTGTGTGCGTATGTGTAGCTGCATAGATATATATATATATATGTATATATATATATATATATATATATATATATATATATATATATGTGTGTGTGTGTATATCTATCTTTGGAATATTTATTTCTTCCACATTGTACATTCCCTATGGTAGCCAGACTGTACTGCATGATATATTATTGATACCAGCCTGATGTCATACAGGTGGGATGGATTACTGTTAATGTCTTTTGCCCATGTTGTGTCAGATCCTGGGTATGGGACTTGCAACAGTTGGTATTGTATTGCAGGGCAGATCTGTTTGGCTGTGGGAGAGGGGTGATATCACATATTTAGCTTAGGCCCTCACCCCATTAACAGTGCCTGTGGTCATATATGTATTTGTTATGTTCTCTTTATATCTATCTATCTATATATATATATATATATATATATATATATATATATATATATATATATATATATATATATATATATATATATATATATATATATATATATATATATATATATATATATGTATATATATATCTATATATATATATATATATATACACACACACACACACACACACACACACACACACACACACACACACACACACACATACACACACACACACACACACACACACACACACACACACACACACACACACACACATACATCTACATGTTGAAATACATTTCCTGTACTGTTGAATGTCTGTGTTGGATAATATGTTTGTGAAAACATCAGGGTTATGTATATCTGACATGGCTTAATGGTCAATCACTTTGATTATGATGTGCAGGGTCCTGAGTTTGAGCCTTGCAGAGGCTGTTTATTTTGTTGCTGGGCAGAACAAGGGTCATTAGATACAGAGTGATTAAGGCACTTTTGTTTGTGCAGGTTTGTGCAGGGGTAACCACTGCTAACTTCCGGTTACAGTTTCTCATACTGATTTAACTTCTCAATTGCTTAACCTGTGTAGGCATTGCTTACCCCCGTGCAAACAAGCTTAAACCCGCTTACTGCTGCTTGTGCTTTACTCCTACTCCCCGTGCTAATTTCTTTTAAAGAAATCAAAAAGGGTTAATAGGAATGTGGTGAAAAAGGAGCACAAAGAGGGAAAGACAGTAGGGAAAATAGCTAAGGATGTGCAGGATGGGTGGAGGGAAGGTCCATACCTGCTCATTTCTTCTACAGCAACAGCTGTGTATATACACTGAATTTGGAGATAGATTTGGACTCTCAATTCCCTGAGAGAGGAGTAAGGACAACAATAATATGTTGTGAAGCCAATTAGACCACATTACATGTCCAGTGGACACGTGTGTATAACGGACAACTATGTATGGGGCGAGATTTGTTTTGGGGAACAGATTGCACCTTTTTTTTTCAGGTGAGAGTGGAATGTTGGGGTGGGATAGTAGGTATATTTGGGGAGGTAGGTTGTGTAGGTTAACAGACAAGACAAACAAGCTGCATACAGGGGAGGTATACGACACATGTGAGGGGTAAACACCTTGATGGGGAGGGGTGTTTGGAAATCGTAAGCCCATGAGCCCCCTAGTGGAAACAGTGGGACTTAGGTCCCCACCCATGGGCAGTCACCACTGCACCTTCACAGCCCCGAAGGTGGCTGTGCTGGGGCTGAGTAGGAGGGCCAGGCCATCCCTCTAGTTGTGACATGCGTCCCTCAAGTTGGCATAGCAGATCTCCAAACTCCCTGTGGAGCTCACTACACACCACGCCTCAGACCTGGTGATAGGTGACAGTGTCCTGTCTATGCCCACACCCAGGGATGGGTGAGCCCCATCCCCTGAGGTGGTTCTACCTGAAGGTGGTGCAGGACCAGCAGACGACGAGGTCCAGGGTGGACCCCAGATGTGCTGGTGCCAAGGCCAGCTGAGGTGGGACAGGTGGGTCCGCCATGGTCTTTCAATTTTACAGCATATGTGAGTTAGTAATAGTCAACACATTCCAGGATTAGGTATGACAGCATGCATAGACATTCCCATTAACCCAAAACACCAGATATGGAACAGTTGCATAGCAAACAGAACACATGCATATATTGAACCACAATGGCCATTACAAGAGCATGCAGGTACATTGATGGCAGCATGCCACCAATGTGGGAGTATTTCAACATGGCACATGCATAGAAACACATTTAAATATTTATCAAACAATAGGACATATGTCCCAACAGTAGATTTAATGCAGCACATACCAGTTGAGTTGTTTATTTAGTTTATTGTTGCAGATATGGTGGGGGGATGTCAAATAACAAGTAGTATATTCCTGTAGTTCTCATTACTTTCCTAGTTAGTGCTGTGATCTGTACCTTACAGGTGCTAGAAAACTACCCTATGGCCTTAGTTTGGACAGTGGTATGGATGTAGACAACTATATACTTTAACTGAGTTTTACCTGCAGTATACACCTCTTACCTGGTATACCTGTGGAGGTATTGTTTGTTAACACTACCTAACTGTTTCTACACATATTCCCACATTACACATTGATGTTATGCACATACCTGTCCTTCTCTTATTGCACACACACTCTGGGCATGTCTTGCCCACATGCAGATGAACCGGAACATATTTTAGCTATTGTCCTCTTAATCCTTTGGTGAAATTGTACAATGACAGATTTGTTTTCATTGACATTTTCCAAATATGTTCAGGCCTGACAGTCAGTTATATGACATAAAATGCTGCCTACATGTCAGAGATTTGCACACTGATATGACAGGGGGACAGAGTAACAGCTGGCAGATATGAGCCATTTAACTGGACATTCTGGACAATTCTGTACACTTGTGGAGTATGATTCGCATGCATCTTACTACCACTCCCAGGATTCAAACCATGGCTGTGTCTGCTAAAAATAAAACAGTTTCCATCACAGTTGTGCATGCTATATAGATATTGCTGTGTATCTCTTGTCTGATTTCTGTCTATAATTCTCCTGTGGTTTTACAATCTGACCTTGTAATTACAACACACTTATACAGGATTTCCTAGACAGTATTATTATGTAGCACAGTGTGGGTGACAATGATGAGTAATACCTTATTATTCAGAGCTACTGCAACACTAACAATGCCATACAATACCAGAGTAAACAGTGCCAGTACAGGATATCAATCTTTTATTTCTAGGCACAGTTTCCTATCTCATAGACCTGTAGAGGCAATGTTTGTTAGCACTACCTGAATGGTGCAACACATATTACCAGATTCCACATTAGTATTATGCACATACGTCTCACTCTGTTACTGCACACACTCTGGTCACAGCTTGACAACATGGAGGTGGAGATGGGACATACTTGGCTTATTACTCTCATAACATTTTGGGGAGTTGCTAGAGTGGCAAGTTTGTTCCTATAGATGTCTGACAATCAGGTGTATTTCTTATTTGCTGCCTAAACATCTGGGATCAATCCACTGCATTGCCAGGGGGTCAGGCAACAGATATGGGCTAATTTACTGGACATTCTGGACATATCTATACAGTTGTGGGGTATGAGTCTACATACAGCCTACTACCACTTCTAGGATTTGAACCATGGCTGTGTGTGCTAAAAATACAACAGTTCATGTCTCAGTTGAGAGTGCTATTTGGATTATGTTGTCTGTCTTTTCACTGTTCTCTAAGTCTCTCTCAGTTGTACTATATGACCTCCTGGGATTACAACAGTCATATATAGACATTCCTACACATTTTATTTATGTAGCACAGTGTGGGTAACAGTGCTTAATACAACTGTACTATTAAGAGATTGCAACTCTACATTACCATATGAAACCAGAGTAAACACATGCAGTCCAGCAGTTAGACCTTTATTGTCAGGCTATTATGCTTTTATTTACATACAACCTATATCAGACTCTTTCTGCCATATTCTCTGGTGTATGCAGTACATGCATTAAAAAGTACAGTTTTTATACAGGCAATTAACTTACTACTACATTTAGATATATTTCCTATGACAGTACATGCAAGACTATTACTAACGTGCCTCAATTCGCAACCACTGCAATATACAGGAATGGGCTTTCTGGTTTGCAGCCCACTCATTTGACACTGTGAAAGACATAAGAGGAATATTTAGCCATACCTATCCATACTATACATGAGCTGGCAATTATTAAACAAGTAGTGGACTGATACACACAGCTGGGACATCCCCTGTCCTCTTAGCCTCTTGGATCCACTGATCCAAGAGATCCCCCTTTCTCCGCTTCAGGTTGGCATAGTGATTCCTGACCTGCTCACCAGTTCAGGGTATGCCAGTGACACTGGTGAAGTCACAGGTGAGACGGTCCCAGGCTTCAGCTTTGAATTGGGAACCCTGGTACTGGCCCTGCAGCAGTCTCTGGTCATGGTCTTTCACAAGGAGTCCTGTCATGACTCTGGATGCCTGGATGCCCCAGCACTGCACCCAGAAGTGCACACCCTCTTCAATACCAATCATAGTGTCTACAGGAGGAAGCTGCAACCTGTAATGAGATGTTATCCCATCTGTTGGGTTTAAATAGGGCCGATTTCCCACACTTTGCTGTGATTGGATGGTTTTGAATATGCTAAGCTATAGGCAAACCTGCTTATCTAATGTTAGCATTGCTTAAAGGGGTATACCAATGGGCAGACTGAGTTAGCTGGCCTACACATTGCTTACACCTACTAAGATGGGCTGTGCAATGCTTAGCGTAGCTTAATTTTTAATTTGCATACTATCTGCTGTTTGGCATTGATTTATTATTCACTACATGTTATATATGTGTTTGGTATCCATGATTCATGTGTACGTACACTGTATGGGGTCCTTGTGTTTATTAGGGGATTTCAAAACTTTATTACAATGACACCTCACGTCTGGCCTTAATGCAGTACTCCAGTTCAAATATTTATGTTATGTAGTAGGTTATAGAGCATAAAACTGTATATAGATTCCTTTCATATGTTCAGTTTGATTTTCCTATAGTGAGGATCTGTTTGGTGATACCTCCACCTTATGTACTGCTGTAATGGCTTAGTGGTTGACTATAGTGTACAGGATCCTGGGTTCAAGACCTGCAAAGGCTGTTTATTTTGTTTCTGGCTAGAACAGCGGCTGTTCTATACAGAGTGATTAAGGCACTTTTAAGCAATTGTAAGTGGGTTTGCGTGATGGTAAGCAATGGCAACCTTCAGTTAAATATGTTTACAGAGAGTTAGATTCAATATTGCTTAACCTGTGTGTGCATTGCTTACCCCTGTGCAAAGGGGCTTAGACCCGCTTACTACTGCTTAAATATGCTTACTCCTGCTTAATAGTGCTTACTCCCACTTTCCACTCCACTAATGTAGACAGTAATGCAGAATGGTTCTTGGGAAGGTGGTAGATTTGGAAACTCTATGGATTTACCATTCATTACACATTCTACCTTCAATTTGTATCCCTGATTCCTGTGTACATATACTGTATGAGGCACTTATGATTATCTGTGGATTTTACAACATTATGACAATGACACCTCACATTTGCATTTAATGCAGTACTCCAGTTCACAGATATATGTTATTTAGCAGGTTATGCAAAAAATATATTAGTCATGAAGTAATTTGGCATGGAAAATGGAATGTACTGGAGTGGGACTCGAACCTGGAATGACTGCTCGTAAGGTGAATGCTCTGCCCACTACACTATTACAGTACTGCTTCATTTGCATATATCTTGCTTTTTATTCTCTTGTGCCATTTAAGCTGCATTAAACGTAGCTAAGCCATGGGCAAACCCCCACACCTATGGTTAAATTTAATCTGTTTCATAAAAAATAAAGCTTCTTTATATTTCATGTTTTGACTATTGCTCTTATAAACTTGGAGAGATGTTGCTGGGGGTATGCAAACACCTATGAGTGGTCTTGCTCATTATTATTCTTAAACCGCTGTTCTTGATTGCACGCCCCCTGCATTCATACCTGCTCCATATCCATTTAGGAGCTCAGGCAGCACACCTTCATTGATATGCATGGCGCGCTGCCGTCCTGCTCCTAAACGGCCGCTTCTGTGGAGGAGTAAACTAGTCCTGTATGGAAGGATAGTGAATCCAGGAGCTTATTTCCTGCTGACAACATTTTGACTCAACATCTTCCAAAGCATAAATGCTTAGATAGCCTGGATTTTTAACCCAATTAAGGTAATATAGCTTTTGATAGGAAGTAACAATCTAAGGAGCTCTGCAGACTCTGTGTGTGTGTGTGTGTGTGTGTGTGTGTGTGTGTGTGTGTGTGTGTGTGTGTGTGTGTGTGTGAGAGAGAGAGAGAGAGAGAGAGTTTCATGCTTTTTAAAAGTTTTGTTATAAATTTTACTGAAAAAACAGCTACATTGTTTTACATTTTTTTCACATTTCACATTTTTGCTGAATCTTTACTAAAAGACCAACGACAGGTTTTGTACAGCTTTTCCACATTTCACATTCTGTAACATCTTTATGGGAAAAAAAGATAAATATGTGTTGTGTACATCTTTTCACAGTAATATGATACTACCAATGACTAGTGGAGTTCACACTTGCTGCTGCTGTAAACTCTCCAAGCAGAAATCACTGCAGACAATGTTGTAGAGCCACAAACTATAGAGAGATCACATATGTAGTAGTTTCAGGTTCTTCCAGTAGAGATCACTGTATGTAACAATTTCTGACCAGTAGTAATGGAGATCTCGGACGCTGCATTAGCAATCTCTCCCAGCAATGATCATTGTATATAATATTGTCAGATCCTTCAGTGTTTGGAGATTACATATTCCCATTGTATACCATTCTTATGAGAGATCACTGATTTTTTAAAATCACCCAGATTCTGAAAAGCCAAGCCTCCTTCACTGCTGAGATAAGACTATTTCTTCTATTTTAGTTTTCATTTATTGATTCAAACACCATTTTTGCATTGATAGTCTTTCACCTAGAACTCAAGAGGACAGTATTTCTCTTGTGAAAAGAGAGTGAACTGCCTTTGTTTTAAACATATGATTTCTGCATTGTGTGGCACACATATCTAGTATCATCACAAGAATGTAATTGTATAGTATATTCGCTTATCTCCTCACCTCAACACAAATGTGTGGAATATGACCCAATCCATGCCTGCTGTTTCACTGATGTTTCATAGTGCATGTATTGTGTTTGAATGATACTGCTTTTAATAATAAAAGGTTATGTCTTTCCATAACTTATCTGTGTCTTCCTTTATTCCTCTTCAAAATAGGGTCTTGGATCCGACCCATGGATCCGGCTCGGCCACATTCTACAGACTTGGATCTGGCTCTCAAGCTCCTCCCTCCTACGCATAATGCCATGTATCCACCTGTGTACCTCAGATCAAGTTTACCAATTCCAAACATTCAGCGACCACACATCAAAGGAATACCAGAAGAGGCTCAAACATAGGAGATAAGAGTCTCTTCATCATCCAGCTTCATCTAGAAGAGAAAGGCAGGGGGATGGGTGGGCATGAAGGTAGACAGCATGGATGCCAAGTTATGGTAAGACATAACCTTTTAATCTGATGTTGTCTTCTTCATTTCTCCTCACAATAGGGTCAGAGTACCCAGATACGTAAATTCTGGGTGGCCCTCATGGAAGGATATACCAGAGCATCATTGAACCAAAGGAGGCCCTGTTCCTGGATATGACATACAACTTGTAATGTGATACAAAGGTATGATTTTTATACCATGACGCTGCTGCACAAATGTCATCTCTGGAAGTTCTAGAATAGAAGGCCGTAGAAGCAGCCATAGCTCTGGTGGAGGTTTAGGTAATTCCAACTCCTTGGATGACTAAATGTACGAGATACAATCAGATATGCATTTCACCAGGGTAATTTTTGATACCACTTGTGCAAGTCTAGTACAGGAGAAATCTAGGAGGAGCTGATCAGACTTCCTGTGTTGTTTGGTCCTGTGCAGGTAAAAAAGAAGTTGTCTATGAACATCTTGAATATCCACTAAGAATAGTGGCACTGATGGTCAATAAAGACTGGAAGATACAGATTTTGAGTAAAAAAAAATTAATTTCCACTTTTGTATCACCAAGACTTCATCAGAAAAGCAAATAAAACAGTAAAACTGAAGCAGCACATCTTAAATACATTCTAATTACAAACAATTAATCAATTAACCAATGAAATTCACATTAGCTCAAAACCATTCATAAATTTAAAAAGACATACGGGCAGGATTCAGGAAGGCTTGCACGGAGTCTAAGAGTAGTGTAAGACTCCATGCAGCCTTCGCGATCCTGGAACAGCCCTAAATTCCGTGTAAGAGACCAGCTAAAATGTCTCTTACACAGAGTGGGCGTGGATATGCTAATCACCTCACTTGCAGCCCAAAGGCATGCAAATGAGGTAGATTAGCAATCCAGGAAGCCCAAAGCAGCCTGTGTAAGAGCCGTTTTAGCTGCAGAAATGTACTCAGTTGACAACTGAGTACGTTTCTGCAAAAAACACAATGGAGCCATGTCAGCTCCAAATAAAGGGTGCATATGTGTCAGGCAGCATGCCAATGGCCAAATATGTGGTCATTGGCAAGGTACCCTGATGCAAATATGAAAAATAAATATTTTTTTTTCGGCGATCACCGATATTTAAACGCAGCGCCGCCCCGCGCAAATGGGCTGCGCTGTATAAAACATAAAAATGAAGGTTATAAACCCACAAATGTGGGTTTTATGCAATACATGGATTTACAATGCAGGGACCAGCAGACTAAAAACAACATGGCCACCATTTAGTGGTTGCTAAGGGGGGAAGCTGAGTCTAAGACATGTAACTAAGCATTAGAAGGCAATTTGATGTAAATGAGTGTTAGGATACTGAATTCCACTGTCACATAGCAAATGAGCACATTCTGAGTAGTGTAAGAGATGCATAAGGGGGAGGAATAGAGTAGGAGATAGGTGACATCACAGGGGGGAATGGTAGAAAGAAATGCAATTCATTAGAGGTCAGTGTTACATGACAGATGTCAGACACATATCATGGAAAGAGGAGTGTCACAACATAAGCATGGGAATGTCAAGAAATGGAAGGTGTACACTGTTGCTTACATCAAAGTTTCTTCCTGGGCGTGCATGCACACGTGTGTGTGCCATGAAGTGCGAGTAGGACAGTGTGCACTCGTGTAAGGCAGACTGAGCATGTGGGAGCCTGTTGGCAGAGTTGTAACACTGTTTGCGCTGGTGTGCGTGCGTTTTAACCCAAATAAGCAGATTCTGAACCATGTAAGCATGTGTGCATGTGTGTAAGCCACTGTGAGCGTGTTTCTGCTGGTATGCACATTGCACCCCCCTGAGGAAACAGAAAGGAAAAAGGAAGCAACAGAATTAGTAGGAAGCTAGCAGGGAATACTGCTGGAGCTAGCAGGTGAAAACAATTAGAAGCAGGCAATTACACAGGCAGAATAGTAGCTCAGCCAAGCACTTAAAACTCTGCAAACAGCAGTGCAGGATGTTTCTCTCAAGAGACACTGCAAGACAGGAGTAAGCTATTAGAAGTGAAAACTGAAAAAGCTGAACTCAGAGCAGAAATGCTAGGGGCTGCCATAGCTGTCATAAGGAGACATAGGCTACTTGCTGAGGGTGGTGACAATGCAGATGGTGCCAGACAACCCACAGTGAGGAGACGGAGAAGAGTGTACAGGCCCAGGGTCACCTACCAGGGGTTACATGAGCTGGAGATAGTAGAGAACTATAGGGTGGGCAGAGACCTCCTGCAGCAAATTGTCGAGCTGTGCAGGCCATGCCTCACACACAGAACCAACAGAGGGGAACCCATCCCAGTGGAAACCAAGGTATGTGTTGGCATAAGAATACTAGCAACAGGTACTTTCCAGAGACCAACTGGCGATATGATGGGGATATCACAGGCATCAGCCTCCAGGGTACTGCACCAGTTCCTGGATGCCATGTCAGCACATGTCGGTGATCATGTATATTTCCCCAATGCCCGTGAGGTATTGGCCAGCAATATGCGTCTCTTCCAGCAAATAGCGGAATACCCTGAGGTAGTGGGTGCAATAGACTGCACGCACATACGCATCAAAACACCAGCCAGTGAGTGGGGTAGGGCCTACATTAACCGTAAGGGCTTCCCCTCCATCAACTACCAGGTCATGTGTGATGCCCAGGGCATAATAATGAATGTGTGTGCTGGCTGCCCTGGGAGCTACCATGATTCCCATATCTGGCATTTGACGCAGCTGTACCAGACATTTGCCAATGGGGACATCCCACATTGACACCTAGTGGGGGATGCAGGTCATGCACTAGAGCCGTGGCTGATGACACCCATCAGAAATGCACACACACCTGAACAGGAACGCCATAATGAGGCACACGCACAAACACGTAATGTAATAGAGCGTGTGTTTGGGCTGCTCAAGTCACGGTTCCGGTGTCTGGACACATCTGGTGGAGCCTTGCAGTACACACCAACTACATGTACCCAAATTGTCATGGTATGTGCTATGCTACATAATAAGATCTTGCAAAAACATCTGCAGCAGGGCCAGCATAGGGCCGGGCCAAACAGCCCCCCACCATTGCCAAGGCCATTACAGGCAGAGCGTGACTCGGAGGAGGAACAACCTGAGCCTGCCCCAGTAGGCAGAAGGAGGCGTGCCCATTATGCCCTGGCCTTGGCAAAGAGGCAATGCATAGCACATACACTGGCTCAATAGGAACCCTGGGAATGATACCCCTCTCTGACTCACTCATATAATAACAGGGATGCCTAAAATGACATAGCATGCTCTCAAACATGTACAGGGAGTGTAGTATGTGCATCTGACAGAGGCAGCCCTGCAGCACCACCTGAGGCATGAATGCCATGTGTTAAGCAATGTAACACCATGTAGTATATGCACACTTGATGACCCTGACTAACATCCTATCCTCACCAAGCATGATGCCACAATATGACGATGAGATGATCAAGTGCAATAATTGGCTGAAGTATTGCAGTTAGTCAAAGGGGATCCAATGTGTTCCAGCCTGGGATGACATGCTGAGCATGACATGATGCTCCACCTGCTAGGGGTGGTGTGCACCTATCAGTCCCGGCCTTATGGATACTGGCAAAGGCTGCTGTTACCCACAGTGTGCCCTGAATCGGTAAGGCTCAAAACACAAACCCACCTCCATAGGTATCACAAGGGATAAGAACCTAGATGTAATGCTACAAAATGCCAGAAGTCTAAACAGCAAGATGCATGCAGTCTAAACTCCCCCAGTATGGAGAATGTTGATATCTGTCCTGTAATAGAAAACTGGGTCAAGGCTCACAACAGCACCATAACACTACCAGGTTACACCTCATACTGTGCTGTACAGCCTCAAAACATGGAACAAGCTTCAAAAGGAGGGTGACTAGCAATAATTGTCAAGGATAACCACACCCCCATGTTGGTATCACAACAAGAAGCAGCATGGACTAGCCATGGTCAAGTAACAGTGGCTAAAACTGCCTCCCAGTTTATAGCCTGCTACAGACTACCGTCCTAACACGAGGAACTGCACCTGGCCTATGTTGGAATACATGAATATATCAAGCCCTCCAAACCACATTATATTGTGTGACTGAAAATACCCAGACATAGACTGGGAGAATTATACTAGCTCCAACACTGTAGGACAAAAGTTCCTAGAATCCATAAACCAAAATGCCCAGGAACAACGTACCACTCCCACAAGAGGGGTAAGCATACTGGATGTGATAATCAGCAACATGGGCACTGGATGGCAAGATGAGAAGTGTATCCCTCATTGGTAAGGCCAGACCATAGAGTAATCACACTGGATATACACATCCTGACCACAGTCCCTGGCCAGAAAACCACAGTGAAAAACATGTGTAAAGCAAAAGTTGCACTCCTCCAAACTGATGTGGAATCCATTAAAGGCCCTGTGCAGGTGCAAAATATGGGTCACACCTCAGAACCTGTTATACAGGCATTCCATGAACACTGCCAGGAATGCTTGGATTATGCAATCCCAAATAAAACCAAGACACAATGCCATACACGCAGGCATCTGGCATGGTGGACTCCAGCCATTACCAAACCATGCAAGAGAATGAGGAAGCTACTACATGATACAGCAAACATAAAAAGGCAAGTAAGCATTGATCAGTAGTATCGCAATAAAATATGTCCACACATACAATTCACTAAGGCCAGCTACAACAAGTTGAATCTGTGAATCTTGAGGCAATGTTACACCTGCCCCAAGTACACAGACAACCCTGAACTCCCCCCAAGAAATACAAATATATGTGAGAGATGCAACCATTTATCCAAACCGGAGGCTGAGCTCCCTCAACTCAGTACTGTCAAAACTAGTCAGGAGGAGAAGGTAACCACACACACCACAAACCCAGTCCCAGATAGACCTATCACAACTGCAAACCAAAGACAAACACAGAAAAACATTCCCAGAGGCCCTAATTACAAACACACCACACCAACAGAGGCCTCCAAAGCAGACACCCAAGCAACCACAACCTCCAAACATAGCACATGCAACACATAGTACACAAAGCTGGTGTGCCAAACAGTCACAGGCCAGAAGGAGAAACAACATGCCTGATACAGTTGTAATAGGTGACTCCATAGACAGACACACTGCTGTCCCGCTCACCAGACTGAACAAGGGAAAGGGTACAGTAAGCTGCCTGTAGGCTGCTACAATATGCCACATAACACAAGTATGCAGGTCACCCCAAAACAAGTAGAAATATGATGCAGTCATTGTCCGTGCTGGCGTGAATGACCTGAGATGTACCTCCCTGGACTACATGAAAAGAGACATAGATGAGCTCTCCGATTATGTAGTCCAGGCCAGTATGACACTGACCGTTTGCAGCATCCTACCCTCAACAAGAATGATGCCACAGTACAAACACAGAATGATCAGCTTTAACAAGTGGCACAAGTACTGGTGTCATTCCAAGGGGATCCAATGTCTGTCTGCTTGGGATGTCATGCTTGACAAGCCACGCTGCTGTTCCAGGGATGGCTTGCACCTGTTACCCCTGGGCGTCTGGATATTGAATAAGGCTTTTGCCACCTCCATAGAGCCTTTCGTAGGCAAGGCTGAAAAGACTAACCCACCACCCTAGAAAACATAAGTGGAAAGAAACAGAAGGGTAATTCTGACCAATGCCAGACGTGTAAACCTCAATATGCATGCTCCCAAGGCCCTCCCCAGTATGGAGAACATTGATGTCCGTGCAGTGACAGAAACCTGCAGCAAGCCTCCTGACAGCACACCAGCACTACCAGGTTATACCTCATATCATGCGTTATGGCCCAAAAACCTGGACCAAAACATGAAAGGAGGGTGAGTATCCATATTCAGCACAGACACCCATACGTCCAGGTAACTGACAATGCACGAAGCATCGGAGACCACCCATGTGCAGCTAACCATAGGCAAAGCTGCTGTACAGTCTGTAGCATGCTACAGACCACACTCTCACACACAGGAACCCCACCCAGCAGTCCTGAAGACACTGGACAGTATGAATGTCCCACCAAATACCAAACAAGGTACTCACAAATTACCACATAGGTTGTAAACCATTATGCATGGAAGGAGTAATCAGAGACCTAGGGACACATGTGGACAGTAACCTGTTATGTGACACTCACATTGCCAACGTGGCTAGGAAGACTGTCTATATTGGACACCGTATCATGAAAGGATTCACATCTACATCAACAGAGGTCACTGTGCCCCTATACTGTTCTCTTATCAGACCCATAATCTAGTACAATGCCTCATTTGGGATGTACCTTACCTGACAGCTGCAGCAGTTAGAAAGACCTCAAAGGTACCTCACCAAGAGGATAAAGGGTCTCAAATATATGTCATATGCTGCCTGGCTGTAGACACCCCAGCTGAATTTAGTCACATACTGCCTGCACAGAGGTGATGTATGCCTGTTGTACAAGGCCATGTCCAACACAGGAGTAATGGACATGCTCCACCCCAGAAAATCCAAAGCCATTGGAGCTGTGAGAGTGAGAGATGTCAACCTCAACACATAATGAAGTAGGATGTGCTGGAGGGACAGATACATAACCCTGAGGCCCCCTACACCCTGGAACAGAATCCCACTCCATGTTAGGCAGAGCCCCTCACTGACACTCTTCAACAGGAATATTGCCAAGTGGATGGATGATCGTAGATGTACACTGGGGTCTTCACTGTGTCACGTCCAGACAGAGGCACAGTAAAGTAAACATAAATGGCCATAATATTCATATAGCAAGGGGTGGCAAAAGCCACACACACTCTGGCTAGGCTTATAAATGCACTAGGGTGGATAGCATAGTATGAACCTATGAACCTATGAAGATACAAATTGTACAGGACACTAAGGATAATCACAAGGCTTTCTTAACTGATGGTACGAACCTTGTTGGGAATTCACAGATATGCTCTGAATCACTCAAATATTACAAACAACATACCAAACACACACACATATTGCCAACATCCAACCTGACAGGTGCAGTTCAAAACACCCCCCCCCCCCAGAATGCAAAATATCTATCTCAGCAGACTGCTGGCCCCCTGACATTGCAGATGCTGAGGTAACAGCCAGCATCAACAAAGCAAAACACACAGCAGCAATGGTATGAGATGGTGTCCTGGGCTGAGTCCAACATGGGCTCCAAGAAGAATGGAATGCCAAATCACACTACTGCTCAATGTCAGCCTTACCACAGGATATGTACCCAAAGAGCAGGGTACAACAACAGTGGTCCTTCTCAACAAAGGTGTTGCCTGAATGGATACTGCAAACTACCACCCCAGAATCCTGACAAGCTTGGTCTGCACAGCTATGGAAAGGATCAGCATGTACCGCAGACATAAAGATATTGGGGACCTACTGACACCGGACCCTACCCAGTGTGGCTTTCTTAAGTGCAGATCCTGCCCCTTAAACATGTTTGACTCATTTGAAACAGTCATTAAGGTCATTGATGAGGGCAATGTGGTCCACACAGCGTAGCTGGACCTTGCAAAGGCTTCCATACAATACCCCACATGTTCATTATAGATAAGCTCACCAGCTTAAATATAAACCCCTATGTCAGTAGAGGGGTTGCAAACCAGACCAAGGACAGAACTGACATGGTCAGACATGCTGCAGCCATCAAAAGGGACACATAGAAACAGACAACTGGTGCCATAGCCATGTTAGCAAGCTAATTGCAGAAAAGTGTATAGTCAACCCCTGTGGATGTACAGTAAGTGCCCACCAATTACCACATAGGTGTTAACCCATTAAGTACTTAACATGTAATGAGAGACCTGGGGACACAAGTTGATAGATATCCTGCATTGGACAAGCATGTGGCTGTAGTGGTTACAGAAACATACCATATACCCACCTAATCATGAAGGTTGTCAGATCTAGATAAGGGGAGGTCATTGTGGCTCTGCAGTCATCCTTCATCAGCGTTACAATTGACTACAATAGCCCCTGTGGGATGTACCTTAGCAGACACCTCCATCAACTGTAAAGTCCCCAAAAGTGCCTCACCAGGAGTATCAAAGAGCTTGAACAGATGCCATGTGTTGCCTGATTAAACAAACTGCAGCTCCACACACTGCCATACTGCCCACCCAGAGGCAAGCTGTGCCTGATGTATAAAGTCATGTCCAAGCTGGAACCAATGAACATGCTGCACCTTGTACAATCTGAATGGCAGTGAGCTGTGCACATGAGATACCTGAACCCCAGCACTGACATACATAGGAAAAGCTGTACTGAATGATCCATAACACAGAAGCCACCCCCACTCTTGAGTAAACTCCCAGTACAGGTTAGCCAGAGAGTCACTCATCGACTCTCCTCAAGAGGAATCTTGATGAGTGGATGGGAGATGGTAGGTTTACCCTGGGTATCACTGTTATGTCATGGGTAGACGGAGGCACAGTATACTAACCATGACATATGTCATGGCAAACTCCACTTACAATGTGTGTCGAAGGACAAACACACTCTCCGACTAGCATTAGAAATGGCCTAGGGCACAGTGCTAGTGTTTGCCAATGTACACCTATGTTGTGGAATACACTACCAATGTTGGACAAGCCTGGTTTACGTAGTTCATATCTGAACATAATGCAACATGGTCAGATGTGCACAACTGGCCCCTAACCAGGCTGTTGTGCTCACTATGAAAATGTGAAGCAGTGATAGGACTAAAGCCCAGGATACTGTCCACCACAGTGAAAGTACTGAACCAGTGCACTATACGGTACTACAGTGTTAGGTCAGTATGAAAGGATGTTGACAACTGTATGCAAAGTATCCCATGCAAACCCTGCAGGCACAAAATAATCCCTGTCGTGTTCAGACACAAAGCAGTTGGACAGTAGCTACACAACATGACACACAACACACAACCATAAACGTGAGATATTGTTGAAGTTCACACTCATCCACAAATGTGGTGGGCTGCAGAGTTCAACATATGGAAAGCTCACACTGGGCATGCTCGCACACTTGATAAATGAGACATATGTCAGGCAACATGCCATGGAAAGCCTGAACTGGGCATGCTCACACACTTAGGCCAAATCTCAGTTTAGCAGTTGGCCACACATATCTGGTATTTGTACGTGTTATGCCAGGAACCAACCACATTACAGCAATCTGCCCAGTGCACACAGTTAAATGACTACAGAGACATACATGATATAGTGGATCCCTCTCATATTCAAACATCTTCCACAGATACAGAAGTTGTTCATAGAAACAGGGAATACTATGGCAATAAAGACCTGCAAACAGTCTATCAGCAACAAATATTGTGCATCTGACAATTAAACATATGGGTGTAGAGGCCAACACTAGGCTGTTTGCCATAGGGAATGACAGCTTAGCCAGAGTGTGCTTGGCGTCTGCCTCCCCAGTACAGTAGGCTACTGTGCCACTGTAAAGTAGGTCACATAACGCACCGTGTGAGGCTAGTGTACTGTGCCTCTGTCAAGCAGGGACACAGTGGAGATCCCAGGGGTTGCATTTGCTAAGCCACATCCATGTTGTTGGTGTGTGCTGGAAGAGGGTTGGTGAGGACCTCTAACAGTAAGTGGGCATCAATAACAGACTGAGGGGAGCCTTATCTGCATTGTCTGGACAATTTCACTGTCAACACTTTGTCGTGATGATTATGAGGGATTAAAGTGTCGTGCCAGTACTGTTCAGAGATATCCTCCCTCTGTGGGCTACTGCTCTGCAATGTATTAGCTCACTCTGTCTGTTGGACAGCCCGTATATGGCTGGTGTACACCTGACAGGTGCCCTGTTGTGGAGCAGTCATGGGTATATTTGGGATAGCATGATCAATGCAAACCTTCCACATGCTCATAGAATGCAATTGTCAAGGATTATGCAGAGTGGCCTGTATACTCCCCCAGCATGGGTCCTTTGAGGTCTTCCACCCCAGTCTTCACAAGGGTAAAGTCTGCTTTTGATAAATACACTTTGTTTGCAGTGACAACCTTGCCTGGGGGTGGGGATGGGATATGGATGTCCAGGGAAAGGTGGGTATGGTCAGATATCAACAATGGTGGTCTACCTCTGGTGTGGAACAGTGAGCACCCATGTTGCAGATGGTCAGGTGCAATATGTAATCCCCCTTGTGGCTGTTGTGAGTGGTTGTGCCATAGCACATGGACTCACAAATGGTAGTGGCTGTAGGGTAATGTTGTAGATGCCTGAGTAGTTCCCACACACAATATACCTGTACCTGACGTTAACAACTGGAATGGTGTATGTGAACACCTGCATACCTTGGCACTGTTCCCAGGGAAGCAAAGTGTGTGTCCTGGATGTGGGAGGGGTGGTCCAAACTGGTTTTGTTGTGTGTTACAGGTCCTGTGGTCACTAAGCATGGTATAGAACATAACCTGCCAGTGCGATGTGCATATCTGACCCTGAAGTAGGTGGCTGCAAATGCATATATATGCTATCCCCCACCTGACAGGTAGTACTAGATGTACATACCTCTGCAGAAATAATGATGTCAGCACCCTATAAATACTGCAGGTGCAGATCAGACGCCCAGTAATTCGGATAGTGCGCTCAGCTAATGCGTCTCCCTCAAGTGTCATAATATAGTTAGATAGGGGTTTGAATCCTGCAAATGATCAGTGTGGGTGAGGGGGTTAGTGTGTGTGCAATTCTGTGTGAGGGAAATGTCCCTTTTGGCAAATAGGAGAACACACTACAGGATGCACACTCCCCTTTCTAAACACTGATGATGTCAGCACCCTATAAGTACAGCAGGAGAAGAGAAACCCACCAGTAATGCGAATTGTGCGCTCCCCTAATGCATCCGTCTTGAGTGTCATAGCATAGTTAGGTAGGGGTTTGAATCCTGCAAGTGTGTGTGTTTGGGTGAGGGGCGTTAGTGTGTGCAATTCTGTGTGAGGGAAATGTCCCTTTTGGCAATTAGGAGAACACACTACAGGATGCACACTCCCCTTTCTAAACACTGATGATGTCAGCACCCTATAAGTACAGCAGGAGAAGAGACACCTCCCAGTAATGTGAATAGCGCACTCCGCTAATGCGTCCATTTTGAGTGTCATAACATAGTTAGGTAGGGGTTTGAATCCTGAAAATGGCAAGTGTGTTTGTTTGGGTGAGGGGGGTTAGTGTGTGTGCAATTCTGTGTGAGGGAAATGTCCCTTTTGGCAACTAGGAGAACACACTACAGGATGCACATTCCCCTTTCTAAACACTGATGATGTCAGTACCCTATAAGTATAGCAGGAGAAGAAAAACCTCCCAGTAATGCGAATAGTGCACTCTGCTAATGCGTCCGTCTTGAATATCATAACATAGTTAGGTAGGGGTTTGAATCCTGTAAACGGCAAATGTGTGTGTGGGGGCATGGAAATAGGTTGTGTGTAATTACATGTGTAAGAGATCTGACCTTTTGCCAACCAGTACAACACACCAGCTGCTGCATATTCCAATCTCTACACAGAGATGATGTCAGCACCCTACAAGTACAGCGGAAGAGGGCAAATCCCCCAGTAATGCAAATAGCACGCTCTGCTACTGCGTCTCCCACTACTGTCATAGCACAGTTAGTTATGGCTTTGAATTCCACACATGCCATGTGTTGTTTTGTCACACAGAATGCCCATGTGTGTGGGTTGTTGTTCACAATAATGCATGACTGAGTCATATGTGTCCATGCCTCTGACTGACCTGTATGCTTGTGTTATGTGGTGGACCATAGTGTCCACGGGCATATCACTGTGACCTTCATCTTGTCCAGCCTGGTGAGCGGACAATAAAGGTACCTAACACAACTGTAGCAGGTGTGTTGTCTAACCATACAGGCTGTGACTGTGTGGCACACAGGATTTGTGTGCTATGTGTTGCACCTGCTGAGTTCCGGCTTAACGTATGCCTGTGTGTCAGCTGCAGAGGTGTCTGCTGCTCAGGCAGGATGCTATTCTGAGGCTCTACAAATGGCCCAGTGTGTTCACATGTTTGGATTGCTGTCAGTGTAGGTCTAAATCAGACTGGTATTGTAGTCACTGTAGTATGTCATGCCACCTGACAGGTTATGCCAGTACTGGGTTCAGAGTGCTTAGTCCCCAGTTTGGCTATGTCGTTGCATCTCATACATGTGTTGTACGTCCATGTGTAGGGGAGAGGGTTGACTGTGTACATGTGGCAGCTGTGACATTGCCACATGACCCACATATTCCACAACTGTACCATAGAGGTGACTGACAAATGATCTTTGCACATGCTACCATAGTATTGTGATTGCCATGGTGATTAACAGCACATAGGGCCAATGGGGAAATAGGTACATAGGTTCATAGGTTCATACTAGGCTATCTGCCCTAGGGCATTTATAAGCCTAGCCAGAGTATGTTTGGCTTTCGCCACCCATTTTAAATTTATTTTGCTTTGCCCTTTTTCGAGGTTAGTATACTGTGCCTCTGTCTAACAGTGACACAGAAGTGATACCTGGAGTAAACCTACAATCTCCCATCCACTCATCAAGATTCCTCTTGAAGAGAGTCAATGAGGGACTCTGCCTAACCTGGACTGGGATTTTATTCCAGAGTGAAGGGAGCCTCTGGGTTATGAATCTGTCCCTCCAGCATGTCCTATTTATTTCAGTGCTGAGGTTCAAGTCTCTCGAGTCCATAGTTCGATGGGATTTGAATTTTCTGAGGTGCAGCATGTCCATTAATTCCGAGTTGGACATGGCTTTATACGTCAGGCACAGATCGCCTGTGAACAGGCGGTATGCCACTGAGTAGAGCTGGAGTTTCTTTAACCGGGCAGCATATGGCATCTGTTTGAACCCTTTGATCCTCTTGGTGAGGTACTTTCGGGGTCTTTCCAGTTGCTGCAGGTGTCTGGTAAGGTACATCCCAAAAGGGGCATTGTACTCAATTATGGGCCTGATGAGGGATGAGTAAGGAGGCACGATGACCTCCCTGATCTAGATGTGAATCCCTTCATGATTAGGTGGGCTATATAAAATGTTTTTCTAACCACTTTGGCCATGTGGTTATCAAATGAAAGATTGCTATCAACTTGGGTCCTCAGGTCCCTAATTACTTCTTCTGTACTTAATGGATTACCACCTATGTGGTAATTTGTGGGCACTTTGTTTTTGCCAAAGGGGATGACTATACACTGTTTGACATTTAGCTTGAGGCCATGGCTCTGGCACCAGTTGTCTGTTTCTATGAGGCCCTTTTGGAGGATGCTTGTGTCGGCTGGAGAGTCGATTATGGTGCCCAGTTTTCAGTCATCTGCGAACTTGGTCAGCCACAGTCATTCCATGTTGGCCTGTACCTCTGAGAAATATATACCGAACAAGAAAGGTCCCAGGACTGAGCCTTGTGGGACACCACGTGTAACTGGTTTGGAGTCTGACATGGCTCTAGCAATTCTAACCATGTGGGTTCTGTCCTTGAGCCAGTTTGCAATCCATCTAGTGACATAGGGGTTTATATTTACGCTGGTGAGCTTATCTATAATGCCCGAGTGGGGTATTGTATCTAAGGCTTTTGCAAATTCCAGGTAGGCTGTGTGGACCACCTTCCCTTCGTCAATGGCCTTGCTGACTGTTTCAAAGAAATCAACCAGGTTTAAGAGGCAGGATCTGCCCTTAACAAAGCTGAACTGGGTAGGATCCAGTGTCTGTAGGTCCCCAACATCTTTATTTATGAGGTCCATGATGATCCTTTCCATAGCTTTGCAGACCAAGCTAGTCAGGCTTATGGGGCGATTGTTTCCAGGATCCGTTGAGGCACCACCTTTATGGAGATGGACCACTGTTGCTGTACGCCACTCTTTGGGCACATATCCTGTAGTAAGGCTGAGACTGAACAGTAGTGTTATGTTTGGGTTTAGCTCTTCTTGGAGTTCATGTAGGACACAGCCTGGGACACCGTCTGGTCCCATTGATGCTGTGTCTTCTGCTTTGGAGAGGGCGGCTCTTACCTGAGCATCTGAGATGTCAGGGGGGGGCAGCACTCTGCTGGGATAGATATTTGCTCTTTTGGTGTGGAGGGGGGGAGAAGTTTGCGCTGAACCTGTCAGCTAGGATGTTGGCAATGTCTGTGGGTTTGGTGTATTTATTGTCATTTTGGACTAATTCTGAGCATATCTGGGAATTACCACCCAGGTTCCTAACATAACTAAAGAAAGCATTGTGATTATCCTTAGTGTCCTGTGCAATGTTTCTCTCGAAGCTGGCCTTAGACAATTTTATGAGTGCCCTTAGTTTTTTTGCTAATTCTGATCAGTGATGCCTTCCCTTTTTGGGATTTTGCTCTATCATTTAGTAGCTTCCTCCTTCTGTTGTATAGTTTATTTATGTCTGGGGTCCACCAGACAGGATGTCTGCCTTTGGAGGATTGGGTCCTGGTTTTATTTGGGATCGCATGATCCATGCATTCCTGAAGGTGTTCATAGAATGCATTTATAAAGGATTCAGCAGTCTGGGCCATATTTTCCACAGGCCAGGTGGCTTTGAAGGATTCCACCTCAGTTTTGAGGAGTGTGAAATTTGCTTTATAGAAGTTTTCCACTGTGGTTTTCTGTGCAGGGGGTGGGGTCGGGATGTGAATATCCAGTGAGATTAGTTTATGGTCTGATCTTACCAGTGAGGGATACACCTCTGGTCTGGAGCATAGAGTCCCCATGTTGGTGATGATCAGGTCCAGTATGTATTCCCCTCTTGTGGGAGTGGTAACAAGTTGTTCCATAACATTTGAGTTTCTAATTCTAGGAACCCTTGGGCTAGGGTGTTGGAGCTAGAGTAATGCTCCCAGTCTATGTTTGTGTAGATGAAGTCGTCCAATATAATGGTGTTTGGAGAGACCTTCATATTTTCCAGTGTTCTCAGGAAGGCCATGTGGGGTTCCTGGGTTTGGGAGGGTGGTCTGTAGCAGGCTATAAACTGGAAGGCAGTTTTACCCACTGTTAGTTGCACATGGATAGTCTCTGATGCTTCGTGCTTTGCCACCAACCTGGAGGTGTGGGTATCTTTGATGAATATCGATACTCACCCTCCTTTTGTGGTTCGGTCCACATTTTGGGGCCAAAAAGCATGGTATGAGGTATAACCTGGTAGTGCTGGTGTGCTCTCAGGAGCCCTGAACCAGGTCTCTGTTACTGCACAGATATTGATGTTCTCCATGCTAAGGAGAGTTTCGAGTGCATGCATCTTGAGGTTTACACTTCTGGCGTTGAGTAGCATTACTCTTAGTTTGCGAAAAAAATACTGAAAAAACGTATAAACTACAAAACCTCCAAAAAGTGAAACACGGACTAGTTCAGCACAGCACGGACTGTTTAATGAATGTAAGCACTTTCGGCTTAGATATTCCTCAGCCTTCTTCAGACAAAAACAATTTATAAATCACAGCAGTACTTTATATGTAAAAAGATATGTGCTAATTAAAACAATTAAAATACAAATTCATTAACCACTTAACTAGCTGAAAGCTTGTATCTTAAAGGGCTAATACCTATTAATAGAGGCAAACATTTGCTTTACCACTCATTGCACGTTGTAAAACAAGACATATCAAAATTCCTTGTGTTTTCTATTTTCTAAATAAACAATAGACTATAAACAAATAAATTGCACATTTATGAAGTTTTTAAAACCTGTCAAGTGTATCCCGTATATGTCGTGTTATTAAATCAAACACAATACTGGGAACATGTTCCCTATTAACTTTCTTTTTACATATTGTTCAGAATTCCACATAATTAGGAACATCATTCATAAGAATTGGAGCATTTTAGTGGAGGACCAGGCACTGGTTAAAGTAGTGGGACACTGTCCAACATTCACATACAGACGAGGGGTTAATTTAAAGAACCTCGTTGAAAGGAATACAAATAAAATTAAAGGGAACAACATGGGCATGGTCAAATGTGGTAGGTGCCCCCAGTGCAAATATACTCAACCTGGCAATAAAACTAAGATTAATGGTAGAACTTACTTCATTAACGAAAAGTACAACTGTGAAACCAAAGGAGTAGTATATGTAGCCATGTGTAAGAAATGTCCCTCATTTTACATTGGTAAAACGGAGAGGTCATTAAAGAAAAGAATCTATGAACACCTGTATGCCATAGATAGAAAGGACTTGACCAATGCAGTGGCAAGACATATTTGTGAACATCCGGGGCATTCCTTTCTGTTCTCTGTTGTCCATCAAGTTAAATCCCACATTAGGGGTGGTCCATGGCAACTAACCTTGGAAGCAGAAGAGGTCTTTTGGCAAATTAGAACTTTCACACAGGTACCCCCAGGGTTAAACGAGTATGTCTCTATAAAGAGCATCCTCAAACTAAAAGCATTGAGGAGATGAGTTCCCAAATCACAATTTTTACTTGGGTTCGTCTACACATAATATTTGAAAGAAAAAAGAAAAAATATATACACACATGTATATGTACCTTTCATGTTTATAGATATAACAATGGGTAGTACAATAATAATAATCATTGGTTTTGTCTATATTTATATAAAGGTTACCACTATCAAAGTGATTTATTCACTGGTTAAACTAAGTAGGTAATATGTACATTTATATCTATTTATTTATCCATATTTACTTATTTATTTATATTCATCTAACATATACATATTCATTTTCATTTTCATTTTTATTTATATATTTCACATAGTTATACTTTCTCAGGAGTTCCGTATTTTAGCTTGGCGTTTAGCTTAGCGTTTTCTAGCTTAGTGTATACTAGTCTAGAGTATTGTAGTTCTTTGTGTTTGATTTAATAACACGTCATATACTGGATACACTTGACAGGATTTAAAAACTTCATTAATGTGTAATTTATTTGTTTATAATTTATTGTTTATTTAGAAAATAGAAAACACAAGGAATTTTGATATGTCTTGTTTTACAATGTGCAATGAGTGGTAAAGCAAATGTTTGCCTGTATTAATAGGTATTAGCCCTTTAAGATACAAGCCTTTAGCTAGTTAAGTGGTTAATGAATTTGTATTTTAATTGTTTTAATTAGCACATATCTTTTTACATATCAAGTACTGCTGTGATTTATAAATTGTTTTTGTCTGAAGAAGGCTGAGGAATATCTTAGCCGAAAGCGCTTACATTCATTAAACAGTCCGTGCTGTGCTGAATTACTCTTAGTTTCTTATCCCTTGTGATACCTATGGAGGTGGGTTTGTCTTTTGAGCCTTGCCTAAAAAAGGCACTATGGGGGTAGCAAGAGCCTTTGCCAATATCCGAAAGCCCAGGGGTGACAGGTGCAAGCCGTCCCTAGCGAAGCAGGTGGTTCAACAGAAGGTGAGTATGTGAGGGTGTAGTGCCTGTGATTAGTTAGCACTGGCATATATGACTGCTCACGTGGACAAATGCCAGGTAAGTCATATGCAATGTGTCACAGGCAACATACATGTGAACAGGACAAACAGTGATGTTCTGTCAAGTGAGACATGGACATACATATAGTAAGCTATGCAGATGTCACTAGGAGTCCACAGAAGCTCTGTAACTCTGCATTGCAGGTGGGATCAGTGTTCCAGGGTAACTGCAAGCAAACATGCATGCAAACAAAGCTACAGTAAGCAGGGCAGCATGTAGTCCATTGTACAACAAACAAGCTGTACCACTTCCAGTAGGTAACAGTGCAAATATGCAGGCACTATACACATGTACATGGAAATACACAGGTCATTTGGCTAGGGTCCAGTCTCAGCGCACACAAGTGTACAGACCATGTACCATCAGGATGTACAATAACTGGATGGAAACCCAGGTGCTCATACCTGCAGTAATACACATGTCAAATAACAGACACTGAGCCTTCACTCAGTGGTTCCATACTTAGTAGGATGTATGCTACCTGGCCTGCCACCACAGTATCCCTGACATTTATGGTTACTCTCCCTCCTGTGACAGTTAGTTTTGTGTGTTGGGGCTGTCTAGCATGGTATGAGATGTGAGCTTGCAGTGCTAGGGTGCTCCTGTGTGTCCTGTACCAGTCGTGTAGTACTGCACACATATCAACATCCTCAAACATCCGCATTGCAGAGTCCAGTGTGGGCAACATGCCACTTGCAGTTTACATGTCCATCATTGCATATCAATACTTTCATTACCTTATCCCCTGTGCTACCTATGTATGTAGCCTTCTGTTGACATCCTTACCACCAGTATGCCAACATGTGCAGATGATACACTATGGTACTTACCATGGGTGTAGACAACAGTACAAGACAATCATACCCTTACTGCATCAGGCATGCTGGGATATACCCACAATTATATCAGCACACAGTACTGTTAACAACATGATACTATTACTACACATCTATGTAGTCACCCTGTGCATCAGCAACATGTTAACCTGTACCTGCACTGATGTTACAGATTGCAGGAGGTGGCACAGTTTCATCATATGCATAGGGTGTGAACTTGGTATGCCTGAGTCTGCCACCGATACCACCAATTGACATGTATGTGTATGTGTGTTGGTGAGGGACAGCAGTACAAGGTGGGGCAATGTTGATGCAGTGTGTGTGTATGCAGTAGTCCTAGGTGTTGTCAATTCGCATGTGTGTATGGATGCACACAGTTCTACCTCATGGCTGCCATATACTGGTGTTTGTGGACAGCCACAGACTGTACCTGCCAGGTCATACAGATCAGTGTCTGTGGCCATGGACATGGTACCTTTGCCTTGCAGGGGTGCTACGGACCGCATCCGGTACCAATCCAGACTGGGTACTGTCATCAGAAGCAGGTGTTCATTGACTGTACACAGATCCCTGTCGGGCCCGTCCAGAGCCACGTGCACGTGGTCTCTTGGGGCGGTCTGATGACAACACAGACCCAGCATTGCTGGGGCTGCTGCTGGCACTATGGGGGTGGCCGCAGCCCTGTTGTCGTCTGCGACAACTGCTAGCTGCTGCTGTTCTGGCATACGCCCATGTCGACACCTCAACCATCCACCATCACCCTGGCTCATGGACATGTAGTTGTGGAAATGGTCTAATATGTCCCCACAACGTCTGTCTATGACATTGGTGAAATTACTGATGGCAGCCGCAATGTCACACATACTGTCATTCATGGCTGTGCGACATGCTGTCAGCTCCCTCAGACCCTGTCTGGTGTACCATTCCATACGTGACTGTGCCTGCATGACAGCCTGAAACATAGCTGAGGTTGTAAGACCTCTGCGGGCACGTCTGACAGGGGCAGTGTGCCCACGGATGCTCCCACGAGAACCCCTGGGCATCTGTCTGTGTGGTACCATCTCAGGGCCATGCCCATGGCTGCTGTGTGGGGAAGCATGTGCCACAGATACCACATTACCCTGGTCAATGCCCACTGTATCCTGTCCATCACATAGGGACATTGGTGACAAAGGATGTATTGGCAAAATAACTGCGCATTGATGGGGTTGACAGCTGTGTACTGTCAATTGGCTGACCAATGACGGACCCTGGCATACCTTCCTTTGCCATTACACAGATGTCATCATTATCAGTACCCATGGCACCTGATTCAGGTTCCCTGCTGCATGACACCAGAGCAGCACCAGAACCTGTGGGAGGGAAACAGGAAACACAGTTTACAATGTCTACACAATGTTAACAGTGATGCACACATGCACACATGCACAGGTGCACACATGCACGCATGCACACATGCACACATGCACAGGTGCACACATGCACACATGCACACATGCACAGGTGCACACATGCACACATGCACAGGTGCACACATGCACACATGCACACATGCACAGGTGCACACATGCACACATGCACACAGTTGCACACAGTTGCACACAGTTGCACACTTGCACACTACTCAGTATGCGAGATATCAACACAAAGACACAGACACACCTGCATGCATACACAGAGCACTACTCAGTGAGCCTAATATTACTATTACTATCAAGACTATTAAAGGTATTGTTAATACACACTCACCAGCATGGATAGGCTGCATTGCTGTTACACCGGAGGGACCTGCAGAAGTGAGGAAATTAATGTCAGTGGGCACAACTGTGCCATTGTTACTGAGTATGATACAGGTCAGTAGTACAACAGTTGCCTTTCACAGGTCAGCTGCTGATATTGAGAATATCACACTTGCACATTAAATACTATGATGACAGCTACAAACCAAGGACACACCTCACACATGCATTAACTACCAGTGTACACAACAGTTAACTATACATATGGCATATTACCTGCACGCTCGTTGTCTTGCAGCTGCATGGCTCCAGCCTCCATCATAATGCACGTCTGCTGCTCTTGTTGTTGTTGGCAGGCTGGAGCCACAACATTTATGAGTAGTCCCTCCAGTCTGTTAAGTGGGGGATGTGTAGCCACCCCACCACCTGTGGCAACCTGTTGCCTGTGGATATCCGACGCACGCTGATGGACATTTCTGATTAAATCACTGCAGTGATGTCGTACCTGCTCATATATCCTATTATGCATGCCTATGTCATTTACCCGATGGACCAGGTCTTGCCACAGTGCAGCCCTCTCCTGCTGATTCTGGCTGGTGCGGGAAAAGAGTATTGCATAATCCTGCACCAGGTTCTGGTGTATCTCCTCATTCTCAGCTGCAGAGTAAGCTGGATTGGGCTGGTGAGCCATGGTCCTGAAAAAGGAAATAACATGATATCAGCATAATATGTCAGCAGAATTTGGTACACATACTACACATGCTACTCGTCTGTTGTGATACAATATATCTCACATATATAGCATCTGTCTGTCTATTGACGGATACACATGTAAATGGCCAGGTATCAGTGCTCAGCAAACAACTGTGCAACAGTACCTGGCACACTCCATACGACATACTACCAAACCCCAGCAGTCAGAACACTGATTTAGGTCCAAAGCACCTCCTCACTCTGGGGGTTTGTATCGAGGTACTGTATGGGGTACATCATTAACTACTGTGAGCTGACCACAAACTAATTGCCCTGGATATACATATCCCACCTCCACCACCAGCACAAACGACTACAGTGAATAACATTTCAAATGTAAACTTTACACTTTGTAACACTGACATGGTATCCTTTCAGCCTACTGGGCCAGTGGAAGACACAACCCACAATGCTGATCCCTTCACAAATTATTTCAATGGACATCTCCGAGAATGCATGGATCATGCAATCCCATATAAGACCAATACACTCTCCACAAAGGGACAGCATCCTGTCTGGTGGACCCCAGCCATAGACAGATTGTATAACAAAAGATGGAAGCTACTGCAAGACAGAGCATAATTCCATAAAGGGAAGGCATGTCTGATCAGCACTAGTAAGGAGCTATTTTCTCTCATACAAACATCCATGGGCAACTTTGAGAGTGAAATCAACAGGGACACTACAGATAACTGCAAGGCCTTCTTCAGTTATGTTAGCAACCTGGTCAGAAACCCTCCAATATGCTCATAGTTAGTACACAACAACAAATAATTCACTGAACCCACAGATATTGGCAACATTATGGCAGACAGGTTCAATGCAGGTTTCCCCCCTCCCTCTCCCCCAAAATAAGACATACGTATCCCAGCTGACTGTAACCTCCCTGTCATCACAGATGTCCAGGTGAGAGCCGCCCTCAGAAAAGCAGAATACACAACATGAATGGGATCTGATGGTATCCCCGGTTGCATGCTACATGAACTCCAAGAGGAGCTAAACACACATATAGAAGTGCTATGTAACACTAGTCTGACTACAGGATATGTACCTGTACACTGGCGCACAGCAGCAGTGGTTCCACTCCACGAAGGAGGCACCTCTACATAACAATACAATACAACACAATACAATACATTACAATACAATACAATACAATATGCTATTGCTCCTGGGACTACAGCAGCATACTGTTCTGCTACCCTGACCACTGTGACACATCTGATGTGATGGTACCTGCTTCTGTCAAACAGTTACACAGGGTGACGCATATGGCATATTACCTATTTGACTAACATTCAGCAGGGGTATGTGTGACATGTACTCATGGGGGTCTTGATTCTTAATGCTGTGTGGTTTATTGCAGGGTATGTCTTATCTGTGGGTAGGAACCTGTACCTCCACCATGTGCTCTCTATTGCAGTGTCACGGACGACACACAGCAGTCATTTAGGTTGTGGATGGTGTGAGGTGTTACTATGGTTGTTGGACATCTGTCATGGGTGTGACTTAAGTATGTAAATCCAGGAGTGGTAACCTCTATGTGGGTAGTATGTGTGTACTCTCTGGTGTTGTCAGTCACTGTGCATTGGTAATGTGTTTGAGTGCATTGTCACAGTGTTGTACATGTCACTGTGTCCTTCTCCATATCTGTAGCTGTCATGTGAGGTACATACCGTGGCAGCCATTGTGTGGTGTGGAGGGGTACACTGACTTACATGTCCATAGCTGACACACCATGTCTGCTGACACATACCATGTGCAGGTATTCCAGGAATAGTGTGCCACTGTGAATATCATTGGGGGACTATTGTACACATTTATGACCCTGTTCACCCCTGACACATGCAGTGGTGGGCAGCCAATCACATATCTGGTGGTTACTGGTGTAGGTGATTTGAAATGGGGTATGGTACTCCAGTTTTGACACTGGTGTTCACTCCATGCCTTTGTCACCAGGCACCTGTTGCAATACATCTGTACACATGTGCCTCACTCAGAATATATATACATCTCTCTCTCTCTCTATATATATATATATATATATATATATATATATATATATATATATATGTATATATATATATATATATATATATATATATATATATATATATATATGTCTGTATACATATACACATATGTATATTGATGTATATATATTGCTATAGATATGGAGGGGGTGTGTGACAGAGAGGGGGTGAGAGTGACAGAGGGGGTGGGACAGGGGAGTGTGAGATCGTCATATACAGTCATATCTGTAGATAGTCAGATCTGTCTGTCTATGTATATGTATCTACATATATCTATATCTGTATGTGTGTATTACATATATATGTTTGTACATATTCTATCTATCTACATCTGTCTATGTATTCCTACATCCCTCTCTATGTATGTATACATATATGCATATATATATATATATATATATATATATATATATATATATATATATATATACATACATACATATATTGACATACATACATATCCATATGATAGGTATATCAACATGTTTGTTTACAAAACTGTATACACACACTAACATACTGCTAAACATACATAACTGTGAAACCTACTTTGTACATTGCACTACAACCTACATTCAACCTACATTGATATGTGCACATAGATGCCCTCACATACATATGTATGTACAGCCTTCACTGATAGTTGCTGTATGTCTCCTGCCCTTTGCACATCTTCATATACATATGGATACAGACCAATGACACATATGGAGGGTTCACAGTATGTAGACTTTTATAGTATTACTTTACATTACCTGTGTTTGTCACAGCTGCTTGTGTTGCCATCTGGTTTCGTGTCCTGCTGCTCCACTTGCCAGTTGTCAGCTTTCAAGTGATTGTTGCTGAGCTGTTTTGTTTGTGTATGTTTATTTTTTTCTCTCTCTCTCTCTCTGTCTCTCCCTACCTCCACAGGGTGCAATGAAAGTATTGCATGTGTGGACTGGGAGTACAGCATGCTTTTGTAGGTATCTGCATATGTCCATGTGATGGCCTCTGCACCAATTGTTAGCCAGCATTTGCTAATTGCATGCAGCCAGTTGTGTACTGATTGCAGTTCTCACTGTTATTTCAGGACAGTGCTATAAAAAGGTATGTGAGATAGGCGTAGCCCTTTCAGATTTTAAGGGCAGGGACCATGCTGGTATGCTGTGGACATTGTTCTGTGAGTGTAAAGGTTAGTATCTCTCTCATATTTCTGGCTGTGTTGTAGATTAACATTTCTCCATTCATTTCTCCAGTTTCCTGTACTAAGTGTGTATGTACACTGACACCTCAGACTACAACTAGTGTTAATGTGTGTGTGTGTGCTTTCCTGTGGGACATGTGGTGTAACTGGTGTATAGCAGTGGCTCTTGCACTTTGTTGCTATGGCTTCAATATTTGCCCTTTACATTCACTACTTGTATGCCTGCTAGGTGTCTTGACTGTAGTGTGTTGCTGTGGATTTCCTATTTTCCATGTACATTCACACCTTGGAATGCTTGCTATATCTGCTAGGGTGTTACTGCATGCAGTATGGTCTGGCCATGGTGTGGGCCTTGACATCTATTAGGGTATTTGAGTATGCTGCTGAGCAGGCCCCAGAGACTCTCAGGTGCATCTTTTATGCGCCTCATGGAATGGTACATATCAGTGGGGTACACCCATTAAATTGTCTGGTATTCTGCAGTTGTTACTGTGCGATGGCATGAGCATATGTATCACTACACTATTTCTGCCGAGCAGGTGTTGCATACTTTCAGTACTTCATAGTTACCATTGCATGTGTTGTGACACCTTTCTGCCTACTGTTTGTACATTTCAGAGGGAGTCTGTGGGGCATCCCTGTAACTCAGTCACTGTTGCTATGTCTAGGCTCTTAACTATTCAAATATGGCAGTGTCAGACCTCTCACGTGTACAGATATTTGCAGGTTGTCCACATTTTTGCCTCATATTTTGGTCAATATCTCATGAACAGCTCTTTCTGGCAAATCACTCTGGGCTCAAGTCAGACTATAGTGACAAACATTTAAGTTTCAGACTTCATACCCTTCCAAACATCTAACAAAATGCAGAACCTGTTACTCTCTGAACTGTCTAAGTTTGTTGTAGCATTATTTGGAATGTGTCCCTGTTTTTGGCCCTTTGCTCCACATTTTTTATTACTTGGTCCGGATGTGTTCCTGTAAGAGGTTGTGGGGTATGGGCAGTGATTATCCTGCTGTGAGTATGTGTGTGGCTTGCAAGGTGCTACAGTGACATTATTACCTACTAGCTACCAACTAGCATGGCTGTTTCTGTTCACACACTAGTATTCTAGAAATCCATTAGATTTGACAGTAAATATACATGACATGCTTTGTGTACTACACATCCTATATTCCCTTTACATTCATTCCTACTATTGCATGATATATTTATTGTAGCACAATGTTCTTATATAGCAGTCATGACTTAGTGGTAAGTCATGCAGACTACTGTATCCTGGGTTCGGGACTGACAGTGGGATTTTATTTTGCTTTTGAGCAGACTACAGGACTTGTCATTCAGAGTGACTAAGGCACTTTTAAGCAGTTGTAACCAGGTTAGTGCTGGTTTGCGCGGAGCTCCCGCATGCGCACTGGCGTTCAGCTCTGCACACACCCGCTTACAACCGCTTAAAAGTGCTTACTCTTGCACACACCCGCTATTTTCTTTGAAAGAAATGAAAATGGGGAGGCATGAAAGTGGTGAAAAAGGGGTCACAAAGAGGGTAAGACAGTAGGGAAATAAGCTTGGGTTTTGCAGGAGGGATGTAGGTAAGGCCCATAGCTGCCCATTTCTTCATCAGCAACAGCTGTGCATATGTTTGTAATTTGGTGTGACATTTGAAACCTTCCACCCCTGAGAGAGGTCTGAGGACAACAATAATACTTGTTGTACAGCCAATTGTAATTGACAGTTTCCATGTCCAGCAGACATGTGTGCGAAATGGGCAGCTATGTATGGGGCGTAATTTTTTTGTGGGTACAGAGTGCCCTTTTTTTTTTTTCAGATGAGAGTGGTATGTCAGGTAAGGGAAGTTGGTATAGCTGGGGAGGTAGGTTGGGTAGGTCAACAGACAAGACAAACAAGACGCATACAGGGGCGGTGTATGACACATGTGGGGGGGTTACACAATTGACGGGGACAGATGTTTGGATATCTAGAGCCCATGACCCCACAGATGGCAACAGTGGAACTGATATCCCCACCCATGGACAGTTGCCACTGTGCCTTCACTGCCCAGGACGGGGATGTGCTGGGGGCTGTGTAGGCCAGGCAGCAGGCATGCCCATTAGTTGTGCCACCTGTGCCTCAAGCTGGCGTAAAGGCCCAAGAACAGCTTCCCGGATCTCCCTACGCACCACAGTCAGGACACTATGGAGGGTGAGTGGTTGTTCTCCTCCGGCCACACTTGCAGAGGGGGTATGAGCCCCATCCCCTGCACCGCGTCCACCAGCAGGTGGCACAGGGCCACCGGAGGAGGGTCCGGACTGGGCACTACTGCCAGGTGCACTCGCCAGCTGAGGTGGGAGAGGTGGGTCCGCTGGAACCCGCCTTCCCTGTCATACTATGTTTTGCATTATGTCATGACAGTTTGGGTTAGTAACATACACAGCATGCATTAGTATTCCCATTAACTAAACACCCAGATATTCAAACCATTGAACAGCAAGCATAACACATGCATAATTTGAACATCAATACACAGTCCAACAACATGCAGGGTTGATTGATGGCAACAGGCCATCAGGTTTGGATATATGAACAGGGCAGATGCATCAACGTACATGCAAATATGTATGACCCAACAGGACAAATGTCCAGGGGTGTTAATTGTGATTGCACATACCAATTTCACGTGGAATGGATTATATGTGGTTATAGGGTAGGGTGAAGAAAATTTAATTAACACCTTCAAATACCAATACATATGCTGTATATTTCTAATAGCTGCAGATATATACACAGTACAGTTCTACCTACAGTTTCCTATGTGATAACTACTTCAAGTTGGTGATAGGAATGTTACTGCTACATCAATAAACATTTTCAGTTTTATTCATACACATTCATATCTTGCTCTGTTCGGCTACATCATCCTGCTACATTTGCTTTATATAGCTATAGACAACTGTGGATGTTTGGTATTTCAAACAACCATACTATGTGCATATTGCAGACTAAGAGCAACATATCCAGATTTTGGGGTACACATTCCAGCTGCCGGAACATTTTCTACACATTTCACAGTTTGGTTCTGCTTGTCACATTCATTTCATTCTGTACTGACTGCAGTATACTTTATTCAGGAGTTATTACTACTTTATTGGTGGATTCATAACTCTTTCTCACACTCTCTCACTTGTTTTATTTTTACAATTCAGGATGGTCCTTAATTCTAGGCTTTGTTGACATGTTTTACCTGTAGTTATTACAATCCTTTCCAACAGTCTCACTTCTGTCATATTTCTGCATTTCAACAGGGATATATTTCACACATGTGTTTTACTCAGCTTCTGCAGCTGTACTTTTCAGCCTGCTGCAGGTTTTGTACTATTATATTACAGGTGGGACATCTTTATTTCAGACTTTATTTCAGACTTTTTCATTTCTCTGTTTGGATTACAGACTGCATCACACTTTTGTAATCAACCAATACTTGCAAACCCTCTTACACTGTTACTTGCACATTTTATTACTTAGTGACTACACTGCACTCTTTTGCTAACTGTCATACTTTTATATTTATTTACAGTTACTGGGAGAGGATTACTGACCTGCCTGGTGGCACAACCGCACCAGCCTATCGCCATAGGCTCTACGGTTTGCAGAACGGACACCTGCAGCTGTAATATAAATAAAGTAATATTGGAATACACATCTCCATAATATCTGCTAGGTTAATTTCTTACATAAATAATTAGATGTAACTTACTGAGTAGTGGGTCATTGGGCATTTGCCGGGCCTCCTGGATCCAACGGTTTAGTTGGTCCTGCTTCCGTCTCTTCAGGTCTGCATGGTGGTGATGGACCTGCTCACCAGTCCTTGGTATCCCTGTGGCACTGGTAAGATCATGAGCCAACCGGTCCCACGCCTCAGCCCTATATGCTCCCCACAGGACCTGGCCCTGCATGAGTTGGGCCTCATGATTGTGGACAAGGAGCCAAACAATATATTTGGACTCCTCAATGCCCCACCTCTGTGCTCAAAAGGAACTACCCTCACCTACACCTGACATTCTGGCTGCAAGTTGGTTCTACAATAGGTTATGCTGTGTATTCCTGCCTATGGGGCTTATATATGCCATTTTTCCCACACTTATATGTGATTGGCCATTTTGGAATTGTATCAGCCTCACAAAACCTGCTTTGTCATGCTCCTCTTTCTATTCATTCCTATATATTTGCTATTACTGCATTTCTAAGTACAGCTGTCATGGCTTAGTGGTTCAGTACCTTGACTATGGTGCATGGTATCCTGGGTTCGAACCTAGCCACTGCTTTTTATATTTTATGACTGTCTACACAGGCTAGGAGGTGTGTCTGTGTAAAGGCAGTTTTGTTACAGCTTGCTCAACGTTGCCCATCGGTTAGCTTGTTGGCACAGCGCACAGCTCCGCGAAAATGGGTTACGCTGGTTTACGCTTCATTTAGCTGTCAGCATGCATATTACATTCATCTCAGCTAGGGGCACACAGTTTCAGTGTGTTAAACCACTGCTCACCTACGGCCACTCATTTTGCACCTGTTAAACCACTGCTCACCTTCGGGCACTCATTTTACACCTGTTAAACCACTGCTCACCTACGGGCAGATGCACTCAACTTGTTAAACTGTAGCTCAGCTATAGGCACATCTGGCATTTTTTATTATTTTATCTCACATTTCTTCAAAATAAATGGCCCATTTCATTACATTTTACATAAAATATAATTTTATATGTGTACATATATGTCAGGGACTTGTTTTGTGCTTATTTCACTAAAAATATAAATTGATGTTGGGGGGGCTCGAACCATGACTGCCTGCTCTTCAGCCGACATCTCTACTGCTACACTATTGCTTCTTGGCTTACTTTGCATATGTAGTTCTTATATGCTTTTCCACTGACTGCTAACTGTGGCTAAGCTACGGGCATGCCCGTGCAAATGAGCGCACTCACGGGCAAACATCTTTACAATTTAAAAAAATATATAACATGTTCATTTATATAATTTTATGTTCATAGTCTGTGGGGCCATGTGTTGTGTTGTGTGTTTATTCACATTTCCATGGACTCTGTCGTGGGTGTTTACTTTCGGGACTTTTAATCTTCTGGGGGCGTGTCCATTTGCAGGGCTTGGCCTACGGACACGCCCCCTACTGTCTTCCACGGACCGTGTAAGCCTTAGGTGTGATTCACCATGCCCTCATGCATATGCATGACATGCTGACATCACACTGTTTAACTGCAGCCTCCATGTAAGCCTTGTAACTCTTACACGGAGGCTTCGTGAATCCTGCCCATACATCTTGTAACCATTTCAAACTCCTAAGAACAAGTATATAAAAAACTTTACTACCAGATACTATATAATAAAAAATAATAATAAAATAAAGGAAAAAATAATTTTATATTTCCTAATAGTCAACTTTCTATATTTCAAAAAGCATTTGATATGTATTGCATCATTTAATCCTGTTTTTTTTGTCTGCCCTCAACTTTATTTGTCAAGAAGTCTCTCTCTGTTCTATCACGTTTTTAAAGTCTCCTCCCCTGGGATCTGCTTTAACCACCTCCCAAACTGAAAATAAAAACTTCTTAAATTTTCTACAGACAACTGAATACGGTTATTCTCATCCTTATTTTTGATACTATACATGTGTTCTCTCATTCATTCCATCAAGGTGCATGTGGTCATTCCTACATAAAATGCTTCGCATCCACTGCACAAAGTAATATATACTAAACCTTTTACTTTACAAGTTAAAAGACCTGACACTTTAATGGTATATTTGATGTGGGGTAAGCTTACAAATGGCCCTTCCAAAATAGACCTACAGAAGTAGCAATGCCCACACTTAAATATCCCCATCTGCTGGGCTATAGCTGGACCACTGCTCCTAGAGGAACACCTTTCCAAGACATTCTTTAAACAGTTGTTCCTGTAAACAAAATTAGGCTTAGTACCTAAAATTTTTACTAACTGACTGTTACCTTCCACAATTCTCCAGTTTCTTTGAATGATCTCCCGAATTCCCCCACTATCTGTAGTCATGTCAAGATTACATACTATACCAAAATGGGATGTTCTTCCCTCTTTACTGTTGTTAATAACAAGTGTCCTCAAAATGGGTGGATACATCTGATTTCTTTTTTCCATAATGTCTCTCTGTAAAGACTCTAAGTATTCCAACTCATAACGCCTGTCAAGAAACATAGAAGTGATCCTATGACATTCACCATCTAATTCCATACAAGAGGTAGTCATACGACAAGTTCATATGCACTGCCCCTTGGGGATATTCTTTTTACTAAAATGGGGATGATTACTTTTAAAATGTAAATAACTATTCATAAAGGTGTCCTTTCTATAAATTTTGCTTTAAAATTGCCTGTCCAATTCATTCCATTCTAAGGTCACATCAAGAAAATCCACCCTGTTTCCAAGGTCACTTTTTATGAACTGTAAATACCCTGATTGGGAATTCAAATCTTCCAAAAACTGTTCACTAGTGTTACGGTCTCCCTCCATAATGAAAATGAGATCATCTACAAATCTAGCATAAAAATATATCTTATATGTCAATTTCAACCTTGAAAGAATATTAGCTTCCCACTAAGCCATCACTATGTTGGCATAAGATGGTGCCACTGGTGAACCCATCGCGACCCCCTTACACTGTTTGAAGAAACGTCCATCAATAGTGAAATAATTATGCTCCAAAATAATTTATAATAAACTGCAAACCACATTTATTTGACATGGTTCTAAATTGGAACATGGAAAGAGAAATTCTCTTACTGCTTCCACTCCCTGTTCATGGGGAATGCAAGTAAATAATGCCACTACATCCACCGTCATAATAAAATGCTTGTCTTTGTCAAAAGCAAAATCTGTAAGAAAATCTCTAAACCTGTCTAACAGATCGCAGGAGTCTTTTAAATTAGAGGGCAGACTCTGAACTACTGGATTCAAATAGAAATCAATCACCAAAGCTAAACCTTCAGTGACAGAATGGGGGTCAGACACAATAGGTCTGAACAGAGGGTCGGTCATACACTTATGTATTTTGGGAATGCCAAATAATGTACCGACCCTTAGTTTTTCTACTAAACAAAAATTGTACTTTCTCACGTCCATAACATCATTCATAAGTGCTTCATATAGATGTGTATTGATGAATTGAAAACTCCTATGAATATCCCTGACATTTACTGCAGAATATTCTTCTTTATTGTTTAATAATTTAAACATAGAAGTTTTATATTGCTCATTAGTCATTACTACAATGTTGAGCCCCTTGTCACTCATCATATACCGTAAGTTTCTCCTAGAGGTAAGCTCAGTTAGGACTACCCGTTCTAAACTAGTCAGGTTATCAAACCATTTTTTTCTTTTTGTTACCTCTGTCCAAATAATGGCTAATATCTCGCATGCATGCCTCCTCAAAAATCTTTAGTGTCTGACTAAGTGCTGGTGTATAACTAGAAGGTTTATAAAAGTCATTGTAGTCACCTTTAACCTGTTTTAATATATAATTCAAATTTAATTTACGAACATACTGTTTTAAATCAATAACAGTCTTAGAATAGTCCGTCCTTTTAGGGGGTACAAAGTTAAAGCCGTAGCTCAACAATTTAACCTGGGAATCACTTAAAGTCATCCCAGAAAAATTAATAATTTTGAAATGATCATCAAAATGTCTTACTGATCATGGTTGGAGGATTCTGAAGTTATCAGTCCTCTTTGCTTCACATTCCGAGTCCTTAAAACTCGATTTTCTCTTTTGAGTAAAAAAGCAGCTTTACTACATGCTCCTGCTATGTTCAAACCCACTGCAGCTGTGTTAACAGCTGCTTTATTATCTGCAACAGAGCCTCCTGATTCTATCTCACTCTCATCGCCAGAAGGAGCTGCGGCCTGATTCTACACCCTAAAAAACCTGGTGACCAATTTTGAGGAAAGTGATTGATCAATAGAACTCTGTACCCAACACAGTCTATTTGTAGACTGTTTGCAAAACCAGCCTGCCTTTTTCTGATATGCAAAATCATTATTTTGTGAAATATTTTCTTTTTTGTTACTGGAATCAGGAACAAAATGAATATATGCATTGCCATTCTCATAAGCTTCCACATCTTACGCTCTATAACTTCATTCTCATGACTCTCAACTTCATTTCGAAGCTGATCATATAAATTGTCAAGAGTCAAAGTCTTTTACCATAGAACTGAGTTCATCATCAAGTTTCATGATATCCTGTTTAAGAGAGGACAGCTTCTTCTTGTTATTGTCTATCAGTAATTTTAAAAACTGAATAGCAGTGTTATTGAAAAACTTTGTTAACTCATCAAAGAAAAGATCAGTGGCCTTAGTAACATTGGGACATTTAAAGAATCTTAAGCCCTTGGGCATTATTTAAAGTTCAACACATCTCTGAAAATAATGAATTTCCAGATCCACTGACCGATACTTTTTCAGTAACCTACACAATTTGTCACTCTTAAAGTTGAACTCGTCAGTTCTAGCTTTGGCCACCTTATAATCTTCCTTCAAAAAAGGGTCAAACCTGCTTTGCAGAACAGAGCGTACATCATTATACTGCAAAGGTCTAATGTTAGCTCCAGACCCCAAATTATTTTCACTAGGGCCACTTGAAGCATTACAGTCTATAACAGTCATTCGTTCATCATCTGAAGTAGATGTTATTTCAGCAGTAAGATTTTCTTTAGATACCAATATCCTTAATGTCTTTTGTATTTCATTTAATGAAGTCACCAATAAATGAAACAAACCATTTTCACCCACCGATGGTGTAGAGTGGTAGAGTCATATCCATTAAAGGATCCCCTTCCACCTCGGCCATCAGAAAGCACTTGACTCTGAACCAACAAAAGAAACAAAGTGCAACCACAGCAAAATTACCAAATTAACTTAGAGCAGTGGCACTGATGGTCAACAAAGACTGGAAGATACAGATTTAGCGTAAAAAAAAATTAATTTCCACTTTCGTCTCACCAAGACTTCATCAGAAAAGCAAATAAAACAGTAATTTATTACAAACAATCAATTAAACAATGAAATTCACATTAGCTCAAAACCATACATAAATTAAAAAATATCAAATGCTTTTTGAAATATAGAAAGTTGACTTTTAGGAAAATGTAAAATATTTTTTTCCTTTATTTTTATTATTATTTTTTATTATATAGTGTCTGGTAGTAATGTTTTTTATATACTTGTTATTAGGAGTTTGAAATGGTTACAAGATGTATGCCTTTTTAAATTTATGAATGGTTTTGAGCTAATGTGAATTTCATTGGTTGATTGATTAATTGTTTGCAATAGGAATGCATTTAAGATGTGGTGCTTCAGTTTTACTGTTTTATTTGCTTTTCTTTTGAAGTCTTGGTGAGACGAAAGCAGAAATTAAAATGTTCTTACTCTAAATCTGTATCTTCCAGTCTTTATTGACCATCAGCGCCACTGTTCTAAGTGAATTTGATTTTGCTGTGGCTGCACTTTGTTTCTTTTGTTGAACATGTTGAATATGTTGAACATACTCCCCTTTATTAGAGAAAGTGGGAAAGAACACTGATAACTGGATGGACTGATTAATATTGTTCTCGGTAGCTCCTTTCGGCATATAGGACAAATTGGTACATAAAGACACTCTGTCTTTATGAAAAAGAATGTAAGAAGGTTTAAAAGATAAAGCCTGTAATTCAGAAATCCTTTTAGCAGAAGTTATAGCCACCAAGAAGACCAAGAGGACTGTCTTTCATGACACAAACGTCTTGCAAAAGTTCATATGGAACAGTGGTTAAGGTATTTGTTTCATATGCCTAAGGTGCAAGTTTTGACTCTCACCTCTGCTAAGAGCTCATTGATTAATCTCTGTCTTATATTGCCTACTTAGAGGCAATCTCTGCTTGACTTACAAAGCCATGTCTGACCCAGCTCTGTTAGAAATGCTACATCTAAAGAAATCTCAATCCCTCCACACCACATGCTCCAGAGACCTCAACCTCATTACCACAATCAACAAAACGTGCTGGAGGGACAGGTTCATAACCCAGAGACTGCCCATGATATAGAATAGACTTCCCATACATGTCAAACAGAGCACCTCACTGGCCCTCTTCAAGAGAAATCTTGATGAGTGGATGGGAAATAGAAAATTCACCCCAGGGATCAGTCCAGTGGCTCTACTCAACATAGACACTGGGAACTAAGGTCAGGTGGCATGATGCCAGGGTAATCCTATGGGCTAGGCTTGTAAAGGCTCCAGGGTCATTAGGCTAGTACACACCTATGAACCTATGTTGTAACTAGCTGCTGGTTCAAAAGGTCACTAGGTCAAAGCCTGCAACACAAATGTGAGATCCCAAGGGGGAGATAGGTCCTTAATTGGGGGCCTGAACAAGAAAACACCTTTCATGAAAGATTTGCATAGTCTATAGGTGAAAACAGAGCACAATTCACTTGCTGTATGGAAATTGGAAATAGCAGCCAACTGTAATTTGAAAGTGGAGAAACTAGCACCTTCTTTGAAAAGGGTTACTAAGAAATAGCAAAACAACTGAAACTGGTGCTGAGAAAGGCTCAATTTTCCTGCTCATGGCCCAAATAACAATTTTCTTCCATTTGATGTTGTAGACTTTATTAGTGGAAGGCTTTTGCGAGGCTAAAAGAATTTTTCAGACCAGGGACTTAAGCCTGGACTGTCTCCCCATAGGGTTGAAAGTGGAGAAACCAACCGGTCAATTTAAGGGCTTCAATGTTTGGATGCTGCATCCTTGATGGGTGAGAAAGGAGGTCCTGACTTGGCTCCAGAATCCAACGAGGATATTTCCGATGAGACCATAGGAAACAAAACCACACCCGATAAGGCCAGAAGGGGTCAAATAGGATGACTGAGCCCTTCAACCTGCTTGACTCCTGCAGAAACTTTGGGATGAGCAGAGGAAGAGGGTAAGCATACAGGAGACCTTAGGTCAATCATGGACTAGTGCATTCCTTGGGAACTCCCCCGGAGGAAGGATCAGAGTGAAGAACTTGGTGAATTTGTTGTTGATGGGAGCAGCAAACAGGTCACAGCAAGGTCGATCACATGGCTAAAGATCATGTTCACCACTGACTGACTGAGGTTCCACTCGTGCAATCCCAAGAGTGATCTGCTGAGCCTGTCTGCCAGATCGCTGGCTTTCCCTGGGATGTGCATTGCAACTAGAAAGTGATCTGAAGATATCACCCATTCCCACACCCTCATGGCCTTCCTTGTTTGTTGGTGTACCATACAACAGACAAGTTGTCAGTGTGTATTGTAATAGTCCCCAAGGGGAGAACGTCCTGAAAAGCTTGCAACACTAGGAGGACTGCTCTCATCTCTAGGACACTGATATGCAACCTGGTCTCTGTAGGGGACCACGTGCCTTAGACCATCTTCCCATTGTAATACCACCCCACCACAACTGGGAAGTGTCTGTGGTCACAGTGGCTATAGAGGAGCTGTTCAAGAACAGTCTGCCTAGAATGACATTTTCTGACTGTATCCACCAACTGAGGTGATGCCTGCAAATGAAAGTCAACCTGATGTGAAGGGACAACAGCTGATAAAGGATGGACCATTGTGTTGCTGATGAACACTGAAGAACCCACATGAAAAACCTAGCTAGAGGGACAAACAGAATGGCTGCAGACATGGACCCTAGGATCTGCAGAATTAAGAGAGCTGTGAGGGTCTGTTGGGCTAACAGTTCTTGCACCTGATTTCTCAAAAAATGGTTACTCTGTGAGAAGGAAGATAAGTGATCTAATCCCTTGTATTGAGCTGCATACCTATGAACTCCAGGTTCTGTACTGGAGTCAGGTTTGATTTGCTCATGCTTATGATGATGCCCAGGGAATGTGATAACTGGATTAAATAATCCCTGGCTTGGATTAGCTGATGTTGCATCATGGGGGTGGTCAGGAGCCAATCATCTAAATATGGAAACACCTGGAATCCACTGAGCTTCAGGTGAGCCGTTACCACCACCATGCATTTGGTGAATACCCGGGGGCTATGGTGAGCCCAAAGTGCAGTGCACTGAATTGGAAATGATTGGCTCCCAGATGGAAGGGCGGATATCTCCTGGACAGCTTTTCTATTTTGATGGGATAATATGGATCCTTGAGATCTATTGAGCGCATCCAGTCGGGCTTGTGCAACAGCAGCTGAATGGACTGATTTGTAACCATTCAGAACCTCAAATTCTTTACATATTCATTTAATTTGCTTAGATCCAGAATATCTCTTAGGTCCCCTGTCTTTTTTGTCACCAGAAGCAAGCAGGATTAGGTTCTGAATCCTCTTTGTTCAGTTTGGACCTCTTGAATAACACTTTTTAGCAACAGTTGTTAGATTTCCTGTGCTGCCTGTTCCCTTTGACTGGGTGACATGTCAGGAAGGCTTTTGAAGTTTGGGGGAAGAAGAGAAAAGGGAATGTAATAACCTTTGGATATTATGCTGAGCACCCAACAGTTTTGAGTCAACTGGGTCCAGGCTTCTGGGTGCAAAGCTAGTCAACCCCCGACTGCCTCCAGAGATGGACAGTCAGGTTGAACTTCAGGAGTGCTTGTAGGCCTTATTGGGAAAGAGTTCCCTAAAGCTCTGGTTCTGTGGACCCCATCTGCCTCTACGGTGGCATCTATTATCAAACCCTTCCCCCTGCATCTAGACGAGGGTTCCCCGACCTGGTCCTGGAAAGGCCCTTGAGATTTGTGAAATCACATTTTCTTTCCTTGATGTTGGTTCCTGGAGAAGGACCTCTGGTGTAGAAAATTTGATTCCAACAGCAGAAAGGGTCTTTCCATCCTTTTCACTGTGGATAAGAGTGTCTCAAACTGATGGCCCAAAAAGGGAAGAGCCATCATAAGGGGCATTATTAAATGATGCCTTAAAGGGCTTTGCAAAATCACATAGCCTCATCCAGGTATGCCTCCTTAGGGAAAGTCCTGAAATGGCTGCTCGTGAGCTGCCCTCCATAGTGTAGTAGATTAACCTCACTGATGAGTTTGTGATGGGCTGGGTGAAACAGTGGTCAGCTTGGGAGAAACTTTCTTAAATTCCTCTGCAAGCTTGGACTCTGAGAGAAAAGATGAGAGTTCCATGATCAGATCTCTTTGCAGCCTAGTAAAATGAGCCAGACAATTCAACAACCTCAGCACAAAGGTGGCCAAGGAATAGATGCACTTCCCAAACTGTCCAGCCCTCTAGACTCCTTGTTAGTTGGATGTACATTGGCAGTTTCTTCTGCCAGCTTCTTTTTTATGGCTGCTGCCACCACAATAGCATTGACTACAGGATCCTTACTCCAGTGTTTTCTGTCTGTGGGGGGGGGGGGGTACTAGAAATGGATCTGTTCATTCTGATATGGGCTTGATGGTGCCTGTCTCGTTCCATGCTTTGCAAGACATTAAAGCCACTGGGGGATCTGCTGGGGGGGGTCATCCAAAATGTAGATGGGCCTGTCCCAAATGCCTCCAAGAGAACTGACTCCTCAGAGGAAAGACTTTGGGTAGACCACTCACCTTTCTGCTTTTGGCTCTCTAAAATATCCCCAAAGGAGATGTCTTTAGGCAGAGATAAGGGAATCCTACCCCCTCATCGAAGTCACTATCCGTGGTTACAGACTCCAATAGGGAGTCCATGTGCCTCCTTTTACACGTCTTCTTTCCAGGGACTGTTTTAGCTCAGAAATCTGTGGAAATATCAAAAGAAGGGGATCCTCTTGAGCAGGGAATTATAGGAGGCCATTCAGGACAGAAAGACACATGGCTGGATGAGATGGAGCAAGGCCTATATCCGATGAGGGTGTAGGGCAGGATGGGAAACATGTGCTGTTATATCTTCAACTATGGAGAAAACCATCTCTACTATCTGAAAGGCTGAAGGTCCTGGAGAAGCCCTCTCGATCTCCCCCCAGAGCCAAAAATACTGAGGAAAAATGAGCAGAACTCACTCTGGATCCACGGCCTCAAGAAGAGATCTGACCCGAGCTCTCGAGTGCTAAGGAGCCTAAGGGAAGTGACAGCTCAGAGAAAGATGGAGCCAAACCCAGCCCACCAGACCCAGAACTGATGTCACTCTGCTCCGAAAAGGCCAGAACAGGGCTAGTCAAGGGCATCCTCAGCATCAAGAGGAGAACTTCCTCTGTGCCAAGCCCAACATGCACAGTACTCCCTAATCCTGTGACTCCAAAACTGAGGGTTGGATTAGAGAAGGAGTCCTGATGGGATGGCCTGGGTAGCTCACAGATCTAGCAGGGGATGGATCTGATAATCCCCCCATCTGGATCTGGGCCTTGAGGAACCTCCTCATCATCCTGTCCATATCCACCTTCGACCAACTTCTGGAGGACCTGGATGAGACCAACGAGGGGGGCTGGGAATGCTTTGACTTAGAGGAAGGCACAGGAGACCTTGTCAAGGTCCTCATATCTAGAGGTATGGGATCCAATGTAGGAGACTATGAGGGCATAGGGATATAGTAATAATCTCCCCCAGATCTGTAAAGACTGTAGGATCTGACAGAGGTAACTTCTGTGGAGCCAAAGTCAGACCCATAGATCTCTTGGGCTTCTAGTCCCTCAGGAGGGACATCTTTTTTAGACTCTTTAGCAGGAGCAGGAGATGTATGAAGAAGAAGAAGCCACATAAGGGTCTGAGCCTCCTGAGGAGAGGGAAAGGCCCCCTAAGAATACATTTATTTCTATGGTCTGCTAAAGCCTGTGGGTTGAAAGCAACACAGATGTTGCACTCCACTTTCAAAAGTTCAGCACCCACGAGGTATACCCACTACTTCATCATGGTTGGGGATGTTATGCTCACAGGAAGTGCATCATTTAAAGCCAGGTGCAGCTTTGTCTGCCATGGCCTACCAAACTGTCATCTATTAATTCAAAGTTTCTTCTCTAAATTCTAGTTATGTTAATTTTAAGCTATTTGTAAAGTAATGTATGCACACACACACACACACACACACACACACACACACACACACACACACACACTCAAAACTGCAAACCAGGAACAGCTCTAACCCATCCAGTTCAAGCAAATGAGATCTGAGTTACTTGGTGGATACAGGTTATTATGGGTAGGAGGGAGGAACTTGATTCGGGTTGGACAAGTCTGTATGTGGCAGGCACATCCGAGGTCACCTCTGAGCAGACGGTATGCGACTGAATATAGCTGGAGTTTCTTCAATCAGGCAGCATATGACAAATTTTGGAGTCCCTTTATCCTTTTGGTGAGGAACTTTTGGGGTGTCTCCAATTGCTGCAGATGGCGGGTGGGATACATCCCGAATGGGGCATTGTACTCGATCATTGGTCTGATAAGTGAAGAGTACAGGGGAACAATGACCTCACTAGATCTGGATGTGAATCCCTTCATGATCAGGTGGGCAATGTAGAAGGTCTTTCTAACCACTTTAGCAATGTGAGTGTCAAAAGAAAGGCCACTGTCAACCTGGGTCCCCAGGTCCCTGATAACCTCTTCTGTGCTTAGTGGATTACCACCTATATGGTAGCTTGGGGTTACCTTGTTTTTCCTGAAGGGTATGACTATACATTTTTTGGCGTTTAACTTCAGGCCATGGCTCTGGCACCAGCTATCTGTTTCCGTGAGTCCCTTCTGAAGGATATCCGTGTCCGATGCACTTTCCACTATGGCGCCAAGTTTGCAGTCGTCTGCAAACATTGTCAGCTAAAGTCCTCCCATGTTGGCCTGTACTTCTGAGAAGTAGATGCCGAACAATAGGGGGCCAAGGACCGAGCCCTGTGGGACACCACTTGTGACCGGCTTGAAGTCTGACATAGCGCCAGCAACTCTAACCCTGTGGGTTCTGCCCTTAAGCCAGTTTGCAACCCATCTTGTGACATATGGATTTACATTTAAGCTGGTAAGTTTTTCTACAATATCCGAGTGGGGTATTGTGTCGAAAGCCTTTGCAAGGTTGAGGTAGGCTGTATGGACTGCCTTTCCCTCATCATTGGCCTTGGTGACTGTTTCGAAGAAGTCGACCAAGTTCAAAAGGCATGATCTGCCCTTGACGAAGCCAAACTGGGTCGGGTCCAATGTCTGCAAGTCCCCTATATCTTTGTTTATGAGCTCCATTATGATCCTCTCCATAGCTTTGCAGATTAGACTTGTTAAGCTTATGGGGCGGTAATTACCAGGGTCCGTAGAGGCACCGCCTTTGTGGAGTGGGACCACAGTTGCCGTACGCCACTCCTTGGGCACGTATCCTGTGGTAAGGCTGAGATTAAACAGCTACCTTATGTGCGGGTTTAATTCCTCATTTAGCTCATGTAGCACACAGCCGGGGACACCATCCGGTCCCATTGATGCTGTGTTTTTAGCTTTAGAGAGAGCAGCTTTCTCCTGCGCATTTGAGATGTCTGGGAGGCTACACTCTGCTGGAATAGTTATCTCTCCTTTAGGGGGGGAGAGGGGGGTGAAGTTTGCACTGAACCTGTCTGCCAGTATGTTGGCAATGTCTGTGGGTTCAGTGATTTTTGTATCATTTTGGACTAATTCTGAGCATATCTGGGAGTTTCCACCCAGGTTCGTAACATTGCTGAAAAAGGCCTTATGATTGTCCTTTGAATCCATGGCAATTTTTCTCTCAAAATTGGCCTTAGTTGATTTTATGAGTGCTCGTATTTTTTTACTAATAATGATCAGGCGTGACTTCCCTTTTATGGATTTTGTTCTATCATGTAATAGCTTTCTCCTCTTATTGTAAAGTTTGTTAATGGCTGGGGTCCACCAGACTGGACGTTTGCCCTTTGTGGAAAGAGTCTTGGTTTTATTTGGGATTGCCTGATCCATGCAGTCCTGGAGGTGTTCATGGAAGGCATTTTTAAGGGCTTCCGCAGCTTGGGTTGTAGTTTCCACTGGCTCAGAGGCCTTGAAGGATACCACACCAGTCTTGAGTAGTGTGAAGTTTGCTTTAGAGAAGTTCTTCACTGTGGCCTTTTTTGTTTGGGGTGGGGGCGGGTTGTGGATTTCCAGTGAGATTAGTTTATGATCAGATCTCACCAATGAGGGATATATTTCTGGTGTGGAGCATTTTGTCCCCATGTTTGTGATAATGAGATCTAGTATATTTTCTCCTCTCGTGGGAACAGTGACTAGCTGTTCCATGGCATTTGAATTTATGAACTCCAGGAACCGTTGGGCTAGAAAGTTAGGGCTTGAGTAATGTTCCCAGTCTATATTCAGGTAGTTGAAGTCACCCAATATGATGGTGTTTGGAGATACATTTATACCCTCCAGTGTCTTCAGGAAGGCTGTGTGGGGTTCCTGAGTTTGAGAGGGTGGCCTGTAGCATGCTACAATTTGTAGAGCAGTTTTGCCTATGGTTAGTTGCACCTGGATGGTTTCGAAGCTTGCATTGCCACCAACCTGGAGGTGTGGGTATCCTTTATGAATATGGATACACCCCTCCTTTTGTGGTGTGGTCCGGGTTTTGGGGCGGGCGCATTATATGAGGTAAAACCTAATAGTGCCGGGTGCTCTCAGGAGCCTTGAACCAGGTTTCAGTTACAGCACAGACATCGATGCTCTCCATACTGAGAAGGGCCTTGAGTGCGTGCATTTTGAGATTTAGACTTCTGGCATTGAGCAGCATTACCCTCAGTTTCTTCCCATTTTTGTTTTTTAGGGTGGTAGGTTTAGAATTTGAGCCTTGCCTAAAAAGGCACTATGGGGTGGCAAGAGCCTTAGCCAATATCCGTAATCCCAGGGTGACAGGTGCAAGCCGTCCCTTGAAGCAGCGTGGCTTGTCAAGCATGTCATCTCAGGCAGACAGACACTGGATCCCCTTTGAATGACACCAGACATTAAGCCAATTGTTAAAGCTGATCATCTTGTCTCTATATTGTGGCATCATTCTTGGTGAAGGAAGGATACTGCTCAGGGTCAGGGTCATACCTGCCTGGGCTACATAATCAGAGAGCTCCTCTATGTCTCTTTTCATGTAGTCCAGGGAGGTACATCTCAGGTCGTTCACACCAGCATGGACAATGACTGTGTCATATTTGTACTTGCCGTGGAGTGACCTGAGTGCTTGTGTTATGTGGCGGATTCTAGCACCCAATAGGCAGCTTACTGTGACCCTCTCCTTGTTCAGCCTGGTGAGTGGGACGTCAGTGTGTCTGACTATGGAGTCACCTATGACAAGTATGTTTGGTGTTGTATTTGGCCTTAAGGGCTGTGACTACTTTGCACACTGATTTTGTGGTTTATGTGTTGCTTGTGGGGTGTCTTGAGGTAGCAGTTGTTTGGGTGTCTGCTTTGGAGGCCTCTGCTGTTTAGGTAAATTTTTACTCAGAGCCTCCAGTATATCTTTGTGTGTTTATGTGTTTGATTCAGTGGTGTGGTAGCATTATGTGAGGCTGGTTTTGTGGTGTGTGTAGTTGTCTTCTCCTCCTGTCTGGTCTTGCCAGTCCTGAGTTGAGAGAGCTCAGCCTCCAGTTTGGCTAAATAGCTGCATCTCTCAAGTATTTGTGTTATGTGGGAGGAGGAGAGGGTTGTCTGTGTACATGAGGCAGTTATAACATTGCCTCAAGATTCCCAGATTCACCAGCTGGACTGGAGAGGAGATTGACAACTGACCTTTGGACATGCTAGAATAATATTGGGAATTCCTTAATAATTGAAAACAAGGGCCAGTGGGGAGTGAGGATGTAGTGCTTTTAATTTTTAGTGCTGACTTATATAATTGCTTTAGTGAGCAAGTGCCAGGTAACTTGAGTGCAATGTGTTACAAGTAACTAAATGCAAAAACGACAAACAGTAACTTTCTTTCAAGTGAAACAAGGAAATAAGTACAGTAAGCAATGCAGATATCACTAGTGATCCACTGAAGCGCTGAGAAGCCGCATATTAGGTGGAATTAGCTTTCCAGGGAAATAACAAGCAAACAAACAACAAGCATATAAACAAAGCTAGATTCAGCAGGCCTGGATCTAGTCTATGCTACAGCAAACAAGGTGTACCAATTTCAGTAAGATACAGTTCAAATATTCAGGCACTATAAACCTTTAACCAGAAATTCCCAGCTCAGAAGGGCAGAGTCCAGCCTCTTCTCCCACAAGAGTGCAGACCACGAACCTTCTTAATGTAAAATAACTGGCCTGAAGCCCAAGTGCTTAAACCAGAACTAATACACTTGGACACTGGGCTCTCAATCAGCAGTTCCCAACTTAGAAGGATGAAAGCTACCTGTCCTGCCACCACAGTGCTTGCCACAAACCTTCCTAATGTAAAACAACTGGTCTGAAGCCCAAGTGCTTAATCCAAAAGACTTAGAATGATAGCTACACTTTAATCAAGTTACAACCAAGCAGTAATAAATACAATTGAATACTTTAGAGAATGTCTGGATTAGTGCTCAAGTTACACAAACAAAGCTAGATCCAGCAGGCCCGAATCCAGTCTATGCCACAGCAAACAAGGCACACCAACTTCAGTAAGAAGCAGTTCAGATATGCATGCACTATAAGCCTTTAACCAGAAATTCCCAGCTCAGAAGGGCAGAGTCCTGCCTCTCCTCCCACAAGAGTGCAGACCACGAACCCTCTTAATGTAAAATAACTGGCCTGAAAGCCCCAGTGCTTAAACCAGAATTAATACACTTTTAGAATAACAGACACTGAGCCCTCAATCAGCAGTTCCCAACCTAGAAGGATGTAAGCTACCTGTTCTGCCACAACAGTGCAGACCACAAACCCTCTCAGTGCAAAACAACTGGTCCGAAGCCCAAGTGTTTAAACCAAAAGGCTTAGAATGAGTTACACCAAGCAGTAATAAATACAATTGAGTATTTTAAGATGATGCAAAAGTAAAATGAAGTAGGTAGAAGCACAAGTACAGTAAAAGCAGATGAAAATTTTTTTTTTTTTATTTATTTATTTTTTTTTAATCTGAACAAGTGCTGAGATCAAAGAAACAGATTTGAGTGCTGAAACTAGAAAACTGGCTAGTTATAAGAAAAAAAACAAGTTAGAAGGCTTCCCTCAAACACAGAAGGGCTTGGGGGCTCAGAAGCCTACAAATAATCTATACCACTTAACAGGAAAGGCAGGAAATAAGCTTAATTTTTTTTTTGTCTGTTTCCCAGATGCTCTCTTTGTACACAGTAGGAGTGCCTGAAATCAGAATATGATTTCACTGCACTCAGTTGCGTGAGCAAATGAGATGGGCCCAGAGAAAGGCTGAGGGGCGGGCAGTTTCAAGGCCACTAAGATTAGTGCTAGTCAAGGGCATCCTCAGCATCGAGAGGAGAACTTCCAGTGTGCCAAGCCCAACATGCACAGTACTCCCTAATCCTGTGACTCCAAAACTGAGGGTTGGATTAAAGAAGGAGTCCTGATGGGATGGCCTGGGTAGCTCACAGATCTAGCAGTGGATGGATCTGATAACCCCCCCCCCCATCTGGATCTGGGCCTTGAGGAACCTCTGCTCCGAAAAGGCCAGAACAGGGCTAGTCAAGGGCATCCTCAGCATCGAGAGGAGAACTTCTTCTGTGCCAAGCCCAACATGCACAGTACTCCCTAATCCTGTGACTCCAAAACTGAGGGTTGGATTAGAGAAGGAGTCCTGATGGGATGGCCTGGGTAGCTCACAGATCTAGCAGGGGATGGATCTGATAATCCCCCCATCTGGATCTGGGCCTTGAGGAACCTCCTCATCATCCTGTCCATATCCACCTTCGACCAACTTCTGGAGGACCTGGATGAGACCAACGAGGGGGGCTGGGAATGCTTTGACTTAGAGGAAGGCACAGGAGACCTTGTCAAGGTCCTCATATCTAGAGGTATGGGATCCAATGTAGGAGACTATGAGGGCATAGGGGATATAGTAATAATCTCCCCCAGATCTGTAAAGACTGTAGGATCTGACAGGGGAGGTAACTTCTGTGGAGCCAAAGAAGTCAGACCCATAGATCTCTTGGGCTTCTTGAGAGTCCCTCAGGGAAAGTGCGAGGGACATCTTTTTAGACTCTTTAGGAGCAGCAGGAGATGAGTATGAAGAAGAAGAAGCCACATAAGGGTCTGAGTCTCCAGAGCTGAGGAGGGAAGAAGGCCCCTAAGAATACGTTTATTTCTATGGTCTGCTAAAGCCTGTGGGTTGAAAGCAACACAGATGTTGCACTCCACTTTCAAAAGTTCAGCACCCACGAGGTATACCCACTACTTGAGGGCATCATGGTTGGGGATGTTATGCTCACAGGAAGTGCATCATTTAAAGCCAGGTGCAGCTTTGTCTGCCATGGCCTACAAAAAAGACTGCAAAACCAAACTGTCATCAAGAAACAGGTAAGTATTAATTCAAAGTTTTGTTTTTTAAACTGTAGATCTATCTCTAAACTTCTAAATTCTAACGTTATGTTAATTTTAAGCTATGTGTAAAGTAATGCAGAAAAAACTTTTTTTATAGGAAAAGAAAAAATGTATGTACAGGCACACACACACACACACACACACACACACACACACACACACACACACACACACACACACACACACACACACACACACACACACACACACTCAAAGAGTAAAAGGAGTCAGTACTTACAAAATTCTCCTAAAAACTGAACAACTGCAAAACCAGGAACAGCTCTAACCCAAGCTTGAGAGAAAGTGAGCCACGTCCAGTTCACTGAAGCAGCAAATGAGATCTGAGTTACTTGTGTGGATACAGGTTATTATGGGTAGGAGGGAGGAACTTGAGAGTTGGATCCAAGTCTGTAGAATGTGGCTGAGCCAGATCCGAGGGTCAGATCAGAGACCGTTTCGTGAGGCGGAATGAAGAAGACAGCATCAAATCTACCTGTTTAATCTGTGAGTACTTAGTATCCCATTCTTACTATAGCCTGCTCATACTTTATTCAGTGATATCACTATGCTCTTTCTCCTGTTGATTCTAACCGATCTGTTATCCTGTTTGTAATTGCACACCTTACACACTGTTTTTAACAGTACAGAATTAAGGTATCAGTGCACTTTATACATTGTTTTTGCTACTCATGAATTAAGGTATCAGTAAAACTTAATGGTTAAGGTAGGTTTATTTAGTTATCAGCCATGTTAATTAGATTCTACTTTAACCACTTACCTTTTGTAGCTTTTACCTGCTCAACCTATCTAGCAAAACAGAGGTTCAATTTACTTTTACCCACCTTTTGTAGCCTTTACCTGCTCAACCTATCTGGCAAATACAGAAGTTCAATTTACTTTTACCCCTTCTACAGCTGCCTTTTAGTACTTGATTTTATTATGGAGCCTAGCACCTGCCTAACACTTACCAATAACCAGCCACTACTAGATTAACATGAGGAAATTAGTAAGAGATGTATCTATGCAATCTGGAGGTCACCTTCACACCAAAACAAAACAGTAAGTTTCACATAGACCAACCTCCAAGCTCTGCTTGGAGATATCATGTCCACATATGCCGAGGTTATGAAATCAAGCTCTAAACATCTTAGAATCATGGCAAATATGCCTCACCCTTAAAGCAATATCACATCTCCACCACGACTCTCACCCAGCATGCTGAATATAATACACTTAGCATAAAAAGTCACCTGGTTGCCGATAATGAACTGTTTCTATAAGTCTGAGCTCACAAATGGAGAAGCAATTAATGACGCCATTGTTACATACAGTTTCTACTCTCACAGGCTGGATAAGAAAAGGGTGATAATCAGTTGTCTTTCTGGTGCTAGTGTCTGTGATATTACAATGGCTCTAAAATCCCTCAGACCAAATAATCATGGGCATAACCTTAAAGTGGCCTTTTGTGGGTGTTACTAATGTGAGCCATTCAACCCAGATGGAAATATGGAAATGCATAGAGAGACATGATGGGTCTCACTAAGTATGTGCCAAACACAAACAATACACTGGTCCTAAATTGATTTTGACATCAGAAGGATATCCAGATTCAGAAAGAAAGATAATTGGTTTTAATAACTGCCAAGTAGCCAATATCATTCAGGGGTGGAGAGGGCAAGATGCATCACCTTGGGATGCAATGCTTGACTGTCTGACTTGCTTCACAATGTATGGCCTGCACCTTTCATTTCAAGACATCTTTATATGCACCTAAGCTTTTACTGCATGCACAGTGATTCTTTTAAGGCAAATTCCATCTTTTGGACATCTTAACACACCAGAAATGCTTCACTTGATCTTATCACTGACCTATCAAGGTCTAAATAAGCACTCACACAACTTAAGCATGATCATACTTGTGTATTGACAGAAAAATGATCTCATTACAAAGACAGCTATCCCTCTTCATGAGAGTGCAGTACCCATCACACTTTCGGACACATGGATAGCTATGTGGGAGACGCAGTTCTTAAAGATTTTATTACTTCCAAAAAGATTCCCTGTGATCATTCCATCCATCCAGAGCCCCTTCTCCCAGTTTGCACATGGGGTCAGGGTATCACTTCAGCAGTGACAATCATCTTGAGCCAAGGTTTGCATAACCAGGTGGTTAGTCCTTCTAAAGTAGTTCTTTTGTACCACTCACTTGCATGCACACTCTCACCTAGAGTCAATTTAAAGTGTCTAATCCAACAACTGCATGTCTTTGGACTGTGGGAGGAAGCACACATGACCACAAGGAGGACATACAGACTTCACACAGAAGGCACCCCAGCCAAGAATTAAACTGGAGAACCTCTTGCTGTGAGGCGTCAACACTAACCGTTGCACTACCAGTCCTCAAACATAAATTAATGAAGTCTACATCACTCTAATCAAGATAGATTACCAGTTCATAGCTTGCTAAACACCAACTTCCATTTCCAGTGATGACCATGATACATTTCTAAATGTGCAATCTGAATAGCCCAGAAATTGAAAGAAATTTAATATGGAGGATTTATATTCTCTATGTGCTAAATGTAAAATGGACACCTGTAATAGTAAGCATGCCCAACAGTTCTTTGACCCAGTAGTTGCAAATTCCTTAGAAGAAAAAATAAACTTACCCACCAGGAGTCCTGAAATACACTCACTGGTAAGATCAGACCATAAACTAATCTCACTGGATATTCACATCCCAACCCCACCCCCTGCCCAGAAAACCACAGTGAAAAACTTCTCTAAAGCAAATTTCACACTCCTCAAAACTGAGGTGGAATCCTTCAAAGCCCCCAGGCCTGTGGAAAATACAGCCCAGACTGCAGAATCCTTTATAAACACATTCTATGAACACCTTCAGGAATGCATGGATTATGCAATCCCATATAAAACCAAGACCCAATCCTCCAAAGGCAGGCGTCCTGTCTGGTGGACCCCAGCCATAAACAAACTATACAATAGAAGGAGGAAGCTACTACATGATAGAGCAAAATCCCAAAAAGGAAAGGCATCGCTGATCAGTATTAGCAAAAAACTAAGGGCACTCATAAAATCATCTAAGGCCAGCTTCAAGAGAAAAATTGCACAGGACACTAAGGATAATCACAAGGCTTTCTTTAGTTATGTTAGGAACCTGGGTGGGAATTCCCAGATATGCTCAGAATTAGTCCAAAATGACAAAAAATACACCGAACCCACAGACATTGCCAACATCCTAGCTGACAGGTTCAGCACAAACTTCTCCCCCATCCCCACCAAAAGGGCAAATATCTATCCCAGCAGAGTGCTGCTCCCCTGACATCTCAGATGCTCAGGTAAGAGCCGCCCTCTCCAAAGCAGAAAAAACAGCATCAATGGGACCAGATGGTGTCCCAGGCTGTGTCCTACATGAACTCCAAGAAGAGCTAAACCCAAACATAAAACTACTGTTCAATCTCAGCCTTACTACAGGATATGTACCCAAAGAGTGGCGTACAGCAACAGTGGTCCCTCTCCACAAAGGTGGTGCCTCAATGGATCTTGGAAACTATCGCCTCATAAGCCTGACTAGCTTGGTCTGCAAAGCTATGGAAAGGATCATCATGGACCTCATAAATAAAGATATTGGGGACCTACAGACACTGGATCCTACCCAGTTTGGCTTTGTTAAGGGCAGATCCTGCCTCTTAAACCTGGTCAATTTCTTTGAAACAGTCAACAAGGCCATTGACGAGGGGAAGGTGGTCCACACAGCCTACCTGAACCTTGCAAAAGCCTTTGATACAATACCCCACTCGGTCATTATAGATAAGCTCACCAGCTTAAATATAAACCCCTATGTCACTAGATGGGTTGCAAACTGGCTCAAGGACAGAACCCACATGGTTAGAATTTCTGGAGCCATGTCAGACTCCAAACCAGTTACAAGTGGCATCCCACAAGGCTCAGTCCTGGGACCTCTCTTGTTCGGTATATATTTCTCAGAGGTACAGGCCAACACGGAAGGACTGTGGCTGACCAAGTTCGCAGATGACTGCAAACTAGGTGCCATAATCGACTCTCCAGCTGACACAAGCATCCTACAAAAGGGCCTCATAGAAACAGACAACTGGTGCCAGAGCCATGGCCTCAAGCTAAACACCAAAAAGTGTATAGTCATCCTCTTTGGCAAAAACATAGTGCCCACAAATTACCACATAGGTGGTAATCCATTAAGTACGGAAGAAGTAATTAGGGACCTGGGGACCCAAGTTGATAGCAATCTCTCATTTGAAAACCACTTGGCCAAAGTGGTTAGAAAGACATTTTATATAGCCCACATAATCATGAAGGGATTCACATCTAGATCAGGGGAGGTCATCGTGCCTCTTTACTCATACCTCATCAGGCCCATAATTCTGTACAATGCCCCTTTTGGGATGTACCTTACCAGACACCTGCAGCAACTGGAAAACCCCCAAAAGTACCTCACCATGAGGATCAAAGGGCTCAAGCAGATGCCATATGCTGCCCGGTTAAAGAAACTCCAGCTCTACTCAGTGGCATACCGCCTGCTCAGAGGCGATCCGTGCCTGATGTATAAAGCCATGTCCAACCCGGAATTAATGGACATGCTGCACCACAGAAAATCCAAATCCCATCGAGCTACACACTTGAGAGACTTGAACCTCAGCAATGAAATAAATAGGACATGCTGGAGGGACAGATTCATAGCCCAGAGGCTCCCTTCACTCTGGAATAAAATCCCAGTCCAGGTTAGGCAGAGTCCCTCATTGACTCTCTTCAAGAGGAATCTTGATGAGTGGATGGGAGATCGTAGGTTTACCCCGGGTATCACTTCTGTGTCACTGTTAGACAGAGGCAGAGTATACTAAACTCGAAAAAGGGCATAGCAAAATTAATTTAAAATGGGTGGTGAAAGCCAAACACACTCTTGCTAGGCTTATAAATGCCCTAGGGCAGATAGCCTAGTATGAACCTATGAACCTATGAACCTATGAACTGGATCATATTTTACCAAGCAAAGCTCCCACCTTTTGTACCCCAGCTACTATCTCCATAAACCTTGTCAAATCCAATCGGGTTCCTATCATGTAGTTGAACATTTACAATTTCAAACGACATATGGTCGAGACCATATGTTCCAATTTGTAAATGTTCGAGTGTGTGAATGGAAATCTCCATAAGTGAAGGTTTCTATTCACTTCAATGTAGTGCGATCTCGGAGTTGGTATATTTAAGTAGGGGGTGTGTGGGGAGCGCAGGCCCTCATGGGGGGGTACAGGGGGGTTTCCCTCCTGCATACAACAATTGTTTTTATTTGCCCGTTGTGTTTTCATTTTTTTATAGGTAGTCAAAGTTCTGTTACTTTGGACATATGTGTTCGAACATATGTTAGTCAAAGTTACGGCACTTCGACTACGTGATATAGACCCAATCCACTCACATAGCAGTAACCTTTTAGTTAATTAAGGTTAAACACTTAACACTCCACAAAGTCTTAGAAATGATGGTGAAATAATTGCATTCATCTTTTTTTTTTTTTTTTTTTGTGACTCCATTCGAGTTATTAAGTATTCTGCCCACGTAAATGTTTGGACTGGAAAGGCTGTTAGGATTCTTACAGGAAAACATCATAGCATTTGGCAAGCATGAGTAAAATGTAGTATACAAAAACAAATCTATGAAGGTCACACATCTGTGCATAGCTCTCAACTGTCTGGAATTTCACAGAATGCCCACATTTTCATGTCAAATTTTTTGGTCTATTCCTATTTGTTATTTCTTTTTGCAAATTATTTAAGGTTGAAGTTACTCGGTAATGGCAGACATGTGAGTTTCAGACTTCATATCCTTCAGACAATGCACTCTGATGCAAAAACTATTATCCTAGCAACAATATTTATAATAGCTGTGATGATAGGAAGCACTGCCAGCCAGGAGAAGTAGGACAGTGGATGTATGACTTGTGCCAGCACAGCTAACTGGAATTGTGTAAATAATTATATATCATTTGTATATCAAACTGATTTGTACAAATGCTTGTCCTGAAAATGTATTTTTGAGGTTTGCTTGTATTAAAATGTATCAACAGTTCACCCTGCTAGAAGGAAAAAAATGTACATATATTATTGTAACTGAATTAAATGTATATATTTTAATAGAGGATAATGGGACAGCAGAGGTTACTGTTAATCCACCTGACTTTGCAAAATATAGCTGAAATTAAATTAAGCCATATCTTACACTTCTGGTTGCAGCCAGAGACAAAATGGACTAATCTGGAAGGCTAGAGGGTTGAATTATTTATGACTTCCAGCAGCTGCAGAAGATCTGAACAAAGTCCTGCCTATGTGTATGGTCATACATAGGTGCTAAAATCCTAGCTTCCACTGTTGGTAACAGTGTGGGAAACAGAGTCAGACGACCAGATGTGATGTCATTGTGTAATCAACCCAGAAACAATAGGTGTTATATTGAGAAGTCTGCCAGGTAGACTAGGCATTCTGTATTCTGTCTGGATCTGACAACAAGTACCACTCACCCACTTCATCTTGCTTTGCTCCAGAAAGTGACCAGGAAATAGTACTCTTTAGATTAGTCAGGAAAATATAGTAAGATAAGTGAATTACTGTTTTTCTGAAACTGTGTGACTCTTTCCTGCTGTGTTATTTTCAATATTCCATATGAATGAAACTCTGGTGCTTACTGTGAATAGATATTTGGTATTTTCTTGATCTTTTGTTATTTATTAAATGTATTTAAACTTTACATTTTGGCTGGTCCTTTTAGATAATGTTTAAGTTTTGAGAGTATTTGCATATATTTATTTGGTGACAGCTCTGGCCACTCCTGAAAGCCTTGCTTCTGGTCAAACTACCATTTGTATTAATATTAATTTCACTCAGTATAATCTGGTACTCTTGCAAGAGGCTTAAGTAGCTGGCTTTGTAGTACTTGGTGGCGGTAATTACTACCTTATAGTCTGGACAGAAGGAGGCATAGTATGTGTGTGTGTGTGTGTGTGTGTGTGTGTGTGTGTGTGTGTGTGTGTGTGTGTGTGTGTATGTGCACATGCACAGGCAAATCAAATCTCAAAGTGTGTGTGTGTGTGTCAGCTACTTAGACAGTTAAATGAAACACTGATTTCACAAAGAGAGTGGAGGAGGACTTGGCTTGGGCACTCTGCTGAGGACTTAACTCTGCATCTGTACCAGTAATGAGTCTTACTGGGGACCTGCAGGGAAACAGATAGAGAGAGTGCTATTAAGGGAAACTGTGCTTGATGCACAGAGGTCTGCATTTGGAAATTCTGAGTGTATCCATTTGTATTCCAAGTGAACATCCCTCTCCAGTGTCAGTGGTGAGGATTCAGGCTCCTGGATTACTGGCCCAGAGTGGGGACTATCATGATAGGTATACTTAAAAATCTGTCCTAGATTTTGGGTGCTCCCGATATCCTTTTTTTTATCTAGAATTCTTAAAATAGCCAGGCAAAATCTGTAACAGGAAATAGGGACAATTAAGTACTCTTACTACGGGTTTACTTCATTTAATTGAAAACTCATTTTACTGAAACTCATTTTGTTGAAAATTAATTTCACTGAAACTCAGCTGCCTAAGCACAATTCACTCAAAGCTCACTTCACTGAAAACTAATTTGACTGAAACTCATTTCACTGAAAGGTGTATGCCCTGTTCCCCACTGTAGTGCGATCCTGGAGTTAGTATATATAGTAAGCCCCCCACATTGGGGGGTGTGGGGGGTTTAGCCCTCCAACATAGTTTGGGTATATATTGTCTTCTGGAAAGACTTAGTCATTCGACTTGTAAGTATCCATGTCTATGGTTTACACTGTTTAAAAATAGGTGAAGGGCTATGCGCCCCACACCCCCCAATGTGGGGAGTCATGCCCCCCACACCCATCCTTACTATATATACTAACTCCATGATCACACTACAGTAGGGAACAGGGACCTTTCAGCGAAATGAGCTTCAGTCAAATGAGTTTTCAGTGAAGTGAGATTTGAGTGAATTGTGCTTAGGCAGCTGAGTTTCAGTGAAATGAGTTTTCAATGAAATGAAGTAGACCCACTACTACACATCACAAGCTTTTACCTAAACCTTGATTTTTACATCAGATTATAGCATCTGTCTTACAAAGTGAATGATTTTGTACAGCATTATGTATTCAGTTTCAGATTTTCCTTAGTTCAATGATGGCCTTTTAATCAGTAAATCACTGTCTGCATCTTTTTGCCATAATATTCTCATTTAAGGACTCTTTGAATAAGAACAATGCCCAAGAGCAAATAAAAGTCAGAACAAATTATTTTCTGTCAAGATGGAGAATTACGGCTTCTAAATAACAGTTTCATTGTTTTTGTTAAAAAGAAAAAAAGTATTGTTAACTCCCTAAACTTCATAATCTGGCAAAACGCACCATCCTTATCAGGAATTAATTTCTAGTGAGATAAAATATGTTGCAGTTTACTGGTGGTCTCCAGCAAAGCAAATTAATTCTCTGCTCATGTTTGAAAAAGCAGGTCCCAGCACAATCTGCAGCCAGGCTACAGATATTATAAATGTGAGTGACTGAGATTAATTTACGTGGTATGCACATACTTTATGCCTGTCACTGTATTTTCATATATTGTGTTTTGAAAGTCATTTAGGCACTGAGTAGAGTGCTGTCCTGCACATAAACACATGCATACACGCACAGTGACAATGACAGCATGTACTATACTACCCATACTTAAATGTAAAGGCTAATCGGAATAAGTATGGTGGAGTTTGAAAACAAAAAGATTTTGTTGGCACATTGCAGACTTCAGGGAGCAGGTATCTTTCAAGACTTCAATTAAACGATGAAGGCTGCTATCAATACAAGCAATTCAATGTACATGGATTTAAGATTTGCCTCATTGGACACTGTTCTTCTCATGGCACAGTGTTCATTATGTTCTTTGTCTCTCTCTCTCTCTCCAGTACTCTGTTAAAGGACTTGCTGACAGCATGCAAGAGCTTTCTGTACTGCAGTGGATTTAGCTCCTTACTGAAGAATATCTTGCCACACTTAAAACACAGCATAGCTGTTACTTTTTTATAACATTTCTCTGCATTTCAGCTTCCTCAATGCACACTGTGTTAAGCTTATAGGAAATCTTTAACTACACTCTTCAGAAATGCATCTCACTGACATGACTAGGCAAGAGGATGTTGAAGTGCAAACATCTGGTCCAGGAAAAGCCTAAACAGCAAGGTAGTAGTAACCCTGCCTTTGTGTGTCCCACTAGGGCCATAAAACATGTTCTGCTAGAATGAATAGAATAGAAACTACTGTGGTACAGAGACAGGGAAGCTCTTTTAGTGTGATCTGTCAGTCACAGCTGAATGGGCAGCTCAGACATGAATAAAAGGAAACTTGACATCTCTGTCTAATAAAGTGAGTAAGTGGGGTTAAACAGAGGAGGTGTTCCCACATCTAAGACGTTCTTGCTGTTTACAAAAGTGATTTGTTTGGTGTCAATGTGTAGCTGACAGAATAAATTGCCTATGAAAGTCTGCTTAGGAAATAAGAAAGAGCACAAATCAGACAGACACTTGAAAAAATGCACCGATGCTCTTACCAAGGTTTCTCAAAATAAGTGTAAATTCTAAGCATTCACTTTCTTTGTGAATAGGAACAACAGGCTAAGATCAATTTTTTATTTATTTATTTTATTTATTTTATTTTACATTTGTTAACTGGGAAAGTATGACTGGATACAGGTCCATTTTCAGCGGAGGCCCGGGGAGAAAAGCTCCAAATGTACAAACAGGTGTAAATACAGTGAAAAATGTTACAGAGAATTTATCACATAATTCAAACTTGTTTAGTGCTATTTACACACACAGGTATACGTTATTCACATAAATTATTACATTGTTTTATAACAAAAGTGTGGTTTATTTAATGATATGTGCACAGAGGTACGTTTGTTTCTCATGTACAGACATGAAGGTTGGAAGTTGAAGGCTGAGAAAGAAGTAGCTAAGGATTTCATTTTAAAAAGGAACATATGTATAGTACGATGGTTACCACATATGATTATAGGCTTAAGTTTAATTTTTTTTTCCATTATGTGGGAGAAGCACAAGATTTTTTAGACTGTTAAGGGATCAGAGTTTTAATCTTGTAATAAAGTTCACATATGTAGATTGTGTTTGAAAGGAGGTTAGTCAGGGTTTGAACAGGGACAGAGCCAATGCATTTTTAGGTAATTTCTAAGGGTTTTTTTGAATTGGGATAAGCAGGGGTCTGTGGTGAGTTTTGCAGGAAGTAGGTTCCAGTGTTTTCAGGCAGAGTTAGAGAATAGTGAATCACTGGCTGAGTTGTTGGTTTTAGCATTTTGTTGGCAGAGTGAAAGGCCTTTAGGTTACTGTAAGGGGTGATAATATTTTTCGGTATGGGTGTACTGTCTGGTTGGTAGAGAATTTAGTGAACAACTATTAGTTGGTTATATTGCAGTTGTTTGGGTAATTCTAGCCAGTCTAGTGATTGAAGATTAAGACAGTGATGGGTTCTATAAGCTGATCCTGTGGCAAATCTGGCAGTGTTATTGTAGCACCTAGAAAGTTTACTGAGGTTAGATTTGCTTAGGTTTACAAAGATGGGTGAGGCATAGAGAAGGGTTGATAGCAGATGAGTGCGGGTGATAACAGTTCTAGCAGATGGGGTTAGGAATTGTTTAATCCTGTGTAAGGACCTCAGTTTTTTATTAACTGTTTTAATAGTTTTGTCTATGTGAGCATCAAACTTAAGGTTATTGTCGATGATCACTCCCAGTAGTTTAGTGCTAGGGTCTGGGGAAATTATGGTGCCATTATAAGATGTTATGGTGAGAGGAGGTGAGGGGAACTTTTGAGTATGGGAGAAGAGTAAAAGTTGGGTTTTATTTGGGTTTAATACTAGTCAGCAACCAGTTAGCCAGTCCTCTACCTTGTTAAAAGTGATTTGGGTCAGGGATTGTAGGTCTGTGGGGGAGGTGGCAGAGCAGATTAGGGAGGAGTCATCTGCATACTGAATACAAGTTGCATCTGGGATGACTTTATACATGCCATTAATGAATATTGGGAATAGGAGGGGACCTAGTATAGATCCCTGTGGGACTCCAAGGGTGACTGGTAAAAGGGATGATAGGTTATCCTTCCATAATATAGCTTGTTGTCTGTCACTTAGACAAGTATGACGCTTGGTTATCTGTGGAGAGTGATTTTAATGTGTCTAGGAGTAGGCGATGGTTTACCATGTCAAATGCCTTAGATGGGTCTAGGAAGAGGGCTGAGGAGAGCTTCGTGTTATTATGGTTTAGATTTATTGTGTGAGAGAAGTAGAGAAGGGCTTTGGTTTTACTATGGCAAGGTCTAAATCCATGCTGGGAGGTAGCTAGGAGAGAGTTTTGATTCAGATAGGCAAGAAATTGCTTGTGGATACATTTTTCCATTATTTTAGCCAAGGGAGACAGGGTGGCTATGGGCCTATAATTTGAAAGTTTGGTGGAATTACCCCCTTTATGAAGTGGAATAATGTGGGAGATTTTCCAGATGGAGGGGATATAAGCTTTGTGTATAGTTCTATTGATTAATATTGAGATGGGGTATGCTATTTCATTGCAACATAGACATAGATTAGTAACGTTATCGGCTTTTTGGAGATACTCTGCAGGTAGTATGTCTGCTGAGAGTGTGTTAGGTTTCAGTTTCTTAAGTAGGGACTTAAGAAAAGATGTTTGTACTGGGTCAAACTGAAGGGGGTTTTTATTATTAGGTGTGGGATAGGTGGTGCTTGGGGTATTAGGAGATAGCTTACTGGCTAGGGCTTGCACGGTTTCTGTAAAGAAAGTATTAAAGGTGTTAGCAACAATTGTAGGAGGTTGTTGGAGGATAGTTAAGGGGGTAGGTGTAGCTGATTGTCCTGGGTGGAGAAGTTTATTTGTGCCTGACCAGAATTTTTGTGGTTGGTTTTGCTGCTTTTTTTGCAGATTACAGTAGTAACTCTTTTTGTCTAGCATAATGGACTTCTTTGTGTCATTTCTCAGCTGTTTATGTTTGAGTTGCTTTTTTGGGAATTTGGTGGTTTTCCAGAAGGTCCATGCTTTGTTTCTGTTAATAATTTTTTGTCTAGTATCATTGGTAAGCCATGGAGCTACTTTGTTATTGGTTCTGATTGTGCGTGTGGGAGCATTGTTATCCAGGATAGCAAGAAATTTGGAGTTAAAGTATAAGACTGCTTCATCAAGAGGAAGCAGCCATAGATTGGACCAGTCACATGTCTTAAGTTCGGTCTGAAATTTAGCTTAACTAAAGTTCTTGCTACTTCTAATGGTTTTAAAGTTAGATTGTTGGGGCATGTCATTTCTTTTTCTGATTATATATGTCATGAAATGATCACTAAAGTCCTCTAGTATGATGCCTGTTGTATATATCTGGGGTAGGTTGTTTATTAATATCCAGTCGAGGATACTTTCCTTATTGTTAGGCTTATTGATTCTGGTAGGAGAAGTTATCATCTGGGAGAAGCCATGCAAATTTATATGCAGAGTGCCTTCTTGCAGAAACAGAGAAGTCTGCAAGACTAAGGTTTGTTAAAAAATGATGGCAGAATAGCAGGTACCATTAGACAATTCTGAAGTGGAGCAAATTGTGAAGTAATTCTAAGCATCTTGACTGAAAAAATAACATGGTCAAAACAGTGTGTTTTTTTAATAGGAGATTAACATTTTTTGTCCACTTTCTGTCATACTGACAGGAATCTCCAGTACCTACATCCTTCATTGGTTCTACCAGCACTGCAGTCTCTCCAACTCAATGCTGAATTCCATCCATGATCAGTGAGTAGTTTAAGGGTGTTCTGGGGGAATCACACTATCTTTAATCTGTGTTTTTTTTTTTTTATGACCTACCTGAAAGACATCCCCCTCCAATAACAAGTGGTAATGTATGTAGGTGGGCTTGCAATGGAGGATTTTGTGGTGCATCATCCGGCCTCTGCAGCAACTCTGCCATATCCATCCACCCACTCACCACCAGAGATCTCAGCTGAGTGACCAAGACAAGACCTCCAGCATCCTCTCTGTCCAACCAGTGCTTCATGTCCCTGCCCAAGTAGCTCACACACACACACACACACACACACACACACACACACACACACACACACACTTACAGGTTTGATTTATAGACACACACACACACACACACACACACACACACACACACACACACACACACACACACACACACACACACACACACACACACACACCTGGGAAAGGTTGGCACAGATGTATTAGCTATTCCCCCTTCTGCCCAGACTATAAGGCAGTGTTACATACCACCAGTCACTCCTTATCAGCTACTTTAAGGCCCTTAGCAAAGGGTGTCCAAGCCTACTGTGTAATGTTACTATTAATCCAAATGGTAGTCTGAACAAGAGCAAGACTATTTAGGAGTGGCCTGTACAGTGTCACCAGTTAGATATGCAAGTACGCTAAGAGCTTAAATATTTCTAAGCAGACCAGCCACAACTGAAAGGTTTAAATATATGTAATAATAAATAATAAGAGAGCAATACAATACTCAGTATACAAATACAGTTACCTCAGAGTTCAAACTCACAGGAAATATTTAATACAACACTGCAGGACAGTCTCGAATAAATAAAGAAAACATCTAAGCTATAATTTACTATATTTCTATCTGAATCTAAAAGTGTTACTATGCCCCAAAAACTTACTTAGAGCATGGCAAGTACATGGATGTTTGCAGGTCAAAGACAAAATACAAAATGCCCTGTTTCTCTCTCAGAGAGTTCTTAAATTAATATCAAATATTACTGCTGGGTTAGCTTGCATGACATCACTTTTAATCACCTGACTTTAGTTCCCAAACTAACCCCCCAGTGTCCAACATTTAACATCTCTCTGTGAAAATACATAACTTTTAGATGTTTACAACTGATAGAGGACATAAAACAATAAAACACTTACAAAACAACACTGAGAGTCCCCTAGTGTATACATCCTGTCTCCTGTTGACTGAAACTGAAAGATAACTTTTATAGCACAATTGTAAAACAATTTAATTTCAACTATTTTCTTGAAGTTTTGCAAGTTAACCCTGTATGTTCTAGCTTCCACTGTTAAGACATATACATTTATACGATTACAATAGTTTATATACATTACTGTTCTAAGCCAGCTGGGCATGCTGTGGTTATATTTTAGCTCAGTACATAACATACAGTTCTAACACAGTTGTAGCACCGGCACCTTACATGAAACATTTGGCATTCACAAATGACACATAACACTTCCAAAATTCCAGATAGCTGAGCTGGCAGTATCTCCTTCTGTCACACTCCTATATAAATCATATTAATATTCACAAATGATATAGAATTATTTACAAAATTCCAGCAAGCTGGGCTGGCAGGGAGACCCCCATGTCACCTCCCACCTTCCTGGGATGGTAACGCTCATCCTTTCCTGCCTTTCCATGAGTCACCTGAGCTGCTAATAGTACCCAAGTAACCTGGGCCATAGTTGGGGATTTATCACTCTACACTGCTGGAGTAGAAAGCTAGGAGACTAACATTTGGTTTAAAAAACAAAATTGCTTTTTCATTTCCTGGCAGTACTGGTTCTTTAATCAGCTTTAAGTGCTCACCCTGTAAAAGTGTGTACCAACAAGGATGTCTTCACAAAATACTAGAATAACACTCACAGCTATGATATATATTATTAATATAGTCCCAACATCCTCACAAAGCTCATTTTGTGTGTGTGTGTGTGTGTGTGTGTGTGTGTGTGTGTGTGTGTGTGTGTGTGTGTGTGTGTGTGTGTGTGTGTGTGTGTGTGTGTGTGTGTTTGTGCTTGACAGTCACTCCTCCCACCAGCAGTCTCTGTAGATAAAGGGTGCAGCAGTATGGATTTCACACTTCTTTATAGCTACAAAAGTTACATGGTCTTTCAGTAGTGGGCACTCCTGATCAGTGTGGGAACACTGTCTGTAGGTAAGCCCACAGCTACTTCAATCTAGCATCTCCTTGAATAAATCACTGTCGATACACTTGGCTTTGGGTTGTTCATGTGCCTTACAAGTGCCTCATACAAAGTTCCCAGATGAACACACATTGCAAAATATTTTTAAGTATTTCTACATCCAGCCCAAGCATTCATATATTTCAATATAGATGACACATTAAAAAAATACCAACTCTGTTTTTAAAGCTGTCTCCTTTGCAGAAAAATAGTGTAGGAACAATGAATGTGGGACAAATCACACCTGCTATGATGCCGAACCAGAAATAATGTTTGCAATGGTATGGCAGCACCGAATGTAGGAAAACTTGTTGTTACAGCATACTCAAGGTCATCCATGTAGGAGCACAATAACTAATAGTACAAGAATGGCTGTGGGAAAGCTCACAGGCATTGCAGTACCAGCCTCTTCAGATAATTAGTTCAATACTCTGATAGTACAGATTACTACTGTACCATTCACTTCATCCTGGAAGTAGCTGCTAGAGGTAATAGTGTAGTTGCACTGACTGCTGGAAAACTTAAATATTCCCAAACATCTCCTAATGCACCTCACTTTGTACTGTGGTGTGGAAATGTTAATTGTGGGGAACTGACACCTTACCCATCACCCCACAGCAGGAGTTACACTGGTTAATGGGCTTGGAGCACTGACTATGGGGTTGCTTGAAACAGCTCTGTTTCCAGATTCTCTCAGTAAGAGTTCATAGAAGTATTGACTGCAGAGTAGTTTTCAGCTTTAGCAGTGTCAATATCTCCCATCAGGAGTCGCTGTGTGTAATGGTGTAAAAGTACTGTCGATGAGGGAGCTCACAACTACTCCTTTACCACTGTCACTCACTATACATGCCTATGAGAAAGCTGTTTTGGACTACTGAATATAGTATCTTCCAGAATCTTATCACTAATTGCTCCATGTAGGTACTAATACAGTTGCCCTGGCTGTGGATGGAATTCACACCTGCTGCAGATCCCACATATTCCTATAGGGGTCTGCTGTTTGGATAACAGGGTGAGAGTTTAAGGAATGGATCATCATATATAAGCTAGAAAAAATACAACAAAATTAAATAAATAAGCAGACACATAAGGAAGTAAATGGGTTCAGAATTATGCTGACACTGACAGCTTTGTAATACACATACATTTTGTGTTACCTGAGGCATTTGTAAGATGTGGCAGCATGTTCTGTAGAAGAACGTATAACAAAATCAACATTTCTACTATTTAAGATTTATAAGAAGAACATTTTGAACCATTGCAATCTTTTTGTTCAGAGGACACAACTAATAACCTTGGAAGTGTGAATCCTCTCACATTTATAACAGTGTCCCACACACGAACAATAATGGCAATAGTAGTGACCAATGAAAAGCCGCTTAATATGATTAACGCTAATATTTCCTGAAAGGTCTTAGGCATCAATTTTCCTTCCTTTTCCTTCAGAGAAACTAGCAATAAATTAGCTTCTCATCTGGCTTACTAGCAGCATACATCAAAGAATACTTTATATACCTGTCTTTTACTAATGTTTTGTTTCATCCTCTGTCTTACTCCATCTATTTTTCTGTCTGCATGCTTGTCCGTTTGCCTCTTCCTTCATCTGTTTATAGCAGGGTGATGTGATAAGTGTATCACATGGCAAGAAGTATGTTGAGGTGCAGTTTGATACTTTCCAAGTAAAAATGAAACAGTTTACTTTTGCAAAACTCTCTGTATAGAATATCTAAGGAAAGCAATGCAATACATATAGGGCAGATATCCTATTGCAGTATAGGTGTAACTTTTTTCATAGAGAGAAAACCAATACAGATATTAGGAAAATGAGATGTATTTGTATGTTTTTTTGTGAGCAGGAGACTAGAAATGAAAAAAATTCCAACAACGCAATAATAAAGCTAATGCACCATAAAACTAGCAAACATCATTTATTTATTTATGCATGCGCTGTGCATTTTTAATGGGAAGGTACACAGAAGTGATTTTCAAATGCGACAAATCCTGGAATTAGTCATTTGCTACACATAATAGTCAGGAGAGCTACATACATGAGAATAGGTGAAGACAAATAGTTCTGTTGAACAGGAAAGTTAGAGTCAACTGGAAAAGGGCATGCATAGCTTTCTGTATTTTGCAAAGCTTCAGAACAGGAGGGCGTGCATTGCTTTCTGTATTTTGCAAAGTTTTGGAACAGTAGTTGCACCTTTAATTGTGGGGCATGGAGACCCACTGCCATTTGTAGGACAGCCGCCATACCACTCAACTGTCAAGATTTTTGCAGAATTCCTGAATTTGTGCCTCATATTTTAGTATATTCCTTTAAAATGTGTAGTTTTTTGACAAGTCACTGAATAATGGTAGATATTTGAGTTTCAGAATTCATATACTTCAGAAAATTCATGCTAACAAAACATGGAATTCCAACAATTTTCTAAGTTTATAAGAGCAATATTTAAAATATGTCCCTGTTTTTTTGCCCCTCCCTTTATTTTTCGTTATGTTCAGATATCTTGCCCTAAGAGTGTGAGAGGAATGGAGCCGACACTCCACAAGTTACAGCCCCAGTTTTGGTGCCAGTTGTCAGGATACCAAGTTAATTATTACTTCCTGGATTAAGTGCATGGGGCAGGAGAAACAGAAAAACTGTTTAGGTTGTTTATGAGTACACCCGAAATAAAATCATAGGGCAACAGGGTAAGCTTTATCAACAAGAAGACTTTTTTTTAATCAGGCTCAAGATAAAACATGAAGTATGGAAAGTGAGGAAATTATTAGAATTTAGTGCTTTATACAACTTAGAATGGTGCATAAAATGTATTGCATGAGATAGCGGATCCTGTTAGCTTGTATAGTTAGCTTAGGAGGAGCTAGAAAGCTGCTAGGCAGAATAGTGCAAAGTTCTGGTATACTACATTAAGTTCATTACATCTGTAGGCCTTTTCAGATAGAGCCCAGATACTTGAAGACTAGGAAGCTCAAACAGCATGCTCCGTCAATGTGGAGGATTCTGATACAGTGGGGATTGCTCCTTTCCCCACTGTAGTGTGATCTACAAGTTGGGATATATATTTATCAGGGGGGTGTAGGGGTGCAGGGAGGGTCTGACCCCCTGCAAAAGCAGATTGTGCTTTGTGTGTGTGTGTGTGTGTGTGTGTGTGTGTGTGTGTGTGTGTGTGCATGTGGATATATATATATATATATATATATATATATATATATATATATATATATATATATATATATATATAGATTCACTTTATAATTTCGAAATACTGAAATCCCGATTCTGATACAGTGGGGATTGCTCCTTTCCCCACTGTAGTGTGATCTACAATTTGCGATATATATTTATCAGGGGGTGTAGGGGTGCAGGGAGGGTCTGACCCCCTGCAAAAGCAGATTGTGTTTTTTGTGTGTGTGTTTGTGTCTGTGTGTGTTTGTGAGTGTGTGTGTGTGTGTGTGTGTGTGTGTGTGTGTGTGTGTGTGTGTGTGTGTGTGTGCATGTGGAGATATATATATATATATATATATATATATATATATATATATATATATGTATATGGATTCACTTTATAATTTTGAAATACTGAAATTCCGAATTTCAGTATTTCGAAAACATAAAGCTGAACGTCCTAAATCCCAAAACTACACAATCACGAAACATAAAATCATGAACAGAAACACACCATACACCACACAACACATACATCATCCAACCCAAACCACAACAAACAAAACACACACAAACACAAAAACACAAACAAATAAACCTACACTTCATATAACCGGGGGACAAGCCCCCCTGCACCCCCCATGTGGGGGGCTGTACCCCCTACACACCCCTACTTATATATACCAACTCCAAGATCGCACAAACACACACAGAAAGGAAACTCACACCCACACATTCTATAGCCCCTCACACACACACACACACACACAAACATCACACATATGCAAACACCAAAACATCCAACACTTACACACCCATACTTTCACCTGCCTACCCTAACCCACAGGTACAACTAACAAACACATTCACACACACACTCAAACTCCCACACACAAAACCCTAACAAAACACTTACCATAAATTACACCTAAACTCATACACAAGATGAAACACCATCCACTCACAACACTGCACACAACACACCGTAAAGCCATAACCGCAAACTCGAGATATTTGAATTTGCGATTATGCACTTTCGCGATTTTCAACGTACAAATTTATAAGTTCGAGATACTGAAATTCGGGATTTCAGCATTTCGAAATTTTATATATATATATATATATATATATATATATATATATATATATATATATATTGCACTATACTTTTCCTATATAACCAAAGATACTATTGAAAGTCACAGTTACACTTTTAAAACATTCTTGTAGAAGACTTCATCTTTCTGCACCACATAAATCCCCTATTACTTACATATACTAACTCCAAGATCTACGTACTTCAGAATAGCAAAGAATACTCTGAAATATGCTGCAGTGTCATTTAGTATATATTCTATCAATCACAATAAAATTCTCTATGATCTGTGGAATATAGTGATTATTCTTAAATTTTCATTTTTATGGTCAGTGACATTACTAAGATAAAGGACAACTTTTTTATATGATGGCAGTAATTTGGGTACAATTAGTGAGTCATGTAGGCTACCTCAGGTATCTAGGTTAGAATAATCAAGCAAAATTATCGAACAGTCATTCTGTTTGTTATGACAAGTACTATTAGGAAGAGACATGACACCTATAGATGTTATCACATATGGCATGAATGCAGAATTGTGCTGCATTGTTATCATTGCACATTAGTTGTGGGGATGGGAGAAGATGAATAAATTGGAGGTCATCCAAAACAACTCTCTCCACTGCCAGAGTGGTGGCACACTGGGTGATAGTACTGCCATTTTTATTGAGTCACAGTGATTGAGGTGGGGTGCAGAGATACAGCTGATGGCTGGCAGTAAGAGAGGGCAAAAAAAGGGATGGAGCTTAAAAATTGTAGATGGCTGCTGTGATGATATGGGAAAGTGCCAGTATAGCCAGCTGGAGTTTTGTAAATAATAATATGTCCCTTGACTATTAAACTGATTTATACAAGATGCTGGTACTACAAATATATTAAAACCGTATGTCATTTGTATATCAAACTGATTTTGTACAGATGCTTCTGCTGAAATTGTATTTGTGAGATTTGCTTGTGTTGAAATGTATCAACAGTACCCCCTCCTGAAATGAAAAGAAATGTACATGTATTTTTGTAGCTGAGTTAAATGTGTATGTTTTAATAGAGGGTACTGGCACAACAGAGGTTAAGCCTAAGAAAAATAAGGGAAATGTACATGAGCTGTTAAGCCATTAAAAGGCACCACACAGTGTTGAATAGAACTGGAGTTGCTGGATCTGGGGAAGAGCCTTTGCCCATTAGCTGAGTGAAATGAGGGGAGACCCCAGGCACTGCCATAAACATTTGGATGTGTATTGTGGTTGTCTGTGCTAATTTCCTGTCTTCAAAGAGGAATACTGTGAGAACATAGAGTCAGGTGACCAGATGAGGTCATTCTGCCAGCCCTCTTGGAAATTATAGTTTACATATTAAAAAGAAAAATCTCAGAGTATTGAGTATTTTGTTTTGGAAGCCTGACTAGAAAGAACCTCACCCACAGCATGCTGCCTTTCTTTATTTTCCTGAGTCTGCCCATCAATGTTCTTTTCAATATTTCCTGTGGTCTGAACTCTGTGGTTTACTGTGAATATATATTCATTATTTTCATGCTCTTTTATTTTTTATTAGTCAAAATTAGAGTAAACTTTATTGTTGATCAGGTATACACAAGAGTGCAAGCTGAACTAAATCATGTTTCTTTGGTCCTAGTGCAAGACATAACAATGAACACATAGTTTGAGTGACAGTAAGACTAATGCACAAACAGTAATACTTAAAATGTTAACAACACAATAAATTACCACAATTGGACAGGAAGACATTAGACAATATTATACTAGTAGGTATTGCAAAGATTATGACTTCACATTGTGATTGCTTAGATATTGTTCTTTATCAGCCATAGTATGATATAGTCTGATGTTCATATTCCACCCTACCTAGTTCCCTTAGTGACCACCTCCCTACCTCAGTAGTAAGACAGTCTCCCAATCTTAACAAGATTCACCAATACAAAGAGCCTCATAACCTTAAAAAGTACAACCCTGTCACCCATTGTAAACTGGTCATTCCTATACACATTATCCCTTAATGAGGCTGTCCAAAGTTTCAACAGTTTATTCCTAGAAACCCTTAACACCCTAGCTCCCAGTAAAAAAATTAAGCTAAAATGTAATTATGCACCATGGCTAAACCAGGCAACTCAGTCACTTGTAAACAAGAGAGACAGTGCTCTGAAAGCATGGAAAAAAATAACAACTCAACTTTCCACCTGAACTTATAAAACAGCTTTGCAACCAAACATAAAAGCAGGCCCTACTAGACAAAAAGATTTTTTATCAAAAATCTCTGAGCTATCCACATTCCAACCCAAAGACAGTCTGGCATTCAATAAACAAACTACTATCTCCAGGGAACCTACACCAAACCCTTTCCCTAAAAAAACTTCTAATGAAACTGTAAGCTTACTTAACAACTTTTTCAGCAAAACAACTGAAAAGCATACTAAACCAGAAACTCTTGATATAAAGACTCCACCTTCCACCTCATCTCTTGCATCGTTCTTCCTAGTAACTGTAGCAACTTCCTTCTTAACAAACTCAAACCCTGTTCCCCATCAGCCGATTACATGCAGCTGCATCTGTAGCATACCCTGTATCTATACTTATCAATAGATCCATCCAAGAAAATACAGAACTAGATATCTGGAAGAAATTCTTCATAATACCCCTCCACAAGGGAGGAAATTGTACATAACCCTCAAATTACAGGCCTATTTCCATATTATCCAAGATACTAGAAAAAATATATACATTGACAAATAATAAACCACCTTTTACAGGCAAACCTAATTACAGTCACACAGCATGGTTTACGACCCTTGCACAGTACTACCACTGCCTTCCTATCTTTCACATGCAACATTGCCCAAGCTAGAGATAATAATAAACTTGTATCAGCTCTATTCCTTGACCAATCCAAAACATTTGATATCATTTCCCATCCCATCCTCCTATAAAGCTTTCCAGCCTACAACTCTCTTCCTCCACTACCTCCTAGTTTAACAGCTACCTCTCAAACAGAGATCAGTTTGTCAGATGGCAAACATCCTTCTCCCCTTTCCATCTTGTTAAGAATGGGGTTCCCCAGGGTTCTATCCTGGGCTCCCTACTTTTTAATATATTCACAAATAACCTCCATGTCTCCTGCCCCCACTCTACCTTAATACAGTATGCAGACGATTCCACAATTATTAACACCTCCAACAATATACAAAATCTCCACACTGTCACTCAACAATCTGTGCACCTAGTAGAACAATGGCTAACTGAAAACAACTTGTTTCTCAATGCCAAAAAGACCAGACTTCTCATTTTCCTTCAAAAAACCTCAATCCAGCTAAAGACAACTTCCCCATCTCATCCTTAGATAACAGAATTATCATTGCTGACACAAACACCAAATTGTTTGGCATTACTATAGATGACCAACTAAAAGTCGATCTACATATCTTAAACTGTATGAAAAAGCTCAATCAAAAACTAGGTCCTTTATACTGTAACAACAAATATATACCTAACAAATCTAGACCTGTACTGGTTCAAACAATTATTCTACCATCCTTCCTGTATTCTGCTCCCATACTTACTAACCTTCAAAATAATCTCTTAACCAAATTAGAAACCACTTGTAACAAGATAGCAAGATTCACAGCCAGTAATAGCTACAAATCCCATCATTGTATATCCGTGAAAAGCTTAAGATGGCCTGAGCTCCATTACATGCTTCAAATATCACAACTACAAATTGCACACAGCATCCTAAATAGCCCCAACTCCTGCCTGCCCTTACATCTATAATTACATCCTACACACCCAATCATGTCCTCAGAAGCACAAAACAAAACCTTCTGCAGGTGACCAAGTCAAACAAAAAATATTGGAAAAATACTTTACAGTCATTCAATTGTATACTCATGGAACAGACTTCCATTATCCCTTCGCTCCACTACCAAAAGTGGCAAATTCAAAAAGCAACTAAAAATTAATTTCCATCATGCATGGATATGTACTTGTCAGGAAATTACCTAAAGAATTTTTCTTCTTCTCTCAATTAACATATCTGCCTGGTATCTACCTAAACTGCCTACATATATTACTTTCTCTGCAATTAGTACTTATGCTATTAAATGCAACTTTGTTGTGCTATGCCATAATGTTACTCTGACTTTTTTTTATTTTAGGCATTGCTACATTCCTTGTAAACAGCTTAATTCCAACTAAATTTCTCAAACATGTTGTTACTGTATTCTCAAAATACTACACTTTTTGCCATATTGTACATTTCTCTCTGTTTTTGTACTGTTAAGTATCTTATAGCTTGAATTGTTAGGCTTTTCTTATTTTTTTAATTACTTTCCTGGAGCTTTTCTCCTCAGGTCTCCAATGAAAAAGGGCTATCTGGGCCCAGTCGGACTAACCTGATTAACAAACATTAAAATAATAATAAATAAATATTGCACATGTGTGGAGTGGTGACTCACTCCTTACTATTGAACATTCAGGAAGTAATAGCATAAGAAATCAGGCTAACTGTACCAGTTACTGAAGCAATTTGCCAGAGTGATCACTATAGATGATACTTCACAGCAAGTGGCATATTGATCTGATTATTCACTGTCATCCCTGGCATACAACTTCAGCAGCCTTATGGAGAGAAAGAGAGAGAAGAAGCTCTTGTTCAGTCCAGATGCTTCACAGTGTAAGCTGGAATACTGCCTGTCCGAGGAAAGGCAGAAGTATATGTCATGGGCAGGGTGAATGGAATCGTTGATTATCTCCTAGCCCTTCCCGCACACCAAGACTTGTGCAGATCATCCATGAATGTGAGTGAGGAAACAATGACTTTTTCTGCTGTCCTCACTACCCTCAGGAGAGCCTTGTGGTCAGATGCTTTGCAGTTACCATACAAAACTATGATGTTATTTGAGACAATGCTCTCTATGGTCCCCCTTTAGAAGGCTTTGAGGATGGAATGAGACAGGTTTGCCTTTCTCAGTTTTTGTAGGAAGTGCAGAAGTTGTTGTGCCTTCTTCACTGTGTGGCTAATATGAATCAACCAGGATAGGTTATCTCAGATGTGCACCCCCAGGAACATGATGTTTTTGACTTTTTCCACTGCCACCCCTTAATTTTGAGAGGTTGATGTATCTCCTGTGTCCTCCTGAAGTCCACTATTAATTCTTTGGTCTTGCTTACATTTAGGGCCATATTGTTGCTGTTACACCAACCTATCAGATGCTCCTCTTCATCCCTGTAGGCCGCTTCCTCACCATGTCTGACAAGACCTATGACAGTGATATCATCTGCGAACTTGATGATTTTGTTGGATTCATGCTTGGCCATGTAGTCGTGCATCAACAAGGGGAGCAGCAGAGGACTCAGGATGTAGCCCTGAGGGACACCCATGCTCAATGTAATACTATTGAACTGTTATTTCCCACACATACTTTTTGGGGTCTGTTGATGAGAAAGTCCAGTATCCAGTTACATAGGGGGCTGTTGATGCCTAGCTGGATCAGCTTGGATATCAGATTCTGGGGGGTGACAGTGTTAAAGGTGGAACTAAAACTGATGAACAGCATTCTGACATAGAAATTCTTGTTCTCTAGATGTGCCAAGGATTCATTAAGTGCTATAGCTATTGCATCAGCTGTGCAGCGGTTAGAACTATAAGCAAATTGTAATTTATCCAGTGTTGCAGGTAGGCTTGAAGATATATGGTTTTTGATCAACCGCTCAAAACACTTTGAAAGAGCAACTGGCCGGTAATCATTTAGGCTTGTCAGTTGGGACTTCTTGGGGAAGGGAATGATTGTCATATTTTTGAAGCAACTGCATACAATGGCTAGTTGCAGGGATGTGTTGAATATATCTGTTAGTACAGTGGACAGTTGGGTAGCACAGTCTCTTAGAACCCTTCTCATAATATTATTAGGAGCAGCTGCGTTTCTCAGGTTTACTCACCTCAGGGTCCTCAGAACATCAGATGAACTAAGATATATCACCCTGTTCAACAGGGAACTTTTTTGACACAATGTTTTTGTCCATATAAAATCTGCTGAAGTAGTTGTTTAGTTTGTTCAGAAATTCTGTGGTGTCATCGCATGGGGAGGATGCAGGTTTGTAGTTGGTTATAGTTTGTATGCCTTGCCAGAGATGTCTGGAGTCGCTTTGGTCAGAGAAGTGCCCCTGAATTTTACATCCATAGGTCCTCTTAGCCGCCTTTATTCCTCTACTTACATTTGCTCTGGCCTCTATTAGGGTATCCTTGTCTTTTGATTTAAATGCAGCATTTTGTGCCTTTAGGAGCTCATATACTTCACCAGATACATTTGATGACTGTTACATCATCAACATATTTTGCAATATAAGCCATTACAGATGCTGTATACTCCTCCAGGTCAATACAGTGGTTCTTTACAGCTGTCTCTCTAAACACCAACCAGTTCATACATTCCAAGTAGTCCTGTAGTGCCAAGACTTAGGCCATATCCTTACTTGTTTGGTTGTAGGTTTGCCCCTTTTCAGCAGTGGTATGTATGCAGGAAGTAGCATGATGGCCAGATAGTCTGAGCTTCTCAGATGTGGATAAGAAACTGCTTTGTAGGCCAGTTTTACATTTGTGTACACCTTATCCAGAGTGTTCTCCCTGTCGTTGCAAAGTTCATATGTTGATGGTAATGGAGTAATACAGATTTCAAGTCAGATTGATTTAAATCACTAGGAATTATATGGGCAAACTCAGGGTTCTTATACTGGAGGTCATTTATTGACAGATACAGAATGTTCAATGCCATGCTGGCATTAGCACTAGGGGGGGTGTAAGCAGCTGTTATGCTCACTCCATTGAATTCTCTAGGCAAGTAGAAGGGTCTGAATTTTTGTGACATGAACTCAATGTTCTCTGAGCAGTGAGAGGTGATTATTTCACAGTTTGTACACCAGCTGTTGTTGATATACACATAAACACCCCCTCCAAGAGATTTGCCACAGAGAGACTGATTTCTGGTGGCACAAAAATAATGACACCCCCCCCCCCCTCACATATATTATACTATCATTTATACTGGAGTTCAGCCAAGTTTCAGTGAACACAAGTAAACAACTATTTCTTACCTTGGATTGTGTGGAAAGATCCATCCTTAAGAAGTCCATCTTGCTCCCCAGTGAGCGTACTTTTCCCAGCAGCATGGAAGGAAGTGCAGGCATGTGTGGACCTTTTTTCAGTCTGGCCTTAATTCCTGCTCTAGAGCCTCTCTTTCTTGAGCTTTCACATCTTTTCTTTTTAATATGCTTCCCATGTCTGATTGTCAGCTGGTTAGACAGGTGTGCCAAGTTTCTGCAGTTTTACCATGTTCCACTAAGATTCCAAGCTGCAAGAGCTCGTGGAATGTGTTTGAATTTACAGGCCTCTCTGCTAGCAGTTCATCAAACATGCAGCACAGCAAGATATGGGATCAGATTCCTAGAAGATTCTCAGCATTATAGTTAATCATACCTTCATTTCTTGCCCTCAAATCTGTTTTTTTTTCTGTTGTTTCTGATGAAAAACTAGACAAATAGTGCACTTTTCTGTAGGAATCCAAAGCAGTCGCTGCCACACAGGGCACCACCATTTTTTTAAAAATATTTTACTATTAAATATATGTAAAACTTTTTATTGTGCCTGGTCCTTGTAGAAAGAACTTAACCTTTGAGGCTGCTTATATTTATTTGGTAACACTGTGTGGGTCACTCCAGAAGACCTAGACATTTTGGTTAACTACTACCATTTGAATTAGTATTAATATTACAGAGTATAATCGGACACCCTTTGATAAGATCCTTATAGTAACTGACTGGTGGCAGTGATAACAACCTTATAGTGTGGGCAAAATTGGGAGAGCGGGTAATCTGTTCCACCCTTTCTCAGGTAGGTGAGTGTGTGCGTGTGTGTGTGTGTGTGTGTGTGTGTGTGTGTGTGTGCGTGTGTATGTGTGTGTGTGTGTGTGTGTGTGTGTGTGTGTGTGTGTGAAAATTAAATATTAAAGCATTTATGTGTCAGTTACTTGGAACAAGGACACAAAGCACTGGGTTTACAGATAGGGTGCTGGAGGACTTGGCTTGGACAATTTGCTGAATACCTAACCCTACAGCTGTACCAGTGGGGAGTATTATTGGGGATCTGGAGAGAGAGACAGCTATACAGATATCCAGACCTGGGCTGAGTGTGTTCTCTGTGTGTTCCTAAGGGAAACTGTGCTTGATGCAGAGAGGTCTGCATCTGGAAATACTGAGTGTATCCATTTGCATCCCAAGTGCATGTCCTCTCCATTGTCAGTGGTGAGCATTCAGGCTCCTTGAGTACTGGCCCACAGTAGGGATTGCACATATTGTTGGCCATCACATATTGGTAGCAGTGGTGGGCATCACAGCTGCATGCTAAGTAGAGCAAAGAAAGGCGGTCACTAAAAGAGTTATGATGAATGCAGTCATTTACTGTTTTTTTTTTTTATTTGCTTTAAGAATGTTTAAAATAAAGATTAGTTAAACTACATAATAGCAGCACAGAGAAACTATTTTCTAATTATAATTATCCTTTTTTCTACTGCAAGTCTTACTGTTATTAATTGAATTTACTTAAACATGCATTCGATGCATGTCCACACTCAGCGTATTGTTAATGATTCTTTCTATCAGAAGTCTTCTGCGCTTGATTTTGGCATGTGTCTAAGATGGTTCTTAACTATTGAATTTAAAATTATTTGGCTATAAAAACAAGCTGATACCAACAGCTACAATTTAATAAAATAAACTGATTCTGTCTTCACCTCCACCACCTTATATGTTCTCTGAATAAACAGTTCTTGGAATAGTGGGTAATAATCTAAAACCAAAATTAAATAAATCTTTCAGGGGAAGACATCTTTGTTTTTCTTGTCTCCAAAGCAAAGTCCATTTAGAGGCTTTGCTGGCATCTATCCTTGTACAGTGGTCTTGAATTTCAGGCTACCCTTTTTCCTATGGTTTCCATGTTCATTAAAAAATGAGTAATGTAACATACTTGACATACCACTGTGCATGGCATTGTTAGTTCATGTGTATATATGGATGCATGATACATAGTGTGCGCTTGTATAATTGTACCCATACTAGAGCAACTTTTTGAAAGACAGGATGCTGAAAAGAACTTGGACAAAAGTTTCAAATTGTTTATTTTCATATCTTGTATTGAGATGACCCTGGAGTTGCTTATAATACAGGTATGCTTCAGTTGTGTTACTGTGAATCATTTGGTGAGTCAAGTTGCATCCATTTTTTAAGTGAATGAAATATAATGACTGGCAAAATACTAACAAAAATAGTATTCGTGCAGGGGAGACAAACCCCTTTACAATCTCCTTGTGGGCCATGTACCCCCACCATACCCTCAACACTTGTATACCAATTCCACTGCTGCACAACACTGAGGAAACTGAAAAAATAAACACTAGCATTTGTGAACAAGCATCAGAACTTCTGTGAGTAATAGAAGTCTGTTATATTTTAGCAAACTACAACAAGGAAAACCTGACCAAGGCAATTTACTGAAACTGCACTTGACCAAGTTACCAAGTGTAGGACAACTAAGTGTGTTTGAGTGTACAGAGGACAGCACCTGCATGAAAGTACATGGGATGTTTGATCCCCACAATCACAGAAAAAGGAGATTTAGTAATTTAATGTTGTCTTCCTGTCCTCTCTCAGAGTGGCATTTGGCCATTTTGCTTTTGCCTTTATGGCCGAGGACAATATATGCCTAATATTTTACTGAGTAACAATGCCCCACACTTTGGGATGTACAAGGTTACATGTTGCTACTTGGCAACTATTGCAGTAAGTGATATTGCATACAAGTACATACTCGTTTATTTTGTTCATTCATTTTTAAAACATTAACTACCTTGACCTGTTTTCACAGAAAATGTCAAGGGATATGTACACTAACTGGGAAAATGTTATCAGACTGCAGGGTATTCTCCAACATTCCGATAAATACAACTGCATTTCTAACATCCACCTGAACTACTGTTGTCACAGACAGATAAGATGTTATCTTATCTGAAGTGTAACATTTCAGGACTAATATGCCTCCTGTGTGGTGCACTTCAGCCAGTATTAGAAAATGAATTGAAGCACTTGATGTGAGGTCAGAATCCACATCATTCTGTTTATGACTGTTGAGCCATTGATGGCAAATTGTACGGTTTGCTTCTTTTGTTCTAGAAATTTGAAATTCCAGTCTGAATTGTAAATATCAGCCCACAGGATTACAAAGGTTAATATGTCCATTATGTTAGAGACCTTTACACTTCTAATTTAGCCCAGGGAATTCTGAAACTGGAATTTGTAATGACCAACAAAATAAAGAACTTACTACATAAATGACTGGTTAGAGATTATCCTCTATCTAAATGTTTAGCTGTACACTGCACTTCTGGTTTACTTGAACAGACCTGTTGCATCCATAATGTTTGCTATGATCTAACTGCATGCAAGTAGCTTGCAGAATGCAAGTTGTGCTAATAGAGATATTAGCTGTGCCTGTAGTTGACAGCGTTTGTTAGCATAAACTGCACCCTTGGAAGTGCCAAGATGAATGCATTCTGTTTGCAGTCATTATGAGAGAAAAATATCTTTGAAAAAATTAACACTCAGTACAGATCTTGTGTGGATACTGGTTTGATACAAAGTCCATGCATCAGGTATCACTGCAGTATCTGCTAGGCTAGCTGGGTGTGTGTTTTATAAGCAATAACTCAGTTTTTAATTTTGCTTAAAATTTGATTAACCTGGATGTGCCTAACTAAGCCGTGCCAACTTCCTTTTACCAAAAATGTAATTCTGATGATTGCAGTTACTGACATAATCAGATCCATATTTCTATTATTGACAAGTTCAGGCTAACATCAGGGCCAAATAGTTCAGGTGTTATATGAACCTTGGAACTCTTCTTTCAAATTCTTTCCTCTGCTCCATATTTACTATTATTCCCAAAGAAAAGTAATTGCACTGAATCAGTTAAAATACAAAAAAATGTAAAACACACCAGTTAAAGAAATCAGTACAAAAATGAACAATATATTATCTGAGATCAAAGACATGCAGATAAAATTTCACAAATCTTTAAAATGTCAAAATGGATGCTAATTTAAAACTATCAACAAACTGAATATCTTTTTTATTTTTATTTTCTGAAAGCAGTAAACTATATTTTGTAATCCTGAATGAATGACTCCTTGATATAATCTATGATTGAGCAGATAAAAGATTATGCTTGGAAATATACATAGTAGCCCCATAGAACACCATGTTTAATTTAGGGATTCAGCTCTTTCAATATATTAGTCTAGATGAGAAGTATGAACATATAACAAAGTGCCATTTATTGAAACTATACAGAACAAAATACCTTAAGTAAAATATATTTATAATGAAGTGTTTGTATATTGAAGTGCAGAGCTCTCAGTTTGTCAAAAAAGAACTGTGCTATTGCACCAGCAGAGTTTGTTGTAATGCTAACCTCCCCATTGCTTTATGATCACTGGGTTGCTATATATGAGTAAGGGCTGCTTGGGGATCTTATGGAGGGTACAGGGAGGCCACCATGTAAAGAACGTGTTTTTCATTACTTTTAAAGTGGTGTGTGTGTGTGTGTGTGTGTGTGTGTGTGTGTGTGTGTGTGTGTGTGTGTGTGTGTGTGTGTGTGTGCGTGTGTGTGCATGCGTGTGTGTGTGTGTGTGTGTGTGTGTGTGTGTGTGTGTGCATATCATACACATATATAATGATTTAATTTCTGTTTTTTTGTATTACATGGTTTTGATGTGGTGCGATTCATTGTTTTTATATGACTTCATCATCTAAAAGATACTACTTTGAAAATACACAAAAAGGTATTCTGCCTCTCTTCTTATAATTAGAAAATGTATCACTGCTTTTAGACATTGCCTATCCCATGTATATCAGTTTCCACAACAGTGAGAAAATGTGATTCAGAGACACCCATGACTGCAAAAAGAAAAATCTCATTATTTGCTCGTCAGCATATCTCTGAATTCCCCTTCAGCTCAAACTATTACTGTCAGCCCTGATGTCAGTCGTGTTTTCCATGGCAGCTCAAGCATCACGTTGGCAAAGATACATGTATTCACTCACTCATCCACAAGTTGAAAAACCCCACCCAGCTGATCACACTCAAGGAAATACTCTCCTATATGCAAAACTCAAACACAAATATACACACACACACTTATCTAGATTCCCGATTCCCTACCTAATCCCCTTGTACAATCACTGAAGCAGACACAATCATCTAGCTTCAGCCATGCCCCTACATACATGCACACACACATCCACACTCAAAATCCACCAACCCATCTTCACTGAACTTTTGTGCACATTTACTGATTCCACAGGAGTGAACGGGTTGACTGCAGTCCTAATAACATTAAATTTTAGCTCCAACAATGAAAATTTAAGCAGCCAAGTGATTCTCTGAATTGGTCAGCAGCACAAATTGGGAGATGCTGGTATTTTTGCAAGAAACCATGTGGCTAATTAACACTGGCCACCCCACCGCCACCCCCAGATGGCTGCATGCAAGAAACTCCATTCTCTACAAGCCTGTCTTACCCTGGCGGATATTGACATTTGTGTAGTGACTGAGACATGTTTTAAAATAGGATAGTGTGCTCCAGATTTGCAGGACTATAACACCTTCCACACATTTAGACCAGCTACTGCACAAGAGTGGATAAAAGGTAGTACTGTCTCAATCTACATACAGAGGAAACTTGCATTAAGGCTAATAAAGTAGCACAATACACTAGAGCTTCTTCATGTCCAAGTAACCAACAGAAAGGTCCATACCATACAATACAATAGCTAGCTATATAATTCACTCCATGACACAAGAAAAAGTCAATGCCTATCTACAGAAACTAGAATCAATAAGTATTAAACCCAGTACCATTTTCCTAGGTGATTTAAACTATCCAACAACAGAATGGGAAACCATCGGCACCACAATTGCACACTCATATGATTCCTGGACTTTCTCAATACAAATGCTCTGGAACAATTAGTGAGAGTACCCACTAGAGGGAATAACATATTGCAGCCTATCCTTACTAATGACAGCATCTTGAACTGTCCCTTGTAGATCACCATCACTTGTTAGCTGTAACAATAAAGCAGTCTTCTTCAAAATAAAATTGAAACTAGAGATCCTTTCCACCCAAGGTACCTGCAGAAATTTCTTTAAAATAAAAAATCTGCTCTTAAGTGATACATTGCCAAGCTTCAAATCCCAACAAACCCAATTAACTGCACTGAACTCTTAGAAATGTATACCACCAAACTATACCAGCATTTAAACAGCTGCATAGATGCAGCTGTACCCCACAGGAACATGTGCAGGGCAAACCCCAGAAATAATTTCACATGGTGGAACCATACTACCAACAAGCTTTATAACAGAAGGAAAATAATCTTGACCAACAGTAAGTAGAGTAATTCCCAGAATGTTAGAGCCCCTATCACTGAAATTAACTCAGGAGCTTAATAAAATCCACCAAAACCAAGTCTGAATCTGAAATAGCTACCCAAGCCAAAGACAGTCACAAGGTTTTTTTTTTTAATTATGTTCATAATCTCAAGAGCAGATTTATCTCTCATTTGTCCCTTCTAATGTCTCCATCTGCACCTCAAGATATAACTCAAATTGGCTCACTTCCAGATATCACACAAGACAAAGACTTAAAAGTACTATCAAACACTAAAAATACCACATCAGTGGGTCCTGACAATATCCCTAGATGCAGCTTAAATATCATGAAGCATGATTTAGCCAAATCCCTAACAACACTCTTCATTCTCAGCATCCCTACAGATTTTGTACCAAACAAATCGAAAACAGCTACAGTCATGCACCTATATAAGGGCGAACCTTTCACAAATCCAAGCAATTACAGATCCCTGAGTCTGACTAGCCTTACATGAAAGGCTTAACATGGAACTAATCAAACAGGACATAGTGATCCTCCAAACACTGGATCCATCTCAGTTTGGATTCATCAAGGGCAGGTCATGCTGACTCAACCTAGTGGATTTTTTAAAAAGAAAACAAAGCAATGGATGAAGGCAAAATAGTACACATCACATACCTCACCCTGGCCAAAGTTTTTGACACAATTCCCCATTCAGGCATAGTAGAAAAGCTGTATAAACTGGGAATAAACCCATCTGCCTCCCACTGGATTGCCAACTCACTTACAGATACTATGTGGGAAATCCATATAGGAGAAGTTACCTCTACAGAGAGACTAGTCACCAGTGGAATCCCCCAGGGTTCTGTCCTAGGACTCTCCTGTTTGGCATCTAGTTTTCTGAAGTAGAAGACAGTACCAAAGGACTTTGGCAGACTAAGTTTGGAGATGACTGCACGCTAGCATTAGTCAGTGAATACCAAAACTGAAAGAATTGATAAGACTGTACTGTAATTAACTGGAAACAACTTAAATGAGACTGAAACAAAAATCTCTATCTGTTAATTACCCAACCTCATGCTGAACAGGCTCCAATCTCTCCTTTATGGGCCAAGTCTTGTGTACTTTTCAGAATGAGTTCTCCAAACGCTGTAGTTCATTCAATAAGGCTTTATTAGATATTCACAATATCTGAATATTGTCTTCATTAACAGTGCTGATAAACAATAACAGTCTGTAGAAATGCTGGAATGTTAGTTAGTAATAACAGTGCTGCTAAATATATGCAAAGTCTTTGCACATTAGCCTGATTGTACTGAATGATGTAAACTGAAACAGTCTTTATTTGGCCTGTCTTCTGTACTCAGGCTCAAGTGCCTGTTTTGTAGCTTCCTTTCTGAAATGCTGGATATTTAATCTTTTCTGTATGCCATCTGTATGTCAGGTTGAACTAACTGACTGGCTTCCTAAACTGTATTTCAAGTATATTTTCAAAACCCTGTAGTGCTTTATACGCCTATTTAGCCTTGGTTCTCAGGCCTTGTCTTGCATGTGCTTTATTTTACATTCCATTAAAGAACATTCCGTAGCTGGCAAGATTGTATCTTTTGCTTGAGAAAAAAACATTCTACATTTCTACACTCTCTGCGCATTTTATGCTCATCTTTTCTTTCTAATAAACTGTCTTTATCTGAAACTGAATGGATGGCCACGGTGGTGCAGCGGTTAGAGTTGACGCCTCACAGCAAGAGGTTTTTTGATTCGATTCTCGGCTGGGGTGCCTTCTGTGTGGAGTCTGCATGTCCTCCCTGTGGTCGCGTGGGTTTCCTCCAGGTGCTCCGGTTTCCTCCCACATCCCAAAGACATGCTGTAGGTGGATTGGACACTCTAAATTGCCCTATGTGTGAGTGTGTGCGTGTGTGCCTTCTGTGGAAGGTTGAGTGCCGGGCTGGCAACTAAACATTGTCAAACTCCACTGCCAATCATGAGCAGACAGGTGATCTGCTGTGTCAACTCCTAACCGGGAAAAGCCAGAAGAAGAATATCTGAAACTGAATGCATACATTTTTGACTCCATATTTCAGGCCTTATTCTACCTAAATGTACTATAGTGAATTTACTGAGAGTCTACATAATGCCTAATAACTACTTTAAAATGGAGGTCCTTAATCTAACAAAAATGACAGCCATCTTGCAGAAAGGTTTGTCCCAAATAACTGGTGCTAAAACCATGGATTGAAACTACATGCCAAAAATGCATTATTGTATCCTTTTAGACGTTATCTATCTTAGGGATCTAACACATTAGCAGATACACTCCTAAGAGCTGACCAAATTGTTTGGGATTTGGGAAGTTATGTGGACATTTACCTTAGTTTTGACCAACATGACCTGGACTTCCTGTGCGTGTCTCCAGTAATGTGCAAGTGCTTCTTAAGGATTATGTTGTTCTTTTAATGGAAACTTACATTAATTTAACATTTGTAAGTCCTGTATCTGCCAACCAATCTCATGCTCCATACCTGACCAGTATATAAGTATCTGTATTAGAAGCACAGAGGCATTTGTAAACAGCAGATTTGTGCAGTTTAACTAGTCTCCATATTTTACTTATGTATGTTTTATATCTAGCTATTTAACTGCACTATATTTATTATCCACAAGCATCTCCCTAGCACATCATTGAGATGTGCTTGTTCTCCAATGCTTCCCCATTTGTTTTATAATCCCTCTTAATTACTTCACACTGTAAAGAGGTTTTTCCATTTATCAGTGTTTGGCAATACTCCTCAGCTTGTTCTGTCTTATATCCCACCTTTAATTTCAACAGCCTAGCAGCTCTCCAGACCTTTATATTTTATTTAGTTTTACTTAGCCTCAACAATATTTTAATTTGCAGAAACGTACATACTTGTATTAAACTCTGCTTCAGTTCATCTGACTTGTTTCACCACTTCCTACCTTAACTCCTGCTATGTTTACTTCCATGCTTAATCAGCTGTATAACATATTCCATAGACATTTAATGCTTAGTCAATCAGAATTTCCCTTTCCTTTAACCCACCTCCCACACATTGTTCTTGACTATTAAATGCAAAAGCAAAACACTTAGTTAAGCTGCTATTACTTGTCGATTGCTTTTCTGCAGTAAGTCGGGAAGTTGCACTCGGGTCCAGCCTGCTCCATTCATCCTCGCTCCATTCAGGCTCACTCTGATCCCCTATCCTACCTCCATTTCCCAACCACCCACCCCCAGTACTTCTACATTTATCTTCCACTAACCACATCCACCAATTACCACTATCAAATCAATAATTACTGCCACATAATCCCCACCCACACAAATCCAACCTAAAATCTTTTCATTCTCTTACCACATAACTAGCTCTACCCTCCACCTCCCCATAACAAATTAACCTGTTACTAGTCACCTCACCTCACATCAGTTCTCTTCTTTCATTAATAGAACACCCAAACCCACTTACTTAACCACTGGCTCCCTACCCATCTAAATGAATGAAAACTTCCCACCTACCCATGCACCTAAAAATGTTATTCATTCATGCAATTTCCCCCTCATACTTCTTACTTTAGCCACTCACCTAACATCTTATAACTGTCAGCTAGCCACCAATTTCTTCTCACCTACCATTTCAGTCCCTCACCCATATCACATCAAACCCATAAAGATTGAGATTGTACCATACCTCTATATGGGTCTATCTGAAAACATCAAAAGCCCACAATATTGAAGACCAAATTGTCGAGACAAAAGCATCAAAACCTCACTTCAGCGAATGAATGGATCGGTGAATCCATTCCCACAGTAAGTAACCCATTGGCCAACAAGGTGGACTTTGCTCTTTTCCCAACTTTAGTGCATTCTCAGATTTGGTATATTTAGTTAAGGGGGTGTGGGAGGTGCAGGCCTCCACAATGGGGAATGTGTGGTGGGCATAACCCCTCAGGTGGGTGGGTTGGGGATGGTATGGTGTTATTTTCATTACTTGTGGTATGAGTGGTTACTTAACCTGGAAATGTATTCGATGCTTTCATCTTGATGATTGGGACTTTGATATTGTGGGCTTTCGATGCCTTGAAGTAGACCCCTCTTTACTACTACCTATATAGAACATTTTATGCACGGATATGCTAATAAATACTCCACATACCAAATTTTTCATAAGTAAGAAAAACTAATAATAAAACTGTCAAACTCACTCTTTTACCTACTAACATCTCAAACTTAGCGGTGACATTCACCCAAATTATGGCTCCAAAATCGATAAGCAAGAACTCTGTAACTCCCCTACATGTCAGCACCACAGTGTAATAAATAGTTCCCCTAAAGGATCTCACCTAATTACTACTTAGCATGAATCTCAGGAACATAGCTAATAAGGTACATGAATTACAGACAAGTCCTTCACACTACTCCCCAGACATCACAGTACTAACTAAATCCTGTCTGAAACCAGATATAAAAAACAACAAAATACTACCTCCAAGTTATAGCATACCTAGACTTGACAGAATAAACAAATGTGGACGTGGAATAGCCATCATTTAAAAAATAATCTCAAATTACAAGTTCTAGAATAAAGAGACCTAGAATTCAACAGCATCAAGATATTATTTAGCAAACTCAAAATAAATCCCAATAAATATCTAACCATCATAGGAACTTATATTTCTCCTGGCAATAACCTTTCTATAATAGAGGAATTTCTCCACCATACATAGGTTCATAAGTTCATAGGTGTGTAATAGGCTAAAGGCCCTGGAGCCTTTACAAGCCTAGGCAAAAAAAAAATGTCCCTGGCACTGTGCCACCCGATGTTAATAACATCCCTAATATTTCCTCACAAAACCATCATAATGGGTGAATTTAACACTAACTGATTCTCTTGTCACTCAGAAAACCCCTCTAATTTCATTAATCTGCAAGGCTTCACTCAAGTAATACAATCTGAAACCAGAAGAGATAAATCTACCAAAAGACAGTCAATTCAGACTGGATCTTAAACAAACCATCATACGCTTATCACTCACGCTGCCTTCCTGACAGCATCAGTGACCACCTCTCAACCTGCTTACTTAGACAAAAACTTCACCCCTCAGAAATATTACCCATCAACAAATCCATAACAAGAAAGACTTCAACACTCATACCTTCATATCCATCCTACAACTCTGTAACTGGTCATCACTTAGAACACTGCCTTTAGACACTGGCATAGATTACTTTAATATCACCTTCCTAGACATATTAAATAAACTGGCACTATGCAGAACCATAAGAATAAAATCAAATTTTGCTCCTAGGCTAACTAAAGAAATCAAACAACTACTTAGACTTAGAGATAAAACCTAGGCACAATGGCAGTCCAATAAAATTACAATCAACCTAGAATACTACTGAAAACTGAAAAGCAAAGCCAAAACCCAGATCAAACACAACAAAAAAGTATATTATATTGAAATCCAACGAAAACACCAAAATAACCCAGAAAAATTCTGGTACGCTGTAAAAAAAAAAAAAAAAACTACAGCCTGGCCAACCTACAACACCTACACCAGCACCACTAACCAATACAGACATTAAAGCTACTCAGTTCAACATATAATTTACTAATTCTATACTATCTTTTACTAAGAACAACAATGTTACTCTAATTATCGCAATACCATCCAATGAAGCCATTGGTACTTTCTCCTTCAAACCCATCCAAACCAATACCATAGAAAAATTGCTCAGCAAGCTTAAACCTGCAATCCTAGCATCTGACAACTTACCTGCAGAATACCTTAAATTAGCAGCTAATGTCATCTCCTACTCTATCTCTGTTCTGATTAACCACTCCATTTCTGAGCACTCCAGTCCCAAAATCTGTAAAATATCATATATCATCCCACTACATAAATAAAGGAAATTTACTGAGCTTTCCATCTACAGACCAATCAGAATTGTATCTCCCCTAGCCAAAATACTAGAAAAAATGTATTCACACCCAACTTATGAACTACTTATCTAACAACTTCCTAACAAATACACAACATGGTTTCCACCCCAGTCATAGTACCACAACTGCCCTTCTGAGTTTTACAAATACAATCAACCAACATTGTAATGATGGTCAACTAGTATGTCAACCATCTTCCTGGATCTCTCCAAAGCTTTTGACACTGTCTCTCACCAGAAGCTTCTCACTGAACTCTCTACCCTAAAAGTTAGTTTTTCATATCTTTCATGGTTCCATAATTATCTGATTGACCAACAACAAGCTGTCAAATGGCACCAAGATATCTCCACTCTCTTGCCTATCACCAAGGGAGTCCACCAAGGATCAATTTTAGGTCCTCTTCTTTTCAGTGTTTTCATATTGCCACCTACCTCGCCTCTATTGTTCAGCACGCGGATGACTCTACCCACATCTGTGCTGTTCCCATTCTACTGCAACATGAACAAATGACACAACTGTCTTCTTCAGCTGTGGAATCTTGGCTCTTAAACTCACAACTGACTCTTAACCCTAAACCCTAACAAAACTAAACTAATGCTCTTTAGATCCAATAAATCCTTAGATTGTTCATCCTCATTTTTTATCCATTCTTTCAACAATGCCATAATTGACAAATTCCACTTCCAGGAGTTCAAGTCAACTTGCAACAGCAAAAGAAATCCAAAAAATCCAGTAGAACTTATGTTAAAACCCTTTAATTGTGAGCGTTTTCATTCAGATAAAGTAAATGAACTTCTTCAGACAATTAAAAAAATACAAACAGGTATTTAAATACATTTACCAATTAATGACCTCACAAAACCCACCCATTTGATTTGCAAAGAAATGATTTTAAGACATTTAACATTTCTCATGTATTCTTCTTCTTCTTTCAGCAGATCATATGTCCGCTCGTGAATATATACTGCTTATATACATAGTACATAATTTCACATGTTACCTACAGTAGATACCTTTATATTTTCACCTCAGTAGTGATTTTAACTTTAAAATACATTTCAAAGAGTAGTAGTCATTCAGTCCTGGATATGAGTCTGCATTGAGCTTCAGTTGCCATAGAAGCTCTTGCTCTTCCAATTTAACAGTCCACGGACACCCTCTAATATTGGGTTAATTGCATGCAATGACAAACTTAGAGACAAATTAGTCTTGTTTTTATACATGCATTTCATACAATATTTCAATTTTCTATTTCCTATTTTCATTTTAGAAATATCAGTGCTTTCCGTAAAATAATTTGTGTATGAATCGGCAGTGTATTTGGCATTTTCAGTGCCACAGTTTCCTTTTAACTCATTACTGCTAAGTGCGCCTACAGGCATTTCTGCAGTTACCTTCTACCAGATCTATATTATTTCTTCGACAGCTTAGGTTTCAAAATCATGAAAAATAAAATTAACTTTTCAACCTACATATAATGGTGGGTCTTTGCCCCCCACACCCACACTAACTAAATATACCAACTCCAAAATCACTCAACATTGGGTCATTGAGCATTCAACAACCTAAGCTGTCAAAGAAATAAAATATATTCCTTCTACCACCCCTCTAGGCATCACATATTGCTTGCTCATATTTGAATTAATAATTGCACAACCATGCTACATACAAGGTATCACAATATTTTATCTTGAAGCATACATGATGGCAAACATAACTATATTGATAGGAGAAATTAGTATAATCGGGTAAAGACTGGAATAACTGTTTGACTTCTAGTGGACAAGGCACATACCCCTGTAGGTCATGTAGTATGTGCAGGTATATTGATAGGCACAGTAGCTACATGAATATTTCTACTGGATGTATGTATCATTTTAATTTATATGCAGATTATAAGAGCCGGAATCTCATATATCTTGTGATATGTGATGTTTGTGCTTCTTACTATGTTGGCAAGATAAATCAGGCTTTAAGGTACAGAATACTTGAGCACTACAATGATATCTTGAAGAAAAGCATAAGAAATGCCCTTGCTAAGCAAACTTTGGCTACTGATATTTCACACAAGTTTAGATATATGGTTTTAGAGTTGTTTAAACCTAGTGTTAGACGTGGTGATGTTAAGACTAGGACAGAATGTCTGGAAATTAATGGATCTTGGAGTTGAATTCTATAAGTGGTAAAGGTGTAAATGGCACTGTGTCTTTAAGACCAATCTTGAAATCAAGACCTCTGTCTTGTTAAGATTTGAATTAAGTATTTAAATGTTCAAGTGCTTTATGTGCAATGGATCTGAAGAAGGGCCTGTGATAGAAGCAAAAGGACTCCCCTGTTTTATCTATTTGTAATTTTAATAAAGTTTTAAGAGTTTTAACACATTTAGTGTGTTGTGCCATGTGTGGCTAGATACTATAGATATTATTATTTGTTCACAACTCTTTTAAAGGCTCAAGCTACATCCACTGGGAGTTAAAGGTACACACTCAAAACAGCTATGCTGGAGGGAATGAGTTAATAACACAAACACATGCACAAGTGCATATACACAGACATTTGACAGGTCTTTCAGAATAATTTAGATTTAAACAGAATATGCCAGAGTGGAGAGATGTACTACAAAATCAACTTGCTTTGAATGCTACTTGAGCAAAACACTTTCTGGTGGTGCCATCTGAAGTTCTTGGGAGAAAATGTTCTGTCCTGACAACTTAGAAATGGTTTACACTTCTCATGAAATCACCTGAAATCTGGCATCAAATTCAAAACAAAACTGATAATTTAATATCATAATTGAAATCATATTTTCTAAGTAGTGCATAAATGACACCAAAAAATTAGAAACTTATATTTTAAAATGTATCCAGAATTCATCAAATAGCTGATCTATAACTACTATAACCCATACAAAACCAGACTTATACCAGCTACTAGTGTCACTTCAGATGCACACAGAAGTCTACCCAACCATTTTCTAAAGCACGTAACCTCTCAGTTGGGAAAGTATACACATAACTGGGAATAGTCTAAGGAGCAGAAGCACAGCATGAACAAATGAGAACACAGCTTAGTAAGGAATGTTTTAGAAGATAAAATGCTTTGATATCTAGGAATAAAGTTCATGCTATAAATCAGCTTGCACTTTCTGTTTTTACTTGCACCTTTGGGGGTGACAGATTCTGTCCCAAAAAGAGTTTGATAAGCTTGATAAAAAAATGAAAACTCTTATACCCTAAAAATTACATACAAGAACCAGTGTTTTCCAAGGTTATCCATCCTTCAGTCTGAAGTCACTGTACTGCTAGATACATTTTTATTAACATCATAAAATCCAAACATATTTAAAGTTCTAATTCATGAAGAAAATGTGTCTAATATGACATCTTTACTCAGGTTAGGAAAAAAAAACATTTAATAAGGGGGCAGATATTGAGATCAAACCAAAAATAGACAAAAACAGGTAGCAACAGAAAGTGAAAACTAAATCATATAATTATGTTGGAAAAAACAGACAACATCTGGAATGACCACATGTAAATGTCCCAAAATATGCTTATTTAACAAATATTTATTCATATGCAAAATATAAGAGCTAAAATTAATTTACAGAAACTACTACTCATCCATTTCTAGTGCGGTCTATCAGTCAGCCACCAATGCAAAACAGGAAGAGGGATTTGTCTGTCAAAATAAATCCTGACAGAGAAAAATAACTAAGTGCATTCCTGTCAAATAAAATTGTAGCATACTGTCAGCCGAAAAAAAGTGTTCTCGCCAAGACTGATGCCACTTATGAAAAGTTGAATACATCTTATGAGGTAGAAAGAAAGCCAGTGTCAGGGTGTAGAGAGCTAAGGCCCCATTTCCCAGTCAACCTGGCTTTGATTAGTGGCTCAGATGCCTGAGGTGCTGAGAAAGTAGATGCCACCAACATGACTGCACTCAAGATGCCCAATAGCCAGAAAATAAGAAACAAAATAGGAGAAAATGCAGCAGAAATAAAGTCTCCAAGGTATGAGAAAATACATATGTTATTAAATTTCATAATCCAGATTTAAGAATGAGATGGGTTAGTAATCCTTCCCTGCTATCACTAACCGAACTATAGGTGCAAGACAAGATTTTGCATGATCTGCTTTATTCTTCCCAAGTCATAAACCTGGAACCCATGGGAGGCAGCAAAAGCACATATATGTTTCCTTTCTCCTTTCTACTAATCTGCTAGACAATTTTGTGAAATTGAGTTATCTTGCCTAAAAAAGTTTGAATTCTCTCCTGTTTTTCTGTTGTGCTGGAAAATTAAGTTGGTTCATGGTCCTGCATTAAATTTTTTCTTACTTATTCTATGAACCCACAGTTAGGAATCCCCTCCATAAGCTCTCTCTCATCCAGTTCAGTACAAACTTCCAATAAATTTGCTGCAGTTTGCAATTACCCACGCTTCACAGAAATTGTGTACTTCTTTACCTATACTTTAAATTCATCCAAGTGGCTCTCCCAAGCGACCTGTCAATTTCCTAGAACCCCCACCCCCCCGTAAACATAAATCCATTGTTTGAATTAGTTGACCTTACTCTATTCTTTCAAAGAAGGGGGTCAACTTTTCAGTTAGGGGGAAGTTAATGTATAGCTAAACCCAAAATATTCAATAAAACCATACTGTTATCTGATAGATAATCAGGGAGGAGTTGCATCTGCACTATCTTGCCCGAAAGGTTTTGATTCAGGGGACAGAATTTTCTTTTCTACTGGGAGCTCTATCCTGGTTCTTGTAAAATATAAAATCTTAAGTCTTAGGATGATTGGTCCTATAAATATATATAATACCCAATTTCTGTCAAAATATGCTAAACGATTCAATGGTGTTGGTAACCTCATTCTACATCAGAAAAGAAAACAAGCAGACTTTGACTAGCAAACATATACAACATCCCCCACCCCACTCAGCCAACTAGAGTATGACAAGTGTGTCCAAGACTAAGAAAATCGGGTCTATATTATATGAACAAAAGTTCATAACATCAAATGCATTAAAGAGCAAAAATGGTGGACCTTGAACTCCTTATTGTGGGGGGGAACCCCCCATACCCCCGCTAAATATACATACCAACTCCAAGTTTGCACTACAGTGAGTAAAGGGCAAATATTCTGATCTTAACTGTACTGCGATCCCACAAGAAGCACTTCAAGGTTCATCATTTTTGCTCTTCAGAGCATTTGATATTATGAACTTCATATAATATACACCCAGAAAATCACCAGTCTCCATCAAAATAATTTTTCTGAATGCAAACCATCCTGATGACAGAAAAAAAAACATATATGTCTTAACACAATGTCCCACGCAGAAGTCATCATAGAAACCCCTTGCATTCAACTCTCCTTACAGACAAGTGGACAATGTGAGCCCACAACAACCTATCAAATCCTTATCTGGGAATAAATAACCTCATCTCAATGGCCTGGAGACCATTAATGGTCTCCAAAAATGCCATTTTGGATTCATTAAGCACTTTTTCTACTTGATATGCCTCCAATAATGGAGGATCTGGCATACAGAACTATGTCTCCAGTTCTTTCTACTTCAATAAGTTTAGTAAAATGATTTTGGGTAGGGATGACTGCCTTCTTTCCAACTTCTATATCCTGAAATTGGAAAGCTCTTTGCAATGATGTAGTGCCTTTGTTCATGAGACTTCTGCCCTTTCTACACAGGGGAGAATTGGTCAGATATGACATTAGTGACCTCCCACCCCTTTTTGTAGGTTAGTACTAGGCTAACTGTCCTTGAGAGCCTCTGTAAGCCTAGCCAATTATCCCTTGTGAGACTCAAACCCTGCACTTTGTGTTTGGAAGGCAAACACCTTAACCATTAGGCCACCCTCCCAACCTTTTAAGTGTGATTTATGTTTAATGTTTAATTTAAACACTCTGTGAATGAAAATCTTGTGAAATAAAATATTTAATTTAATAGTTCAAATATTTGTATTTTTTCACACTTGTAGATTGATTTAAGAACCAACAGATAATTCTTCTTTATAAGTGGTAACTTCTATTTCTTGAAGCCTACATTATTTGCCATATTCTCAACAGCTGCTTCATTTTGCTTTATCAGGAAAGTAAAAGCTATATATCTGACCATGTATATGTGGGCAGAGAAGCTGTAAACCATAATTGCACCGATCAGACCAGCTCCCTACATCATCATATCACTTTTTTTAAGATACAAGGCTAAACTATAATCTGGTGCCAATTTACTTTGATGTTTTTAAGGTTTCAAGTATCCACCAAACTCCTTACTTTTATAAAGCATCCATTTGCAATCATTATAGTCTAAGCATTTTATAATAAACTGATTGGGGGATATTAGGATTCCTAAAAGAAACCAAGGAACTGGCAAGAGGTGCTCAAAAAGTAAAAATCAGAGCAAACCACCTCTGTGACTGATGGGAATACATAGAAATTTGTTGTAAATTTAAAAATAAATTGAATGTATTACTTAATAATTGCAATGTACAAACAGCAGTTAAGCACTTTCAGTCCCCAATAGGACTTTTTCAAAACTGCTCTGTCAACTGTTAGCAGATTAACACTGGCCTGTGACTGCTACAAGTGTGAATGTTAAAAAAATACAAATATTTGAACTATTAAATTAAACACTCAGTGAATAAAAATCTTATGAAATAAAATGTTTAATTTAAACACTCAGTGAATGAAAATCCTGTGAAATAAAATATTTAATTTAATAGTTCAAATATTTGTATTTTTTCATACTTTTAGCTGCCACAGACTAGTATTAATTTGCTAACAGCTGATAGGGCAGTTTGGAAAAGTCTAGTGGACGAAAGTGCTTAACTGCTGTTTGTCTACAAGTTTCTGTGTGTTTCCATTGGTCTTGGAGGTGGTTTGTTCAGATTAAGATTCCTCACATGTAGGGTTATTTTTTGTGCTATCTCAATCACCCTGCTACTTCTACTCATAATCTTCTCCAGCTATGCATTAAGAAATCCCACCAGTTTGTCTAATTCTTCTTGCAAGCCTATCAACCATAACTTGTTTCTCCTAGTATGGGTTTCAGTATCTTCAGTCTTGCTTACCATCTTAACATAGAGACATTGAATATCTTATAAGTCTTTAGAGTTAGATGCCATGACATTCCAAAGTGGCCCCAGCTCCATTTGGTTTTGTGTCAATTTATCCTATATAGAAAACAGTTTTTGTTCATGATTGCTGGATACGTACAGCTTTAATATGTTGGACATCCTGCACAAAGATTTTGCAACATTGAGTTAAGGGTGTCCATGTTTGATTTTAAAAAAGTAACATCTTCTGCATTAATCACAGGTGTTTCAGCCATGTTGGACCTCAGGTGGTTCAGCCATGTTGGACCTCAGGTGTTTCAGCCATGTTGGACCTCAGGTGTTTCAGCCATGTTGGACCTCAGGTGTTTCGGCCATGTTGGACCTCATGTGGTTAGTGCTGCAGTAAATAAGAAAGTGCCTGTGCCCAAACAGGTGGCATTTCAATTCAAGAGAGATACTAAAGTCAGATGAAAAGTACGTAAAATCTCTATGGATGTAGTGCTGAGGTACTACTCACTACAAAATGTCAGTACAGCACTGTCAGACAGGTGAAACATAAGTAGCTGGAGAACAGCAGAGCTATGATACTTTAGATGTGCATCATTGTGAGATCCTGTGTGCAGTCCATCCATAATGGCAACTGTAAAAGCCAAAGATGCTGAAGTTAACTGTAAAACCCAAAGCTTCATACCTCTTTTTAAACTAAGTCACTTCATCTGCACTAAAAAGCATTTGATTTTATTTTTAACTTTAACATCTCTGGCTTTAAGAGTTGCCATTTTCATGGTTTTATTTAATATTGCAGTTTTGAGCTCACTTTTGAGAACACATCTACTGTATTTGTTTATTTTTGTGCTGTTAGGGACATAAGACTGGCTGGTAAATTGAGAGCCTTGTCCTAAGACTCATTTCTCACTTCACTATTGTACTTCACTACACAGCCTGCAGTACTGCTGCCATGACACCTTTGCACCAACTGATCTCTAGATCTTCTGTAGCATTCACCTGTAAATAAGACTCTTTGGTACTTAAAGACCTCTAGAAGAGGTAGCTGATCCACTCATTTTGGGAAGAGAACTATGACAACTGATTTGGAGGTATACACAACTTCTTTACCACAAATCACAGATGCTTCATGCTAAGAAATCATCATCATGTATTTACAACAAACATATAACCTTTACATTCTTAGCCAGTATATTCTCAAGAACATGGCTGCATCTGTATGTCTTGTACACAAGTATCCCAAACAGAAGGGAAGGGAAGACACACCCCTGACAGAGTCCTATGCCAGTAATTACAATATGTATCAAATAGAAAGGGTGCACATACAACTTTCAGTCCTAAAACGCAGGGCACCCAATGACATGAAACAATGGCTTTAGACTCTTACAGTACCACTCATAAGACATGTCAGAGTATATAATCATATGCATTCACTGCACAAAACAGATTTATATATTGCTAGAAAATCCCATGATCCCTCAGTATCAACCCAAGGACAAAGAGCTCATCCTGTGTTCCACCCCCAGGGCATTACTCACATTGTTCCTCCTGAGCCAGATGCTTAACTATTTTACAGAACTGATGAACATGATTTCCCTGGAAGGCTGAGTGATGTGGATTTCTGCATAAGTGGAATACAACCTCATGTATCATTTTCAAAAATGCGGGACCACTATTCTAGTGTGATAGTCCAATGGTACCATTGCAGCCTTCTATACAAGAGCCAAAAATCTGTGTAGTATCACGGCAAGGTCCAGCTTTTCCTAACAGATCTCATCCACTTTTCATGCCTTGTCACACCAGTGCTGTTTAATTGCCACAATGAACTCATCAACAGAAATGGTTCCAATCCTATCAGCTTCTAGGACAGATGAGGGTATATTCACTGTATTAAGAAGGTTCTCATGGTGTTCCTTGCACCTCCCAAAAATTTTCACATTCAAGTTCAATACTATTCCATGCTTGTTGAGAATAGACTGGCAATTTCCAACCTCATCCCAGAGTTGCCAAAATGGTTTGCAAGAAGCTCTTTGATATAATATCAAAGTCAGTCTTCATTCGAACTCCTCCTACACCTGCAGCTTTACTTTACCGATGCTGCATTTGCGACTACAGACCCTCCCCCTATTATAATTGCACAAAAGGCCTCTTTCTTTAATGCAACAGGCTTTCTTTACTGCTGTTGTTGACCAGTGGGTTCTGGCCATGATAAGCAAAGTACCTCTTGGTCACAATTCCTTCAAACTGCCCCAGCCATAAAGTCAGGTGGGTACAGTCAGAGGCAATTCTCCATTCCTTACAGGTACTAGATACATCACTTCTGGGGAAGGGAGTTAACTCGTCATAAACAGAAGTACTGGCTAGTTATTACCAGGAAACCTGCACTTCATGTTTAGATTTCCAAGTTTTTCCAGTCTTTTCTAGGCTATTAGGTCCAACCTAACATCAAATTAGGATCATTTGACAGCTCCAAAACATGCTTGGCCAGTATGTCCAATGTATGCGACCTCAGGTTTGCTGACATGACAACAAAATCTAAATAAACTGTAAAGCATATCAAAAGATCACCTATACCTTAAGCTCAACAAAAAGTCACACAGAAATAGCATTTATTATAAACGCAGACAGTTTTTTAGTCAAGTATGAAATAATGTCTTTGGTATTTCAAATACATTTTCCAGCAGTAGAAGAAGCATGCCAATATATGGCACAGGTCACCTAAATTTAACAAGCACGGATACTGACCAGAACAAAGGGGCAGGAAGGTCTGAGTGACAGTAATCAGATTTATTATTTGGTATGGGAAGGAGTAAGACAGTAAGGATGAAAAAACAGCTAAAAGAGAAGAACAGCTACTGTTAGCCATTGCAGAATTAGGGAGGTTCACACAAATACATCTATAAAAATTATGTTTTAAAGTTGCATGTTCCAGGGTTATGCCTCAGGGCTTGCACAATAATATGGCATTTTTTTTTTATTTGGCATCAATGTTTGCATGCTTTGTTTTTTTTTTTTAAGTACATCTCTCTCTCTCTCTCTCTCTCTATATATATATATATATATATATAAATAAATAAACATCTTTTGTGGATCTTCTGTCCTGCTGGGGTTTATTTTTACTTATTTTTATAGATATAGATAGATAGATATATACATGTATATCTGCATATATGTGTGTGTGTGTGTGTGTGTGTGTGTGTGTGTGTGTGTGTGTGTGTGTGTGTGTGTGCGGGGGTTTGTGTGTGTGTGTGTGTGTGTGTGTATATATATATATATATATATATATATATATATATATATTTATATATATATATATATATATATATATATATATATATGGGTTACCTTCATTTGACTGAAACTCATTTGACTGACAAGTAATACATTCAGTGTAATGTAAGGCAAATGACAGGGATATGTCCTCTTCCCCAATGTAGTGCGACCCTGGAATTAGTATATATAGTTAGGGAGTTGGTTTAAATTCTGTAGTTTTGTGTTATATTGTTCTTTAAATAACTATATAGAGATATATATAGATATAGATATATATAAAGATGTACACCTATATACAGCTACGTATGCAATCATCAGGTGTATGTATATATATATATATATATATATATATATATATATATATATATAGACAGAGAGAGAGAGATAGAGGGAGAGATTTATGTGTTGATGGATATAAAGACACAAACACAGGCTATAGAATATGGGGTGGAAATGATTAGCAGTTATGGAGGAAAAGGCTAGAGAAAATCTAATTAATAAAAAATTGTTTTCATTACAGTAGTGGAGGTCCTGCATTGTTAAGCAAATTATCATGAAAACCCACCCCCAGCATTTAAACACACACTTATTATCCCACAAAATTAAAATGTATCCCCAGTCAAACTATGAAGAAGCATAGTCACAAATTAAACGATTAAATAGTACACTAAATGTGATTTAAAGCAACCTGCTAAACACTTATTACAGGTTGAATATTCCAAAATGTAGACAACCCCTGGTAGAACAAATGTCTCTTCACAAAGAGTGCTAGCTTTAAATATCATTACATATGTAATCCACATGTTATGCTTAACATGACATGCTGAATTTTGTTTTAATAGTTTCTCTGATGGTGAGAAAAAAAGACACCTTTTGCTGGGCTTTTAAGCAAAGTGCTGATCTTTGTATTAAATAAATGAATCAAATATGAACAGTTTATGAAGATTACTTTTAAGGGGAGGGCAGAGGGATGGAAAGCTACAAGGCTATAACATATACCCAGCCAAATAGCACAAACCATATAGCAAGGACTACTGTGAATTGCTCTTGGAGGAATACAGGTAGCCAGTCCTCATTTGTATACATAGTACAGACTAGCCTTTATCTAAGAACTCTCAATAACGTAATGAAAAAACAGCAATCCAAATGACTCCAAAAGGCTGAAATCCAGAGAAATGCTGCTCGAACAAGGAGGATACCCAAAACCGCTTTATTCACAATGCAAATACAATGCTAGCAGGAACACATACAATCCATCTGCTTGTGAGGCAGATTTCATCAGAACCATGAAAGTGATACAGGTGTTCTCCTTTATAGCAAATTTGGCGCCAAAAAATCACTTAACTAATGACAACACAATACAATATTCTAAATAGATTCTAAAAAGTTCTAAAAAAGTTCTAAAAAATATATAACTTGTACAGAATATATATATAATTTAAATAATATAATATAATTAATTGATGTTATTGTATGTTTATACATGAAGTATGCAAAATGCAAAAAATATGTGAAAATTATTGTAAATATATATGAATATATATATATCCAACTTGAACAATAAATAAACAATGTATATATGCAATATATGATATGTGTATATATTCTAAAAAATCAGTGAAGCCTACTTGTATAGTAAACCAGCTCTACCTTCTACAGATAGTAAAGAAAAAGTTGTGAGCAATGATGACCACATACAAAAAAACTGGGTGTCATGATATGTAAAATAAATATACAATAATAAATACTAATGAATACTTAATAAATGTTTCAATATGGAATTATAAATAAATAAATAGGTAAATAGATAAATAATTTGATACTTTAAAAATACATGATCAAGTGTCCAAAATAAGAAAAGGTTTTATACTAATATAATCATTCAGTCCAGGTCGAGTAGTAGCATCAAATAATAGCTGCCATTTACTTTCTAATAATACAGTATGGTCAATATGGTCAATAATACTAAAAAGAAATGAATGATCAGGACCTTTGTCTAAAATGTGATTACTCAAAGCATTGTTGGGGTCCTGCTTCCTAATTCTATATAAATGTTCATAGATTCTTGTTTTGAATTTCCTTTCTGTCTTACCAATATAATAGGCGTCACAAAAAATGCAAGTGGCAAAATAAACTACTCTAGGTGTATTGCAATTCCCAGCTGTACTGTGTAACCAATTCTTAGTAATATTATTTAACTTAATTACCTCAGCTTCATTTATGAACTTACATTGTTTACATGTACCACACTTTTTTGTGTGCTTAAATCTATTAACATCTCTTCTACTATCTTTATTCCTTTCCAACATGTTTTTAATATTGTAAAAAGTCTTATAAACAAATTTAGGTAAAGGACCTACTAGATCACTAACCTCTTCAGATGTCATTAAGAGGTTCCAGTGTTTAATAAAATTAATGTAAGGACTGTACATAAGTACACAAATACACCTGTTTTGTTCAACTTTTTTTGTTGTTGGTGTAAATGGTCTTCCTAATAAAGGTGGATATTTGTGACCCCATTCTTTCTTGACATAAGCTACTATCAGGGAAAACATATCATCCGGATAGCCTCTATTGATAAACATATTATATATAGTGTTAAGTTCACTTTCCATAATCTCTTTATTTGAAGACATGTGAGCTGCACGTATGCATTGACCTTTAAATACATTTTTTAAAATGTGGGGGGGATGACAGCTACCATAAAATATATAGTCATTAGAAAAAGTTTCTTTTCTATAGATCCTGGACTCAAATTCTTTGTCATTGATGTTGACATAAGTATCCAAGTAAGAAATACCATGAGACTCAACTTAATTTCAAGAAACTAGTTGTGTTGTTCAAATATTCTATGAAACTGTGAATCAAATCAACTGGTCCATTCCAAAGAATGAATAGATCGTCCAAAAATCTGGTATAATATACCATATACTTGTAATACTCACGAGAAAAAATAAAACAAAGATTCCCATTCTAACATTACAACTCTGTCTGAACAATTCTCCCTGGAACTGAAGATAATTATGGTCTAAGACCAAACCCATCATATCAACTATCAAGTTGATTTTCTCAAAACTCAAACCAGAAAACCTCTTTAAACTGTTGAAAAAGTAGTCTAGTCCCGTCTCCCTAGGTATGCTTGTAAGAAAGATCAACTCCTTATGCCATATTAAGGGAGTCAACTTTCCCAAAAAGTTCCAAGAGTCCTTAGTGAGGTGATCAATGTTGTCATACACATGCTTGGTCCAAGTGTCAATAGTCACCCCTAAGTTGTAGGTTTTGGACTTTGAACCTGATATTATCGGCCTGAATGGAGGCTTCTCAAGGTTCTTATGTATTTTAGGGATCCCTATAATAGAAGCCATCTTTGGGAATTCTACTCTAATAAATTCATAAATCTCATTAGTTATCCGATTGTCAAGTAAATATTCTTCGATGGCTAAATCTATTCGTTTACAGCCTATATTTACCTGGTTCCCTCATAATTTCCTGATTGATGAAGAATATTCAAAATTTCCTGATTGTAATTGATAGTGTTAAACAACACTATCCCACCCCCTTCATAATCCTAAGGTCACGGTTGTTAATAAACTTGTTCAAACATTCTCTCTCTTTAGAGGTTAAGTTGTCTATGAAACAATTGGTGTATTCTTTCTTATTTTTAACAAGATGGTTAAACCAATACATATCTTTGACAACTATTTTTGATAACTAGGAATAAATGAACTTTTTTTCTTCAATTTATCATGATAGTCATATTTGTCCTGTACCTTGTTTTTGTCATTAAACTGGATAGCCAAATTAAGTCTACAACAGAAAAGTTTTGTCTCCTTGATGGTGTCTATAATGTTGAAGTGAGCTGTTGGTATAAACTTCATACCTTTACAGAACAAAGCACAAAAATCATCATTAATTACTACATCCGTATAGTTATAAACATTAAGACCTTTGTAAGTGTGTATAACTGGGAAGGTAAATTCTTTCTCAACAACAGTGCCAAAAGTGTGGCTTCCAACATTTGACATGGACAATTGCACCTGATTTGGTTCAAAGTCATTAGGTATAATATCCACTAGGTCTAATGTCTCCTTTTGTAATATATGGGGGCTGGATGAAACATCTTCATCATTTACCCAGGTGTCAGCCCGACCCTTGTTTGTTCTATCTATTGCTAAGTTTGAATGAGTAAAATTCTTCTTACTTTGTGGCCATACATATGCTCTCTGCTGTTTGTATAGACCTAAATCTCTTTCAATTTTACTATTCTTTCTATTGAAAATAGTTGATGCCCTATGTTCAGCTGTACTAAATTGTTTGTGATATAAATCATACCACTTGTCAAAATGCTCATCCTGTATTATTTCTTCATTTAATATGTCTATATCATTTGTAATGTGCACCATTTTCTCATCATTATATTTAATAAATTTTTCCATGAAAGAAACGCCAAATTGGTCAAACATATTATTAAAATCATTATATTTATCAATAGAATCTATTTAGAATATTGTATTGTGTTGTCATTAGTTAAGTGATTTTTTGGCACCAAATTTGCTATAAAGGAAAACACCTGTATCACTTTCATGGTTCTGATGAAATCTGCCTCACAAGCAGATGAAAACGCTTAACCATATGTTGGATTGTATGTGTTCCTGCTAGCATTGTATTTGCATTGTGAATAAAGCGGTTTATTTCAGCCTTTTGGAGTCATTTGGATTGCTGTTTTCTCGTTACGTTATTGAGAGTTCTTGGTCACTTACCAGATGGCTGATATTTCCAGGTCTCCGCCTGTTTAATTGCATAAAGAGGAACTTGTATCTTTAAGGGCTGAAGTAACGTCCCTCCAAGCTGACATCAGCAAACTGTTGGACTTGGTTAGTAAACTTACGACACTTACTAACGCTAGAAATGAGCCTTTACCATCGGTTTCTAACAGACCTGATAATTCTGTAGCAGCCAACGGCAATATCACTATCCACGAAGGAACGGACATCATTTATAATAGTTTAAATGACATTCCTAATGCACAACCCCTTAATGTACAGGAAAATGTTCCTGAAGAGGTTTGGACAACAATTTAAACCTTTCACTTGAAGCAGACTGTACTTTTGATTTTAGTTTGTTTCATCTGGATGATGAAACGCAACGACTGGGAGCAAGACCTAAATACAGGGAAGCTGTTAAAACTTATTCTACTGTGGCAAAGCGCCAGGACTTACAAAAAGGTACTGTGAATAAAAACAAAAAAGTAATATCCAGTCCAATGGATATACAGAACATACAAAGTAAAAAAAGTTATTTAGCATCTGGTAATAAGCATTTTAAACATGTTGAAATTGACAATTTTATAAATGGTGATGTTGTTTTTAAGCATAGTGAAGCTAACAATGTATTTAATAGAACTCATTTTAACTCTGATGAAAATTGTATTAAGCAAAAGATTTATGCTTTGGGGAAGAAAATATTACAAGCAAAAAGCATTAAGATAGACAATGCATACCTCAACAATGTATTAATTTATGTATTGTTCCCAAAGGGTTACGTTTTTTTAAGTTACCCTTAGGTTTGGAGTATACTGAAAGTATTATACATGATTTTAATAATATGTTTGACCAATTTGGCGTTTCTTTCATGGAAAAATTGATTAAATATAATGATGAGAAAAAGGTGCACATTACAAATGATATGGACATATTAAATGAAGAAATAATACAGGATGAGCATTTTGACAAGTGGTATGATTTATATCACAAACAATTTAGTACAGCTGAACATAGGGCATCAACTATTTTCAATAGAAAGAATAGTAAAATTGACAGAGATTTAGGTCTATACAAACAGCAGAGAGCATATGTATGGCCACAAAGTAAGAAGAATTTTACTCGTTCAAACTTAGCAATAGATAGAACAAACAAGGGTCGGGCTGACACCTGGGTACATGATGAAGATGAAAATTTTCAAGGGGGATGATTTCATCCAGCCCCCATATATTACAAAAGGAGACATTAGACCTAGTGGATATTATACCTAATGACTTTGAACCAAATCAGGTGCAATTGTCCATGTCAAATGTTGGAAGCCACACTTTTGGCATTGTTGTTGAGAAAGAATTTACCTTCCCAGTTATACACACTTACAAAGGTCTTAATGTTTATAACTATACGGATGTAGTAATTAATGATGATTTTTGTGCTTTGTTCTGTAAAGGTATGAAGTTTATACCAACAGCTCGCTTCAACATTATAGACACCATCAAGGAGACAAAACTTTTCTGTCGTAGACTTAATTTGGCTATCCAGTTTAATGACAAAAACAAGGTACAGGACAAATATGACTATCATGATAAATTGAAGAAAAAAAGTTCATTTATTCCTAGTTATCACCCCACAGTTGCCCAATATGAAAAAATAGTTGTCAAAGATATGTATTGGTTTAACCATCTTGTTAAAAATAAGAAAGAATACACCAATTGTTTCATAGACAACTTAACCTCTAAAGAGAGAGAATGTTTGAACAAGTTTATTAACAACCATGACCTTAGGATTATGAAGCTGGACAAAGGGGGTGGGATAGTGTTGTTTAACACTATCAATTACAATCAGGAAATTTTGAATATTCTTCATCAATCAGGAAATTATGAGGAAGTGTCCCTGAACCAGGTAAATATAGGCTATAAACGAATAGATTTAGCCATCGAAGAATATTTACTTGACAATCGGATAACTAATGAGATTTATGAATTTATTAGAGTAGAATTCCCAAAGATGGCTTCTATTATAGGGATCCCTAAAATACATAAGAACCTTGAGAAGCCTCCATTCAGGCCGATAATATCAGGTTCAAAGTCCAAAACCTACAACTTAGGGGTGACTATTGACACTTGGACCAAGCATGTGTATGACAACGTTGATCACCTCACTAAGTACTCTTGGAACTTTTTGGGAAAGTTGACTCCCTTAATATGGCATAAGGAGTTGATCTTTCTTACAATCGATGTTGTCGACCTCTTCTCAAGCATACCTAGGGAGACAGGTCTAGACTACTTTTTCAACAGTTTAAAGAGGTTTTCTGGTTTGAGTTTTGAGAAAATCAACTTGATAGTTGATATGATGGGTTTGGTCTTAGACCATAATTATCTTCAGTTCCAGGGAAAATTGTTCAGACAGAGTAGAGGGGTAGCGATGGGTGCTTCTTGCGCCCCGGTGTTCGCAAACCTTGTAATGTTAGAATGGGAATCTTTGTTTATTTTTTCTAGTGAGTATTACAAGTATATGGTATATTATACCAGATATTTGGACGATCTATTCATTCTTTGGAATGGACCAGTTGATTTGATTCACAGTTTCATAGAATATTTGAACAACACAACTAGTTTCTTGAAATTTACGTACAAAGTTGAGTCTCATGGTATTTCTTACTTGGATACTTATGTCAACATCAATGACAAAGAATTTGAGTCCAGGATCTATAGAAAAGAAACTTTTTCTAATGACTATCTATTTTATGGTAGCTGTCATTCCCCCCACATTTTTAAAAATGTATTTAAAGGTCAATGCATACGTGCAGCTCGCATGTCTTCAAATAAAGAGATTATGGAAAGTGAACTTAACACTATATATAATATGTTTATCAATAGAGGCTATCCGGATGATATGATTTCCCCGATAGTAGCTTATGTCAAGAAAGAATGAGGTCACAAATATCCACCTTTATTAGGAAGACCATTTACACCAACAACAAAAAAAGTTGAACAAAACAGGTGTATTTGTGTACTTATGTACAGTCCTTACATTAATTTTATTAAGGACATACTGCTTAAACACTGGAACCTCTTAACGACATCTGAAGAGGTTAGTGATCTAGTAGGTCCTTTACCTAAATTTGTTTATAAGACTTCTTACAATATTAAAAACATGTTGGAAAGGAATAAAGATAGTAGAAGAGATGTTAATAGATTTAAGCACACAAAAAAGTGTGGTACATGTAAACAATGTAAGTTCATAAATGAAGCTGAGGTAATTAAGTTAAATAATATTACTAAGAATTGGTTACACAGTACAGCTGGGAATTGCAATACACCTAGAGTAGTTTATGTTGCCACTTGCATTTTTTGTGACGCCTATTATATTGGTAAGACAGAAAGGAAATTCAAAACAAGACTCTATGAACATTTATATAGAATTAGGAAGTAGGACCCCAACAATGCTTTGAGTAAGCACATTTTAGACAAAGGTTCTGATCATTCATTTCTTTTTAGTATTATTGACCATATTGACCATACTGTATTAGGGGGTAATTGGAAAAGTTATCTGGCACTTTTAGAAAGTAAATGGCAGCTATTATGTGATGCTACTACTCGACCTGGACTGAATGATTATATTAGTATAAAACCTTTTCTTATTTTAGACACTTGATCATGTATTTTTAAAGTATCAAATTATTTATCTATTTATCTATTTACTTATTTATAATTCCATATTGAAACATTTATTAAGTATTCATTAGTATTTATTATTGTATATTTATTTTACATATCATGACACCCAGTTTTTTTGTATGTGGTCATCATTGCTCACAAGTTTTTCTTTACTATCTGTAGAAGGTAGAGCTGGTTTACTATACAAGTAGGCTTCACTGATTTTTTAGAATATATACACATATCATATATTGCATATATACATTGTTTATTTATTGTTCAAGTTGGATATATATATATATATATATTCATATATATTTACAATAATTTTCGCATATTTTTTGCATTTTGCATACTTCATATATAAACATACAATAACATCAATTAATTATATTATATTATTTAAATTATATATATATTCTGTACAAGTTATATATTTTTTAGAACTTTTTAGAACTTTTTAGAATCTATTTAGAATATTGTATTGTGCTGTCATTAGTTAAGTGATTTTTTGGCGCCAAATTTGCTATAAAGGAGAACACCTGTATCACTTTCATGATTCTGATGAAATCTGCCTCACAAGCAGATGAAAGCGCTTAACCATATGTTGGATTGTATGTGTTCCTGCTAGCATTGTATTTGCATTGTGAATAAAGCGGTTTTGGGTAGCCTTTATCTAAAGCTGTACCCAGACCCAAAGGATGGTGGCTTGGATGGCATAATGGTACACTGCTGAGCAGCATGGTGGTGAAACTAGGGCACAGTGGTTCATACTGCTGCTTAACCTCAAAGTCTAGGGTTTTATGCTGGACTGTGGAATCTGTATAGATATAGCATTCTGGGTTCTCTGACTTCCTCCCAAAAGACATGTTGCTCTGATTTTCTAGATACTGGAATATATTGCCCAAGACTGCATTGCTGAGAGTTGTTCCTGGATCTTTCCTGTAAATTAATACAGTTAGTAAGATTAATTCAGTCAACAGTACAAATTATTAAGTAATTTAGTTTAAGTTTCTTAGCACTACAGCATCCATGGTCTATTATCAGAAAAGACAATGCAGAATAAACAACATAATATATGTATGCATATTTTATCATGTTTTTAATGTTACTGCATGAGCTAATTATTAAAGTATATTTTATTTTTATGTACTTTTGAATATAAAACATTAAACATACTAAAACATCAGAGATTACTCTATGCATTACAGATGGACATGAACATTTATCATGGCATCTTGGAAGATTTCCAGACCTTGCAGATATCGCACATATCTTATTTATATTTTCAGGACATACCAGTAACCTGTATCTTCAGCCAACAATTACAAAAGAGAGTTAATACCAAAGTACAGTTGCACCTTCTACGTTTTTTCCCCCTACTTTGCAATGCTTTACACTTGCCCATTTTCTTAAACAGAAGTACTGCCCCACTGACCTGAAAATGGCAGTAAAGCTAAACATATGGAATGTGAATAACTTATAGTCTCACACAGCACTGCTTGTGCTGGAGACCCATCGGGACAGCATTAATCATCTCTTCTGGTCAGCTTGAACTAGAAAGTTGACCAAGGTGTACAAAAAATCCCAGAAGTGAAAGAAAATGAATTATGAGTCTTAAGTACAAGGGTTTATATTATAAATATACATTTACTGCATCTTTTATCCAGAGCTTTATGCCAGTGCAAACTAACAGAGACTAACATTACACAGATAGCGATGATTATGATAAATATGACCACGTCTTTATAATCATAACCAGGTTGTTATATATTATATGTTATTGACATGGCCGTCAGTTTTTCCTGCTGAGCTACATTCAGTTCTACAGGTGAATTTCTTTGTATCCATATCTTGATAATATAATGACTTGGTTATGATTGTAGACATGTTCATAACCTTCTCTGTTGTGCATGTTTTCATTATATTCATAGTTCATTTTTGTCATACCTGGCCCAAAACACTTTTTTATTGAGAGACAGAGATCTATTAAAATGTATCCAAGTCTAAAATAATTATAACATTTAAAAAAAATACCCATCTCAGTTTGATGGCTAAACAAAATTGTAGTGAAACAAACATTAATCTTGTATACTGGCACCATTTAAATACATAGCATTTAGGGCATACAAAATCATGAAAACATTTTAATAACCACACAGTCTGCAAAAGCTCCATGTGATAAACATAGTTGCTTTCCTTGAATGTCTCATACACTTCAAGGAAGTGCAACCCTTCCTTCTTTCCTGCATTTATGCAGGTACAATTCAGGGCTCAAGTGTGCATTTCCAGGTGTCAACTGAAGAATAGTGTGAACCATATGCACCAGATAAATAGGACATATGTAGAAACCAAATGTACTGCAGACAACAATATTGAAGTAATACATATACTTTACAGTCATAAAAGCTCAGGTATTCAAACTACTGAGTAACATACACAGAGCATATATTACTACGCTAAAAAATGCCAACATTTAATAGTTTTATTTCACAGAACTTCAAGAAAACAAACATTTTTATTCTACTTTATTATTTTGTTTACTTTATCTGCCACTTCGAAGTGTCATTTATTATGGTAGTTTCATTTGCCCCCTCCCCCACCGAGTATTTATAGCTCTCTACTCTTTCAGTATATTCTGTCTCATTTTACCTAACAGTGAGGTAGCTTGCCCATTCATTCATCAGACACCACTTCTGTCAGCTGTCTGAAGTTTCAAACACTTGGGACCTTCTGGAGAGTGTCATACTGTATGAAGGCTATTAACCATACATGATTCTTAGATATCTGTTTTGCAGTTTTTATGCATCTAATTTAGCAATTTTGCAAGAAAAACACTCCTAATGGCAAAACACACCCATACTATATATTATATACACACACACACACACACACACACACACACACACACACACACACACACACACACACATATGCTTGCACGCACACAAAGGGTTTTCCCTAAGTCTTCATTAGGCAAATGATCAAAGGTCTTGAAATGCTGAAAAGGTATTGGATGTATTCTAGCATATCACACAAAAAAAAAACCCACTGTGGAACCAAGAACCAGCCACTCGAACCGTGATAATAAGTAAAAAACTTGTTTTTATTTTAAAACAATATAAAAGGTTAAGTGCTTTCATCTAAGATACTAGACTTCATCAGAAGGTTCTGATGAAGTCTAATATCTTAGATGAAAGCATTTCTTCTTTTAGCTTTTCCCAGTTAGGGGTCACCACAGCAGATCATCTGTCCACTTATGATTGGTAGTGGAGTTTTACAGTGTTGAGTTGCCAGCCCAGCACCCAACCTTCTACAGAAGGCACACACTCACACCTAGGACCAATTTACAGTGTCCAATCCACCTACTGCATGTCTTTGGGAGGAAACTGGAGCCCCCAGAGAAAACCCACGTGACCAGGGAGGACATGCAGACTCCACACAGAAGGCACCCCAACTGAGAATCAAACCGGAGAACCTCTTGCTGTGAGGTAACAGCACTAACCACTGCACCATCGTGGCCACCCAGATCTTAGACAAAAGCGTTTAACCTTTTATATTGTTTTAAAATAAAAAAAAGTGTTTTACTTATTATCATGGTTCGAGCGGCTGGTTCTTGGTTCCACAGTGTTTTTTTTTCGTGTGATATACTAGTTGTTGTAACTACGTGGTTCTAGTTTTTACATATTGGTTGTATTCTACTTTATAGGTCATCTAAAACCCTAGACTTGTTTCCTCAACAATTGCAACGCTAATGTCTAGAATGAAAGCATACTAATGGGGAGAAAAAGCAGAACAGAAAGATCCATTTTAAAGGCATTTTGTTTTTTCTCTGTGTCACAGCAATTACAGTAATATTAGAGTTAGGGCATATAAGTATGGAGCCAAGAAGGGAACAGCAAACCTGCTCCCCTTCCACAGACACATTGTACTGCTGTTAACTGCACTGTTTCACTCATTTTTAATGTAAGCATGCATGGTGGCTAGTTATACTGCAGTATTTGGACACACATGCAGTTTAGTCTCAGGGAAACACAGGGAAGCCCTAAATATTGAAAAATGTTTAATTTTAGCTATTTGTCATCATATTTCCTACCACCTATTTCATTCAAGTGGACCACAGGTATTTGTTAAACTGTAAATATACTCAGAGGATAAGAAAGTTACAGGCATGGACTGATTTCAAAAGATTCTAAAGAATTGCTTCATGAATTCATGGCCCCAGAAATGCAACTGAAATATGATAGATGTATTGAAAGAAAGATTATAAATCTGACATGATAGATATCCCTACAGTACAAACAGCTTGGAAAACCACAGCAGGACCACTTTCAAAACCAGTAGCAGTCAATGGAAAAAGAAAATCAAAGCATCACATGTGTTTTTCATTTTGGGATTCCTTGTTCCCTTAATTTATCATTGTACACACTTTGTGTCTGAGAAACAGTTTGACTTTCTCAAAGGAAAAAACTGCCTAACAAGACTTTTTTTTATTTAATTTAATTAGGCATGGTTCTTTACAAGTAACTAAAATAAGCAGCTACTTTGGAAGCAGGTGAGGTATGAAAAAATAAAGCCACAGTGTTCTCGGCATTCAACACCAGGCAGCAGAATAATTTATGCTCAAATCCTTCATGAAGGAGCCATTACTGCCTGTTCCGCCATAAATGATAGACAGCTGACTCCAATGTTACATGACCTCTGCAGAAAACTTAAACAATTGGGGGTTATTGCGAGGTTGGCATAATGGTTAAGGTGTTTATCATGTAAATGCAAGATGCAGGGTTTGATTCTCTTATGGGTTAACTGGCTAAGCTTAAAAGGGCCCACAGAGGCAGTTAGCCTAGCACTAACTGATGAATAATGTCAACATCAGAGTCAGTATTTGTGCTTATAAAGGTAATTTCAATGCATAACATAGCTTCAGATATCAAAAATTCAGATTGTATTTAAACAACATAAAACAATTGACAAAAGGTAAGAGAAAAAAACCAAGCCATAACATACAATATATTATTTACCAGTGATGAGGACAAATGAAAAAAATGATTTATTGGTGAGAGTGGGGGAAAGCCGATGAAATGCCACAATGAGGAATTCAAGGTGGGTGAAGGTGCGGTCTGCAGTGGACACTATAGTTTCTGATGTGATTGCTGGTGGTGGTAGATGAATTATGGATGTGGATATAATTTATGTAGCTCCTTATGGCATCAAGAAAACAGAAATGATATTATTTTTACAGTATCTTACCGCTATAGCCATGCATACACTAAGTGTATTATGGTGTCTGCTTTTTACTTTTTAAATTCCAGTATTTCTGATTGCATAAATTAAACATGTCATATTTATCAGTCTGTGATTATATAGTCTGTTAAAATATTTTTCCGGATGCCTGGTTTGTTAAATGGATTTTTTGCTTAGATATGCAGTGGGTTTGGGGCCAAGGCTTTGAATGCTGTTGTACAATTCTAAAAATCTTGTCTATGTCCTTGCAGCATTTGGTCGACCCTTTGCCTAACGTTTTTTTTTATATCTTTCCATAAACATTTCTAACAGCAAAATCACAAACTATTAATTAAAAAGCAGGAAGGGAGAAAGACAGATATATATATACAAGTCTAAACCTTAATTTTTATGACAAAACAAAAAATTCTGGGATATCTACTAAAGAGGGGGAAGTAATAAAAATGCAGCTTATTAACACATAAGACACACTGTGTATATCCATTTGGCTAACTTTTCCTAATTTAAGCATATAATTTATGCTATAATTAATACACCACAGGTAACTTTTGCTTGCTTTTATGCAACTTGGAATAGGGAGAATAAGCTTTCAAGCAAGGAGCAATGCTACAGTCTACTGCTTTATGATTTTCTAAACAAAGCCCAAGAAACTGATCCTGACCTAAATTCAGATTCAGTTGTTTTTTTCCCCAAGTTTCTGAACAAAATCTGAACTTGATGAAGAACTAAGCAAATAAATAACAAGCCGGAGGGGTGATTGCATTTTCTGATTTAATATAAATAAAAGAATGTTAGATTGCTTCTATTTAAATATCCCTGAGGAATCTGTCCCTTTGGTGCAACCATCAGCTCGGCTGTAGAGTAACCCCTTCTGTCTGACAGGTCTGAGCAATCTGCAGCCTGTAGATAAAAGTATATACAAACTCATCCCGCAGTGCTCACCAATCAGCTAAAGATAAGGATACAGTCACAATGAATGTCAGAATGGGCTCTACACATCAATCTATTTTCTTGTACAAATAAGGGCTGCTGCTGTGCGGGAAACGGTATCTTAAATAAACAGCAATCTAGAATCCAGTCTAAGAAAAGCATTAAAATATGATAGATTTAAAAAAAAAAAACAAGAATATAACTTTCAGATAGTACTGCTAATTTCTAGTTTTCTTTTTTTTTTCTTTTTAGTTCTTTAATTACTTCACAATAATGATACCTTCCCTTCTCTTTTCCTACTTGTTGCTCTCAGTGGCAGTCAGCCAACAGCATTCTCATCCAATTTAAAAAAAATGGAGAAAAAAATCAAACTAATAGCTTTTGGAATGACAGTATCTCAAACAGAGTAGCAATAAAAACTATTTCAGAAAGACAGGTGGCAGACACACAGTAGGCAAAACTGGGCATGCACAAACAATAGTAAGGTCCCTCCAGTGTACAAGGAGTTGGCAGCCAGTCAAGTGCACTGTGCAGTCAAGTTTATACCCACCAGGTATATAGATATCATTTTATGGTATTCTCTCTAATATTAATGGGGGCTGCGTTATTTATTACTAGCACTACCCCAAGACAATATATGAAGTTGCTACCATTTATTGCCTGCTGGTCTTTCAGTGAGCCTGATGCTGAGCCTGTGATCGATCATTGTTTGATTAGTGTTCTACCCTGGTAAACAAATTTTAATAAATTAAAAAAAAAAAAGATGCTATGCATGGTCTGTCCATGTTTTATGTGGGTACATACACACATTAATCATGTGGATAGCAGGCATTCCTCTGTACCACCAGCTGTATGGATGGGAGCCACACATTGTGTGCCATCAACAGCAACATGGATTCAAGCCATTTGTGTTACGTGTCATTACCAGCAGTGGAGATTGAAGTAATTTATTTTGTGTGGACTACTAAACTTTGCGAGTCAGAATTCATGTTGTGTATAGTAAGAGGGTAGATAGAAGCCACTTGTTTATCACCAATAATTTTGTAGATGGAGGCCAGCCATGTTGCATGTGTCATTAACAGGTCTGCACAGGAAGCCTTGATGTTATGTACATCAACAGCATACGTGTGCATGGGAGTCACTCACGCTGTATGTACTGTGGATGACTGGAGGCACCACTGCCACCCAATGAGAAAAATGACATGGCACCACCATCTCCACAAAAGGTGGCATGATAGAACAAAGTACACAAATGTCTGTTTCAATAATCAATCTATAAAGTACAACCTGGTTCCAAGAGCATAAAGGGTCTTGAGTGATGGCTTTCAGTGGTGCTCCCACAGTGTCAAAGATACTATAATTGGACATTGTGACAGTAGTTTTACACATAAGATTTATAGGAAACCATCATTTAGCAGATCCTATTAACATTTTGCAAGTGCCCACACCTTTGTTTTTAAAAAAAAGCCTAATAAAAGGACAATGCATAAGAATTGTCAGGATGACTTTTATAGCAAAAGAGGTTTGAAAAGAAAATGAGACATTTAACAATATGCTTTTGGGCAGGGGTTATCTGACTGATTTTATAAAGATTTATAAAGATTATCAGTAATGATGTGATAAATGAGTGGGTTAGGAAATATAACCCCCTTTTAAGTATAGGATTAATGGATAAAGAGAACATGACAGATGCGATGGAAACAAACGTGATTCTGTATTTGAAAAAGCATTAGTGGTACAATATAGTGATTTTTTAAAATATGTTAAAATAGTTTAAGTAAAACCTGAAACATAATAAAGGCATATTTGATGGCATTAGACATGAGGGAGCAGTGGCGGAGCACCAAACCAACTTTATTTTCAAGACAACACATAATTTCAAAAATTTACTTGAGAAAGATAAGGGTGGTGTGAGTTAAAAATTCACAGTAGTAGAATTACTGATGCAACAACATGTGGCTTTTGTAAACATTGTCCATATATTTTAGAAGGAGAATTCTTAACACTTGAAAATATTTTTGGGACAGCTTTGATCTTGCAGAAGGGGAACTGCTCTACTTCAGGTGTGGTCTATGTTACTAAATGTTCAGTTTGCCATTGTTTTTACATAGGTAAAACTGAACAGTCATTAAGGAAAAGGATTAACAAGCACTACCATAACTTAAAGAATAGGGTTGGCTAAGTTATGACAGTTATTTTTAGATAATTAAGATTGTATTTTATGTGCAATAGTATAGAATGTTTTATTTTTCCAATTTGGTTTACACAAATAGTTCTTGGATACTTTTTAACTTGTTTTAGAGATACAACCTCCACCCCTGAAACATTATATCTGAAGAAAGGCTCCTTTAACTTTTGGATTGGCAATCTGAATTCTTAGTATAAAAGGAAGTGATATTTCTCATTATTTATTCTGATGAAGTTCCATGTTAGTTAGAGACAAAACCACTCAATCATTTGATTTATTAAAGGATTTTTTAAAATTTTAATTGTGGTGTTTTATATGTGATTCAGTTGTCTAACTTCTGGTACATTACCTGATTTGTTGGTTATTTGTTTTCTTTTGGTAACACTCGTGCTACCGTTTGTGTAGCTTATGAATTTCGAGTGTTGGTATGTAGATTTGTGTGCACAAATTAAAGGATGACCTTTAGTTTTCTTGGTCATTTTACACCAAGCACAACTATACGCTCAGGCAAGCTTACTGTAAAATACACTTTTAAATTGTAGGCAAGTAGGGAACTGCAATACTTCTGTGAATATGCATGAAGTCCAATGTGGATCATCACTAGATAAACAGGGGCTGTGTCATAATATCCATTTTGGTCTTGGCTATACTATACCTCTGATATGGTGCCCATCTTGCCAGCTACCTCTGATGCCAGCTACTTATAAATCAGGGCAAGTTCTAGGGCCATCACTTTTCTAGATGACATCACTATACCATTTATGGTTTGCAGCTGCTCAGATGACACAGAGGTACTGGCTGAAAATGTGACCAGTTCAGTAAAAAAAAAAAATCAGTAACCCATTGCTGCTGCACAGTGGTCATTGTCATTATATGCATATGCATGTGAAGACACACTTACTTTACCACATTTTTGCATCTCTAGAGCATCCATTGGTAGCTCATGTGGTTGAGAACAAACTGTGGCAATGTGCCATATAGAAGTGAATGACAGATATACATTTGCACATTATATCTTTTGATTTCCCCATTATGGACTCCATGCTTGTTATATGTCCTGTCTATAATGCCTTGTGTCTTCTACAGCTTCCCTGAAAACACACTGCCATGGTTTATGCCTTTACACATGCATCGCCCTTCACACTGCTTCCTAACTTCGCTAAGCGCCGTTCCGTCTTCCTTTTTCCTTCTTGTTACGCCTGCTCTGCTTCGAGCCTGCACATACAAGATTTTTATCAAGTTTCTACTTCATCTAGTGCTGCTTTCAGCTGTTCTGATTTTTCATGCCATTTGACATTCCTGAACAGATGATGCTCTACAAGGCATGTGTACATTGTGCGCATGTTATTAATGCTTATTCATATAAGCAAGAATATGTCATAAATCCAAAACCCATAACTGAGTGTCAGGAAATTAGGAAAAAAATGCAAACTGCAGGAGAACAGTCACTGCTCTCTTTTATGCAGTTATGAATATTGTTACTTGTATATAAATCTGTGTGTGAAAAGCAGTCCCATGACACTCGAACTGTGAAAGCCTGCCCTCTCAGACATTCAGCTATATAAATGACATGCACTGCAACTCATTTACCTCTTTGCACAATGTGTATCTAATTTCTAAATCTTGCCCAGTATTCCTGCTCAAGAATACATGCTTTAGAATGCATTTCATTGTATTTTCATTTGTATTTGTTAACCAGGGAAGAACGCTGATCCAGTTGGACTGTTTTCAGGTTCAGCCTGGGAGTACAGACAAAAATCACAAGTGAAAAATGTCTTATCACAGTTTAGTATGCATACATTTAAAAGATAGATAGATAAATAAATAAATAAATAAATAAATAAATAGGAGTTTATACGAGGAGTAGGCAGTCAGTAAATTGGGTACAGTCACAAAGTTTTGGCATATATAGAATATTTATAATAGGTACATTTAAATTATGCTGAAGAGAGAAACGGTAAAAGAAAGGCACAAAGGATTAGAGAAAAGAGTGAAGAATGTTCTTTATTGATGTTTAAGAACTGAAGAGTGGAACAGAAACTGGAGTGGAGGAATATGAGAATCAAAGAATATTTAGTAAGTAAGTGTCAATAGTAGGGGACCTGTTGCTAGAGGTATAGTGTGGGTTTAGTCTCAAAAGTTGCCTTTGGCTTATAAACAATGTGTAAGTCGCTTCCCCAAGAAGGAACTGTTACATTTACATTTCACATATCTATGAAGGAGCAGGGTTGAATCGATGGTTACCCATCCATTCATCCAAATTACATTTGAATAGTAAGAGAAGTATTTTGCCTAAAGTAGAGTGGAAGGTGTTCCATAGAAGCAGCAGTCTCGGTGATGCAAACCTATCCCTTCAAAATGTTCTATTTATTTTGCAAAAGAGATGATATCATTGGACTTGTGGATGTGTAACAGGTCGGACACAACAGGGTCTACTGAAGCTCTATACACAAGGCAGAGGTCACCTCTCAGTAACCTGTATGATACTGAGAAAAGGGACAAGGCTTTAAGACTGCATGGTTTTTATACTTTTGTCCCATGATTTTTTAACTGAGAAAGCATTGCGGTTGTGACAAGTTACAGGTGGTGATTGTTACAGTAAAGTGGCTAACAAGGAAATAAAACATTTATAGGTTTATAAGTTTGTAGTTAGGGGTGCAAGCAGAAGTGTATATCTTTCTTTAACTGGCAGCCATTTCCCTTTCACTAGAACTTAGCAGTGATGCTTTTTTTGGAGGGGGGGGCATGCATGTAAGACAATAAATCTGCATCCATTGCTGGCAGTTATTTGAGCTGAGGTACTTTTTTATCCTGGATGCAATAGCTATAATGAGAAGGCCATATTTATATATGGGGTAGTAAATTTCCTTTACCAATAATTATTCTGCAATCTGGGGAAGTGGCTGTGAGATATCTTTTTTTTTTTTTTTTTGCAAAGAACAGAAGATAATTGCCTTTGGACTCTTGCTTTAATACACACATAGGAGTGGACATGCTGGTCAAATCAAATTCCAAGATACTTAAAAATATAGTAAAGGTTCAATAGTTTTTTGTTTTTTTTTTTTGCTGCAAATTATACATTACAATTGTGTGCTAAACAGAACTTTTGTCTGGGTGCAACAGTCATGGATTATGTTGTTTTGGTATTCAGGATATGTGTGTGTGTGTGTGTGTGTGTGTGTGTGTGTGTGTGTGTGTGTGTGTGTGTGTGTGTGTGTGTGTGTGTGTGTGTGTGTGTGTGTGTGTGTGTGTGTGTGTGTATGCACACCATTATTAGCAAGTTGAGATCATTCTCTAGATCTTTCTGATAGAATGAGGAGTACTGGCCCCTGTAGATGTCCTTGTTATCTGAATACTGCATGACAGGAATTTGAGTTAATTTAACTGGGGGATTACTAATGAGCAGTAAGAAAAATAGTGTGTGGGGGATAAAGCTGATCTTTGTGGGCCACATTTAGTGAGAGGGGGGACTGGTGAGGAGGATTTTCTTATCCTATGTTCTAAGGATCTGTCTGTGAGCTTGGTCATACTGCATAGTATGCCTACTGCTTGACTGTGTAGGGTGGATATGTATCCTGTCCTGACCAAAAAATCTATCTTGCTGTGGAAATAAGATACTGAGTTTTAATGTAATCTGTTAGTTTTATAAAGATAAGGTTTCCAGAAACATCCCCAGTGTGGGAAGTATTAATGCAAGCTTTAAATTGTGTAATGTGGTTTGGAATGTTTGGGAATGGGTTTGACAATACCAGTTTCCATAAGTATGGCATTATAAGTGAAGCATAGGCTGTGGAGATGTTGGAGTAGGGGGATAATATAGTCTTTGAATGGAATAATAAACCATAATAGCAGGTGTACTGCTCCTCAAGGAGAATCAGAGGAAGTTTTTCTATAGTGTTAATGAAGACTTTGCCAGAGGCTTCTTTGAAGTAAAACAAATGTGCAAAAGAGGGAATTAGGTGTTAAGATGGCAGTGGAAGGATTGCTGAGTGGGGTCTAGGATAGTGAAGCACTGTAAGAAAGTCACTTAGGAGTAGTGGGCTTGAGGCTGTGATTATCAAATTTGTTTTGAGAAAGTCTTTGGGCTGAGAACAGCCAAAAATGCAGTTAATTAGACTCAAAATCTGTCCTGGGTCATCTTTAAATAAACTTTATTTAAAACAAGTAGGCTTAATGCCTTCCTGTTGCCTTTTTAGCTATACTTCTTAGTAGAATTACTTTGTCTTTGTTTAACATAGAAAGAAGCTGTTTCCTTTGAGCAATACTGTATTTCAGTTTGAAGAGATACTTAAATTCTGCAAAGCACTGTTTTGTTTGTTTTTAAGTAGCCTAAGGACTTTGGAGAAGTACTTATTTTGTAGTTGTTGCATTTTGTTAGAGCTAATGCTACTTTTTTAGTATTCTTATTAGACAAGATAAGGGTCAGGGTAGTTTTAGAGAGTTAATCAAGGCCAGGATATTTTTGAGTGTTTTGGGTTGGAAGATAATATGTGAGTGTTGGGGTGGAGTTTATAGTTATTATGTTTCAGGGAGAGTATTATAGATATCATGTCAGTGGAAAATGTGATGGAGAAACAAGGATGATATGAAACTATACCAACAATCTCAGATAAGGAGTTACGGGAAGGAGAATGACGTTATAATTTTAAATCTAAACACATTCACCGAAGCTGAGCTCAGAGATTGAAGGAAGTTGTCATTAATCACATTATCAGACTACGATCAGAATCAGCACTAGGAATGGATGTACAGAACTACACTGACACAGATTGTACTGCAACATCAGATACATGCTTCAATGTTGTGCAAATGCAAACTGTATGTTTACAGAAAAGAGACACCCAAAGAGGAACAATGTCTCTGAGCAAGGATGTCCACTAGAAGCAAAGTAGCTCTTGTGCACCTCTAATGAAAGCACTGCTATATACAGTAGACAAATGCCCAAAACGTAGGGTATGCTGGTTCACATAGAAGAACATATGAAAAAAAACACAACACAAAACAACTAAAATTGCTTTGTGCAAACTACCACCATTAAATCACATTATAAGCATGAGCTGAGATTTCACCTACAAAAGGGTATGATGGTAGACCTAATTTACATAACAAATTCATGATGATCTATTAAAGTCTACTCACCTTATACCCTCTGAGAAACCATTCCCGGAATGGGCATGAGTCCCCAGGAAGACATGACTAATGGAGTCAATGTCTGCTTGTGCAGGGAACCTGTCAGCAACACTGCAATCCCTGTTTGTGCAGTCATTATTCCAGTATCAAAAACATTTCTAATGGTTAACAGTCTTCTCTGTATTAGTGACATCTCTGTCTATACTGCAATCTATTTAGCACCACTGGCACTACTGCTTTTCGGCAAGTCTTTTGGTACCAGTCATATTATTGTTAATGCAGTCAGTTGCTCAACACCTATGTTCTGCCTGTCCAGTGAACCACTAGGTATTAGTGGCAACTTTATAGGTGTAAAAAGGTGCTCAGTAAGTACCAAAGCCATGCCTGCTCATGCACTGAGCTTTTCATTTCAAGTGCTGACCCTACTGATGCCAAGAGTCTCATCTCTCTTTTCCTTTTTACGAAGCTAGTTTCATCACAAGATTCCTGGTGGTTAGAGCATGACGACTTCATAGCCAAATGGTTCATCTGTGCAGTGATCCATAATGATACCCCAACTTCATCCCATTCCTTGCACAAGGGAACCAGTACCTGTCAGAGCTCTACACACACATTGCATGCTAGTGATTAGCTGCATACTGATGGAATATGTGCAATACTTAATTACATCTCCCCCTTTTGCATTCTTAAAGTGTCAGACATGGCTGAGTTTGGTTTGTCGGTCAGGAACCCTATGGATGTGACCACTATCACACCTCTGTCTTTTCCAGTATGCATAAATCCACATCTGTCAACTTTATGAAATGCTTTGACACATTAACAATTTAATCTATGGTCAGTTACAGAAACACTATAATTTAAACTATAATGCATCCTGTGTGGTTCTCGTGGCTGCCTTACATCAATCAAGTGCTGTGTGTCATCTCTGAAGACAGTTAAACTGCCACATTATTGGCATGAGTATGAAGCTTTTTTGCACAGCTATCTAGTGAACACGGGCAAATGAACTCTTTCCTGCAAGATCTACTCAGTCAAGAAATACATATATATATATATATATATATATATATATATATATATATATATATATATATATATATATATATATATATATATATATATATATATATACTGTACTAACTAGTTAACATTATTATAGCAAAAATCTGCATACATAAACACACACACACACACACACAATTTGAAAGTAGAAATTTCATTTAATCATTATTTAAACACCATCTCCTCTAGCAAAAGGGGTATCCTCTTTCAAACTCAAGGGTGACCACAGCTCTAGCCCCAGAGTCCATCACCAATCCTGCCTCTATCCCTTACTTTTTCTGGGCCAAGACAAGAAAACACTATTAGATTCTATGATGGCCTAAGTGTCTGGAACAATTCTGTCCCTTTTCTTAATTAGATGAACCAAGTTTTGAAAGTGAGGGTATTAAATTGCAAGTAGCAGTTATCATATTGCAGCCAGCTCTTTCTACTATGTCAAGGTGGTAGGAGGTCTGAAAGCCCTAAATACCATTCATGCTTATTAAAGAGTCAGGGCAGGGTAGACCATGCAATGGGAGTATGTAAAGAGTCCCCCGCCTCCACAAGGTGCTACTCTGTGATGCCCCTCCCACACCTAAACAAGTATTCAGACAGTTCCCCAATGTGCACCAGAGATACAACACCACTGCAACACCACAAGAATGTGTTTTCCTCCCTTCTCCAAACACAGGAGAGCAGGGCATTGCTTTCCATTCCTCTTCTCCTCCACTTTATCCCCAGAGAGTTTCTGAATGGTTATTTAAACTTGGGTCCCTTGTACCACAGTCAGGGCTTCACCTCTCTGTGCCACAGAAGTAGTTGTGACTTCATTTGTTACCACAAGCTTGAAAAATAATTGTAGGAAAGCATCTGCAAAACAAATGCATACATTACACAAATCTAAAATATCTATTTTATGTAGCTGTTTTTTTTTTTTTAATTTAAGTCATTTGTTTGTGGAGTAAACCCAGCACATAAAAGTGCCTCTGCAGGGGAATATCATGGTCACAGCTTATTAAGTGAATTGTTCGGCTCTGCCAATGTAATTGAAAAACTGAGAGAATAAAACCCAGGACAAAATGATGAAGCTCCATTTACCCTGCACCACATTAACGCTATGATTTACAGAGATATATGGCCTCTGAGGCACCTTACACTGGACAGATGAGATGGCCAGCAGTGCAGAGAAAAGCTTGTATTACTGCAAACTATGCAAATTCAGTTGAGGATATCAATGGATGACACAGACATCTGCGTAACACAGCCACACAATGCATAAATCACATGCTGAGAGACAGTATTATATATATTACTCAGTCCAGTACAACTAAGAGTGGTCAAGGACACCCAATGATAACCAGGAGAATGAACTGAATGTTGTTCAGTTTTGCAACATCAGTGCGTGCAACTTATTTCAGATACAAAACAAAAGGCCAGTACAAGGGACTGGGCCATTGCAAAGGTAGACTGATACTATAGTTTGATACTGATGGTAGGACCTTTGTCAAGGGTACTTTTCCCTCAACTTCCAAAAATAGTCAAAACTGTGATTTGAACAGCCTTTTGACTGGTGGTCAGAAATCCATTATTTCTGTTTCTCTTTTTTGCTGTAGAATATATATGAACCTTATTATCCATAGTTCCAGGCACAAGTGGTCAGATAAGCCATCAAACGGACTTCATGTATGTTATGGCAGACTGTGGCCATAATGCTTATGCCTATACTCTCAGTTTAGAAGCAGGAAGAAATAGCATCGTATTATATACAGATCTGTCAGCATTGCCACTAGAGGACTCCAGCTTTACCTTTCAAATGAGGCAAAAATGGTGAACGTCATCAAGCACTTAGCTGTGATGCACATCCCAATTCACACTTTTATGATTTATTAAGTTATTCTCTACACTGTTGTACCCTGTTCCCAGCCCAATTCCACCATAATGCATTGTCTCTTTTTTTATGTGTTTCC